>NC_143509.1:14874095-15174095 GCF_031878675.1 Megascapheus bottae
CCCTCCACACAGCGCCGATCCTCCCTCCACACAGAGCCGGTCCTCCCTCCTCCACACAGAGCCGGTCCTCCCTCCACACAGTGCCGGTCCTCCCTCCACACAGAGCCGGTCCTCCCTCCACACAGAGCCGGTCCTCCCTCCACACAGAGCCGATCCTCCCTCCACACAGCGCCGATCCTCCCTCCACACAGAGCCGATCCTCCCTCCACACAGCGCCGATCCTCCCTCCACACAGAGCCAGTCCTCCCTCCACACAGAGCCGGTCCTCCCTCCTCCACACAGCGCCGGTCCTCCCTCCTCCACACAGAGCCGGTCCTCCCTCCACACAGAGCCGGTCCTCCCTCCACACAGCACTGGTCCTCCCTCCACACAGAGCCAGTCCTCCCCCCACACAGAGCCGATCCTCCCCCCACACGGAGCCGGTCCTCCCCCCACACGGAGCCGATCCTCCCTCCACACAGAGCCCATCCTCCCTCCACACAGAGCCGATCCTCCCTCCACACAGAGCCGATCCTCCCTCCATACAGTGCCGGTCCTCCCTCCACACAGTGCCGGTCTTCCCTCCACACAGAGCTGATCCTCCCTCCACACAGCGCTTGTCCTGCAAACCCTTCCCCTCCACCTCCCTGCCATCCCCCTGTCATGAGATGTGAGATTCCCACATCACAAGCCATTCCACTTTCTCAATCGTCCTGCTTCTGATAAAAGCAAACACACACACACTCACACTCACACACTCACACACACTCACACACACTCACTCACTAATCTGCTCATTTTTGAAGATGCCATTTTCTGAAGCTCTCTGGAAAAGCTAACTGAGTCTGCCACCCATGGTCCCTGGCCTCTGCTGCAGACAGCAGCGAGTGTGTGGAGGTTTTAAGAAGATTGCATGGTCTACGAAAGACAACCTGTGTAGCATTCTTTTCTCCCCTTTAAAAAATAATGTTGATGCTGCTTTTATTATCTATAATGCTGTGTTTTGTGAATTTCCATGCCATTCCTACTCTGCATTTTAGTGTACATGGCCAATGTGGTCGCTCTGCCGTTCTCCCAACTTGTACCATTGCTCTTTTTCACAGTGTAATGCTCTCTCAGCCAATTCAGGGTTTCCACGCAGGTCCTGGCCATGAGGAAGCAGCCGCCCGAAGGCAGACCATAAACAATGCTCTACAGAAGGCCATGGGACTCGTGGCTAAAGGATTTAAGATTCTTGTAGTTATGCTTCAAGTTTATATGTGTGACAGACACCTAGTGGAGGAATACGTCATACAGAAGCCATACCCACTAGACTACCTGGAAAATGAGCTAAATGGCATGCAGATGGGAATAGGAGAGAAAAACTGGGAGAGAGAAAGGGGAGGTGTGACAATGTCCGAAAAGAAATGTGCACTGCCCTTGACTTACATACCTGTGACTACATCACCTTTATAATCATCATCATCATAATACTATTGTAGCCCAATTTGCATCCATGCCAGTAACCATGCGGTAATATGAAAAGCACACAGAGTAGAGATATGGACTTGACCTGGTCCTGGTCACAGAGCCCTGGTCTGGAGCTTCACCAGTAGCTATGGTCCTGGTCCTGGTCCTGGTCCTGGTCCTGGCAGGTACAGAAAGGGGCTAGGCTGCTCCGTCCTGTGCTTCATGTGCAGGCCTGACATGGGCATTCAGACAGGTGCACCTCAGGTGGTTAATTTGCCTAACCGAAGTTGAATGTTGGCAGCAAATTAATTGTCACTTAGAAAGTAATGAGTCACTCAGATTCAAACCATCCAAGGTATATTAGGCCCTGTACTGGAGTGCCTGTCACATTGCAGTCATTCATAGTGAAAACAAACAGTAGTGAACTTTATAAAAAGCTGATAGTTTGGGATGGGGAATATATTTCCTAAATTACCAAATAGAATCTGTCACGGCGCTCACAAATGATTTTCATAACAATGTATTTGACAGTCAGTCTCAAGGTTTCATCATAGAATATATCTTATTGGGAGTTTCTTGATTCTAGGAAATGTTGTTTCTTAAATATGACATATTTTCATCTTTTCAAACAGTTCTGTCATGTGTAAGCATATTACCAAAGAAAGATTTTCAAATATCATTGGGAAGAGTGACCCAAAACTGGGAGAAGAACTCAGAAAAGCTTCAGGAAGTCAGATATGTTCACATGTATGCTTCTAGAGTAATTGGAATAGATTTTCTCTATACAAATCTTGAGCTTCTGCCGCACTTTTGTTTTTTTGGTGATCTACTGGACGTGAATCTCACTGACTGTCCAGCCGGGGCTGGCTGTGAACCGCAGTCCTCAGATCTCGGCTCCTGAGTAGGTAGGATGACAGGGGAGAGCCACCCTCTCCTCAGATGATGTTTTCAAGGTGGTAAGGAAGCCATCCTTGGTAGTAGACTCTGCCCACTGACTGTCCCCTGCCCAAAAGGGTACCCTTCAGTAGATTCCAAGCAGCCGATGGCAGAATGGACAATTCCATGTTAAACAGTGGTCTTGCTTTCTGCAGGTCACGAGAGGTGATGAGCCAGAATGACACTTCAAAGGCCAGCTCAGAGAATGGCATTCTGTCATCCGCTTGCTTTAAGGCAATAACGTGCCTCTCGTCAACTGGAGAAGAGCGTCTGTTCTGCCAGCTTTGTGCCCGGTGACAACAGAGCTGCCGACATTATTATTCTGCCAGTCTGTACTCGGCTGTTAGGCAATTTCTCATGCCCTTGCATGTTCAGCATTTTCCAACCAGGATGACAGAAGCTGGCAGGCCAACGTACTGTGAACGCTGTCTGTATTGTTTTAAGTATCGTGGCTGCTGTCCTATTACTGCTGGCAAGCCTGCATTCAGGTAGAAGCCAAAGCTATTTGTTAAGTAGGTGAAGAGCACCACAGTGGTATTTCTATTTAAAGTATATTTGGCAAAACCATGTGGAAAAATGATCTTGATACTTCTACCCGCACACAAACACACAAACACCCACACATACACTTGCACATATACATGCAAATATGCACAAGTATACACATGCACGGATGAACACACATACACAGCACTAGAAATTCCTCTGGCTACTGCCAAGCACCAGTGCCCCACACCTGTAATCCCAGCTACACAGTAGGCTGAGATCTGAAGGACCACTCTTCAAAGCCATCCCAGGCAGAAAGTCTACAAGACTCCATCTCCAAAATATCCTTGGTGATAGTGAATAGTGCAGCAGTGAACGTGGCTGTGCAAGTGGCTTTACCATTCCCTGACTGGTTTGCCACATCCTGTTTTGTAAGCTTTGGGATAAAAGCCCAGGAGAGAACCGCTGGATTTTAGGGAATGGTAGCTGCAGAGGGAATTCCTTACAAAAACTAACTCACAGTCCAAACAAAACAAGCACCTGGGAACTGGTCCTTCAAAGAGGGGGTACTGGACAGGGTAGGGGTGCAGGGGAGGAGAGGAGGAGTGGGTGCATAGCCCATGAAAGTGGGAAGATGGAGGGGAGGATGTGGTGGGGAAGGATGACAGGGTGATACCAATGGGGACGCACAGTTCTTATAACTCAGTTGTTGAATGGAAGCCGCTCTGGACAGCTCTGGACAACATGAAGACCTTTGTAAAACTATAAGACACAAACCTGATTCTCCTGCCCCGAAGTTGCCACATAATCCCAGACATAAAATCGACTCATAGAGTTTGTTTCCTAAGGCCGCTCCTTGCCACCACCTGGACACGGCAGGGGCAGAGCCCCTCAGTCAACACACACTCCAGAACTTGAAGCTGCACTCACAGGAGGATCCCAGACACACAGACCCTGGAAAACAGCAGTGGAGGCATGCTCTCGTTCAAGGGTCCAAAACCAAACATGGACACTATGAAGACAGAGGGACATCCTGCACCAGCGCTACAGACCGGACTCCGTGGCAGGGCAACCACCCTGCAGAGGTGCTCTATCAGGGGCCCTGGAAGTCCCCCCTCAATCCTCCTGGAAACCCCAGCCTGCACAGCAAAGGCCGTGTTCTTTTAGACAAAGCCGATGCCAAAAAGTGGGAAGTCAGTGGCTGCAGGCTTTGTGCAGAGAGCCTGGGATGGCTTTGAAGAGTGGTCCTTCAGATCTCAGCCTACTGTGTAGCTGGGATTACAGGTGTGGGGCACTGGTGCTTGGCAGTAGCCAGAGGAATTTCTAGTGCTGTGTATGTGTGTTCATCCGTGCATGTGTATACTTGTGCATATTTGCATGTATATGTCACACAAGAGGACGAGTGCCGCACTACAGAGAATGTGCGTACAAGTTCTGCTTTGATCTGTGAGCAATGACACATAGCAAAACTGACTATTCCATGTTGCTGAACCTGTGGAACATGTGGATGTCATTGCCCTGGAGAAGTAGACAGGGCACTCACAGTATGGAGCAGCCTAAAGGATCGAAACGGAAGCCACAGAGTCACCTCAGGAATGGAGTGCTCAGTTCCCTGTGTGCATGTGTGCACGCGCTCTCATGCGCATGCGCTGGTTCTAGAGCTTGAACTCAGTTCCTGGGCGCTGTCCCTGAGCTTTTGTATTGAAGGCTAGTGCTCTACCACTTGACCACAGCTCCACTTTTGATTTTTGTTAACTTTTTGGCGGTTAGCTGGGGTAAGAGTCTCAGGGGCTTTCCTGCTAGGACTGGCTTCAAATGTGAACCTCAGATCTCAGCCTCCCGCATAGCTAGAATTACAGAGGTGAGCCACCAATGCCTGGCTGTGGGTTTGTTTTTTTAACCAATCCTTAAAGAACTAGATTGGAAACACCTCTTGTGCAGGTATGCTTGTGAGCTATTTCTCCTGTATTCTGAATCACTTGATGGTTAATTCATAGCAAGGCTCAATTGTTCCACACTGTTTCTTTTGTTGACTTGTATCAAGACACAAGATAACTTCCTTGATATTCCAGACTATTTGCCTTGGTATTCCAAGGAATGTTCCTTCCTATCCTGGAGCCTAATCATGACTATAAACATTCCGGCACTGTGCTCTGCCATTACTTCATGCACAAGTTATTTGACCAAGTCTGGATACTTAGTGCTTCATTCTGTCTGTGAGGGTAGCAACCCAGTTGCTAACTATAAAAATGAACTGAATCTATTACCACCATCAACTATCTTACGGCATAGATGGAAATCAAGAAGTCCTTTTACTGGGGGGGTGTTGGTGATAAATTATGACACAGATGTGAGTTAAATTCACTAACTTTGAATTTACAATTTGATATTCATATTTTATATTCAGTATTATCTAGCAAGAAATGTAGTCAAGCAAATGCCATTAGACTAACACTAATACACACACACACACACACACACACACACACACACACACACACACACACACACATAAACTCCGTTCTGTGTGGCTCCTCTTCCTGTGACTGGCACCTCACTCAAATACACACATATGCATGCATTCCGCACACATACCAAGTACCAGGAATGAACACAATAAATAGTGAATACACAGGAAAGATCTGAATTTATTTTCCATAGGACTTCTTTTCCCCACTCAAGGCGTTTATGCAGAAAGCATTTTTATGCTAAAAAAATTATTCCCTGAGTAGGAGGAATTATCTTGGAATAGCCTCCTAAATCTACAATCTTTTAATCATTTTAAGAAGCAAACCACTACAGGCATTTGCTGAACAGAAGACAAAATGTCTGAGGATAGAACGTATTTGGCTACTGTCCTATCACCGGAAACGTTCTGTGGTATCACCCAGTGGTGACACAATTCCAGGACAGGTGACATAACTCCAGGATGGCCTGTCAGGTAACTCTGTGGTTCTTTGCTTTGATCAACAGAATGGACAGAATAAAGGAATAAGCACTTATAGATAACTTCATATTGGATACTGTTTGTATTATGGACTATGTTTGTGCCTTCCCTTCCCCGAGTTTACACCCAGGTCCCTGGGATTTCCTGCCTCACAGTAGGGTCTTTGTTCACTTCTGGTCTCCTGCCAGCAGATTGCCAGACAAGGCGGTTCTGCATGAGGACTGAGAACCACACTGCATTCATTTCGGCCTCCAGGGTAAAGATCTTCATCTAACCTCCACGAGGGTCTGAATACAGAATGTCACCTGTGCATGCAGTCTGTAATGGAGTCCGGGCACTCCAGGCTCTGCCAGGCTTCCCTGAGGCTGGTCGCTGAACATGGCCTCAGAGCAAGGAGCCAGCAAGCTGCACTTGACCCCAGCTGGGATGTCATGGTACCCCACTTCCATGCAGACTCCCAGTCCCACCCTGTGTGTTGCTCTTCCAGCTAAGCTTGTCCTCTCTTTTCCCTGGATCCTCTTATAAATATATCCTGTCATTTCTGTTCAGTCCCTTCAGCTGCTATCAAGCCTAAGTGTGGGGACTCTTGGTAAACACTCTTTGTCCTCATCTATTCCTGGATGAGCCTGCGACTCTTGGTAAACACTCTCTGTCCTAATTTATCCATGAAAGCATGGTGTTGGTCCCAGGTTACAGCGAAGGAGGCTGCGATGAAGGGAGGAAAACAAGAAACGATCTGGTTACAAAACAAAACCATGAGAAGTGACACTGTTGGACTTGCACTTTGAACTCTAAGCTTGGAGCTACGTCCACAATATTTTGTTCGAAAACTTTGAAAACTAATTTCTAAGGCTAGTTCAGTGTTTCTTATCCACTAACATCCACTCATTGGGCAACACTCATCAATGTGGCAAGCACTATCCTTTTTTATTCTGAGAGAAGAAACATAGAAGTCTGTCTTAAGGAGATTTTTCCCCAAAAGTTAGATTGGAGGTTGCAATTATGAGATAATAGTAGATGCTCTGCCAAGAAGTGGGTGCAAGCTGCCAGAGAGGGGAAGGAAAAGGCAGAGAGAAAACGCCCTGTTGCAAGTTCAATAATTTCCAAGGCCTCTTGGTATGCCAATGTGAATTCAGAATGCTTAAAAGAAGCATCAAGCATGAAGAATTTCCTGGGTTCATCTGAAATCAGAGCCCTTTATACTAGAGACATTTTTCTACACTCCAATCATATGTGTAAAATACAAAAAACCGCCTTCATGTTTTTTATGGACAGGGAGGGGCCTGGCAGAAGAGTACCGAAGAGACCTGGAGGACGGTAGCAAAGACAGCGCCATTCACGCTTCTTCCAGCTCACTCCACCCGGTGTCTTCACTCCAGCGAGAAACGTTAGCTCAGATTTTATTGAGGACGCATGGGGAGCCCTAATTTTCTTCCTGCAGTGAAAATGGAAGTAACACTATTCCCTCCTTGCTTTATTAGCATCTAGTGGGAGTGCTTTATGAATGGTTGTTATGGACGGGAAAACATATACCAAAAGAAACATCTCAGCAAACTTTCATCAGGTCATTAAAAGAAGACGTATGCAATCCCATGCTAGGACAGAGAAAAGAGAATTATAAATTCCTTTCTCAACACTATTCTCAGATTGACCTCATAGTAGCCAGAAAAAATACAACTGTCCCCTAGCAACACATAAAAGAATAAACATGTCACTCTGTAAGTGAATTACAAATTTATTTCTCAGCATCTCAGGTAAATCTGAAAATAGTCAAACAGATCATTTAATATAGAATGTTGGCACATTTCTCTATATATCTCCCTTAGCCTCGCACTTGTTTGGAGGTGAGTTGATTCATAGTCTCTATTACTAAATTGGGATGAATTAGGAATTCATATTTTAAAAAAAAAAACATTGTAAATATGATGTTTTACTCAGATTTGTAAGCTTTCTTCAATGTCCTTGAAAGTCTCTTAAAAAAATTCATCCATGACAAAAAGAGAGAACCAGGGAATCCCACAAGCCTACTACCTTAAGAAATCCACAACAACAAACTCAAGAAGCAATGGAGAAGGACTCAAACCAGAAAATAAATCCAGATAAAGCTTACATCCAACTTTCTCAAAGAATTCCAAATGTGAGGACCCCTCCCCCACCCCTCGCTGCCTGCTCCAAGCTGGGAAAAGCGGCGGCGGAGGGCGCTGGGCCGGGCAGCCCCGACCTCCGCAGAAGCCAGCATAGGACCGGCCCAGCAAGCTGCAGAAGCCAGAGGCAGGAACCAGCGCAGACCAGACCAGCAAGCAGTGGAACCCAGACGCAGAGCACAGGCGGCGGCTGAGATCCAAGGGGAGTGAATGATTCTCCAACATTGCAGAGCAGCTCACACTCAAACGCAGAGGAGTGAGTAGCCCAGCAGGTTCCCCAAACCCATCGAGAAAGAAGACCTTGTGGCGAGCTATAGAACTTAACTCAGACCCGTCCACCCCACCTGAGAAAGATTGGCAAGTGCAGGGGGGCAGGGAAATTAGAATCCTGTCCCTTCCCTCAACAGCCCCTCCCCCAGTCCATTGACTGGAGACTGACAGGCAGGCAGAAGCTAAGACCCAGCACCCCACCAAAGGGGGCAGAGGTGTCCCTGCTCCCACCCACCCAACAGGTTCCTCTCCCAGGCCACTGGATCTGGAGACTGGGGGTTGCTGAGACCCTGCCTTCCAACAGCGGGTGGGGTGTGCGGGAGTCTAGGAGTCAGCTTCTGTCCCACCCAAATCTTGAGCTGGGCACCCTCCTGCTGGGAATCCCCAGCAAGACAGCACTAAGGGGCCCCACACAGTCACAGACTCTCAGCCAAAGTGGTGGAAACACAGCAGGGAACTCAAGGACAGAGCAGTAGCCAAGCTCACCTTCTGAGAGTCAGAAAGGCACGGCTCCGCCCTCAGAGCCCACATCCTTGGCTGGGCCCCACCCCTGGGAACAGAGCAGAAACCAGCTGGTCTAGCTGAGAGCTCCTGGAAAGTCTCAAATCCCAGACCCTTGGCCAGGGTCCCGCCCCTGGAAACAGGGTAGAAAAATCAACCATCCTCCCAGCACGCTGAGACTGAAGCGAGCAGATTCATCCCGAGGCCCACTGTGAGGCCACTGGTTGGGCTGAGACCTAGTCGTGCAGCGGCACACAGCCTCTGGGAATAGGTTGAACACCTGCAAAAATTGCAGACTCTAACCTAATCAGCAGTGGAATCAATTTGGCCAAGGAACACAGGTATACACAGATTCTCAGAACCACCAGTCCCAATTCAAGTAAAGACCGCCACCCACCTACCACAGAGCGAACCTACAACAGCAGTTCTCGATGCCTAGGAAAGCACAAAGACGAATTACGACATACATAAATAATCAAAGTCCCACACAAAGCCCAAAAGGAAACAAGAGCGAAGGGACGAGAGAGATGTCACCATCCCAAGAAATGACACCTGAAGAGACACGAAATATGACTCTAATCAAGGAGATGATTTTGGACATGACCAATGAAATAAAGGTGGAGTTCCAAAAACAAAAGCAAGAAATTTCCAAGGAACTCTTCCAATTCAAAAGAGAAGTGGAAGAAAAATTCAATACCCTCTCGCAGATATGATCAGCTCAATGTCTACAATTCAAGCAAAAATGGAGGCATTAAGCAGCAGATTGAATGAGATGGAGAATAGAACATCAGGAATGGAAGATAAAACACAAGAACTGGAACAGAGAATCACCACCTTGGAAAGATTAATCAGAATCCACGAGAGAGAACTCCAAGACCTGGCAGATGCAGCCAAGAAATCTAATCTTCGTATAATAGGGATTGATGAGGGTGCCGAATTCCAGGACAAAGGAATTCACCAAAATCATAGCAGAGAACTTCCCCAACTTCAAAAGGGAAAATACTCACATTATTGAAGGTTTCAGGACTCCAAACAGGCAAGATCCTAGAAGGAGCTCATCTAGACAACTCATAGTAAAGACACTAGACCCGAATGTCAAGGAATTGGCCTTAAATGCTGCAAAAACAAAGAAAGAGCTATACTACAATGGGAAAAGAATTCAAAGTACAGCAGATCTCTCCACGCAAACCCTAAATGCAAGAAAAGCTTGGAAAAACATCATTGATGTCCTGAAGACCAACAACTGCCAACCCAGACTGATATATCCATAGCCCAGCTGGGCTTCACAGATATACACAGAGTCTTCTACCCAATGGCAAAACTTGACATTTTTCTCAGCAGCACATGGAGCACACTCCAAAATAGATCATATAATAATTCATACAGAAAACTTAAGCAGATACAAAAGGACTGATGTAATCCCATGCATTCTATCAGACCACAGTGGAGTCAGACAAATTCTGAACAATGCAGTCAAAGTCAAAAAACATTCAATCACTTGGAAGCTGAACAACGCACTTCTGAATAACTCCTGGGTAACAGATCAGATCAGAAAAGAAATTAAAAACTTCCTTGAATGTAATGACAATCAAGAGACATCACAAAGGAACTTATGGGACACACCAAAGGCAGTTCTAAGATGCAAATTTATTGCAATAGGAGAGCATATTAAAAAGACAGAAGAAGGGGCCGGGAGTTTGGCCTGGTGGTAGAGTGCTTGCCTAGCATGCACGAAGACCGGGTTCGATTCCTCAGTACCACATAGGTAGAAAAAAAAAGCCGGAAGTGGTGCTGAGGCTCAAGTGGTAGAGCTCTAGCCTTGAGAAAGACCAAGGACAGTGCTCAGGCCCTGAGCTCTAGCCCAGGACTGGCAAAAAAAAAAAAAAGACAGAAGAAGAGCATATACATAATCTAAAAAAAAAAACCTGAACCACCTAGAGGAACAATAAAAAAGTTACTTCTAAAACAA
Source organism: Megascapheus bottae (assembly GCF_031878675.1). NCBI lineage: Eukaryota > Metazoa > Chordata > Mammalia > Rodentia > Geomyidae > Megascapheus > Megascapheus bottae. The sequence continues at coordinate 14,884,777 of NC_143509.1, forward strand.
CACAAAATCAGAAATATCAAAGGTTGAAATAAGATCTATTATACACAAAATTAATAAATCAAAAAGTTGGTTCTTTGAAAGAGTCAACCACTCTGGAAAGCAGTGTGGAGGTTTCTTAAAGAACTGAAAATAGACCTTCCCTACGATCCCGCCATACCACTTCTGGGCATCTACACTGAACATCATAACCCACGATATGATAAGGACACCTGCTCAGCTATGTTCATCTCTGTACTATTCACAATAGCCAGGCGATGGAAACAATCCAGATGCCCTACTGCAGATGAATGGATACAGAAAATGTGGTATATATACACAATGGAATTGTACATAGCCAACAGACAAGATAAAATAATGGCATTCACAGGGAAGTGGATGAATCTAGAGCAAATCATATTGAATGAGACAAATCAAGTCCTAAGGAACAAAAGGCTCATGGTATCCTTAATATGTGGCTATTAAATCCACAGAGTACAAGAGTGAGGACTCAATATTTGCATACCCAATGCCATGGACATGGTAATGGGAATATAAACATAACTATATAGACATAAAAACATATGACTCTATAGACTTAATGTTTCATTTCATAAAGTAATATGTTTCTATGACATACAAACCCTTAGCCTAATTTAGATTAAGTTCTAAAAACTAAGTCCTAGTGATTGTATAGATTCCCTTCTTGAACACTTGTTTGTTAAACTTGTCATTTGAAATATGATGTAAAAATCAATGTTAATAAATTCTTTAATAAAAAATTCATCAGTGAAAAATACTGATTTATTGTTTTCTCCACAAAGTTTTATACCAATGTTAACCTTACCCATAGATGGGACTGTTCCAGTCATATCAATAAAGCCCAGCTTAGCCCTGTACATGGATTGCCAGGCACTGAAAATGGAAAGCTGGAGAAGACGCAGTCCTCGGCCTCCAGAAATCTCAAGATCAGTCTAGGGGTGGGGCTGAAGTGACAGGGGCCTGTCTACAAGTGGGAAGCCCTGAGTTCCGATATGGGTACCACCAAAAGAAATAGGAGGAGGGTGGGAAGAAGGGGAAGGAGGGGGGAGGAGGAGGTGGAGGAAGGAGGAGGAGGGCAGGGAAGAGGCAGTAGCATGCCACAGATTAATGAGCACCTTTGATAGAGAGTAGGAAAACCTTATCAGTAATCATTGATTGACCGCCATTGCTGCAAAGGAGTGCTGTTAGTATTTACTCGGGATGTTTATTCACTGTGCACAATGAGGCTAACACTCAGAGATCACATCAATCCGTTCATTTGCTGTGAACTTGATTGTTCACATGAAGACCCTATCCCAGTTCACTGGTGTGTGTTTGCAGTTGTCCATGGAAATAATAATATTGCACTTGGCAAAGGTGTGTTCTGTGTGCACACTGTTTGAACTATGGAGTCTAGGCGTTGGGCAAGACAGTGAAAGATGAAGAAAAGTTTAATAAATACACAAGTGAAAGACCAGGACTGAGAGCCTAAGAAACCAACAAAACTGTGAGAGGGGATACAAGTAGAGCTGTAAATGAGTAGATTCTAGTGGAAGGCCAAATAAAACGTGACAAAGGTACCTTCTGGGGAACAAGACGAGAGGTATGGGGGAGTCCACAGATGAGCCTCAGCTTTCAGCGGAGTCAACTCCTGACAGGTTCAGCACAAGCTGAAAGTGCATTTGACGCACATGAGCACTTGCCATAGAGCTTGGCCTAGCCTGTCGGAAATGTGCACGGAACCTTTTTATGTTCGCTAGAGCCAGAGAAAACCGCCTACCACAAAGGCCCTCATCAGAAACTGTTGATGTCTCAGTAGTTTGATGAAAATGAAAAACACAACTTATGTGGGTTGGTCTTCATGCCTTAACCCACTGTAAGTGAGACCGTTTGAAGCCAGGGCCTGCATGTAGAGGTTGGCCAGAATTTGGGGTAGACATTGGTTTTAGTACTGTTAAAAAAAAGGATCCTCTCCCAGCTCCTTTCCCAGCTATCTTTGGCTGTGAACTTGTGTGGAGTTCTCCGCTAACAATCAGCCAGTGCTGCTCCCAGAAGATACCCTCCTTATCCCAGTGCACAGGCCTCGAACTCACGGTACTTGGGCACTCAGGTTATCTGGAAATGAATTTGTTTTCATTCCTAACCTCTTTCACTTCTCATGACCAGTCCTGAGGGACGTTTGACTCCAAATTCATGTCTGCTCAATAGATGCTCAGATCACACACTCACTGTACATAACTCAACAAGCAGGACCCGTCTGTCAATATTGTCGTGAGTAGGAGCACACGCCATCAGATAACCTGAATAGCTTCACTTTAGCAATGAGAAAATGGAAGCCTGAAGAAGCCAAGGGCGTCACTGGGATTTTGTGGCAGCAATGAACCTAAACTGGATCTTCCACTGAATGAGCTTTTTTCTCTTCCCGTCACTTCCACCTCCATGGCTGTTCAGAGGCCCAATCACTGAGCCACCTCAGCCATGTGCTCCACAGAGAGAGATCTGATTGGCTGCCTTAGGGACACTCGATCTGCAGGAATTATGTCAGTGTGCCAAAGCAGAAATCCTCTTTTCCCTGGAAACTTTCCACATAAATCTTTAAAATGCCTTTGATGCCTTTTTTAACAACAACTTACATCTTCCTGTCAAAAGGAGTATGTTGCATGTACAAATTAGCAGATCTGCTCATGCAGAATCCTGTAATTGGTGTTCTAAGAGACAAATGGCTCATAATTTTCATCTTTTTTTTCAGTTTGATTAAATTAAAAGGCAGCGACGTATTGCAGTTACAAAATGCAGCCCAAACATACGCTGAACGGCTCTAGCCTCCTTAGTGCCTTGCAGAAGAAAAGCCACATCTGTTTCGTCTATAGCTTGTTTCAGGATAATTATTCTCATGAGAGGAACACCAGTCCAGAATGCTTGTGATTTCATGAACCAAACAAATCAAACAAAAGAACCATTAGCATATCTTTGAAAAGAAATGCTCGCTAGTTTCTCAGCCTGTGTTGTATTGGTTGAAGAGTAGGCCAATTTCGAACCATTTAGTCTGTTTTCTGCTTAATTAATATGCTTAAATATTAACAGTATCTCAAGGGTTTTCTATAGCGAATTTACAATGTTTTTATCAACTAATCTGAGTATTTATAATTCTCATTTAATTTTAGAATTCAATAAGATCACATATGCCCTAACATGTTCATGTGCAGCGCTGATTTAGCAAAAATGCACTGGCAGGCGACGTCGCTGTGGGCAGCACAGCAAGAATTTCCATAGATATTATGTGATCGCCTAGTCTGGTGCCAGTGGCTGGGGCCTGACCTCTCACCTACCCAAAGTCTCAGGTGGTAGGGTCTCCATCTCAGCTCCAAGCCAGCCCAGACAGAGATGTCTGAGCTGCCTGTTTTCAGCTCACAGGCAGTATGATGGCACCCCCGGGCACAGATAGACAGCAGTTCCAGGTTAGCCCAGACGGAAAAGACCGAGCTGCCATCACACCAACGCAACAGTCCTTGGAGGACTGGGAGACGGTCTGGGACTGCCAAGACTGGAGCAAGCAGAGGCCAGTCAGGAGATGTGGAAGTGTCACTTAGATGTAGTGACTTATAGTGGTGACATGTCACTTATATGCAGAATATAAAAGTACCATGCTGTCAGAAGCAGAGAAAAGCAAAGCACTGATGGTTTAGAGTGACCTAGGAAACAATGTATACCCAGTATCAGTAAAATGAGCAAACTCTGGGGACATGACAGACAGCAAAGCAAGTACTGATCACACTGCATACTGAAATCTGGCACAAGAATAGATCTTAAGTGTTTTTGATACACACACACACACACACGCACAATTATGAGAGATAATGGCTGTGCAATGCTAACTGCCAGCTAGGGATCAGAGTAATAATTTCATAATGTACATGAAATCAACACATTATATGTTTGGGGGGTTTTTGCCAGTCCTGGGCTTGAACTCAGGGCCTGAGCACTGTCCTTGGACTTTCTGAAGGCTAAAGCTCTACCACTTGAGCCACAGCACCAGTTCTGGCTTTTTTCTAGGAATGTGGCACTGAGGATTCGAATCTGGGTCTTCGTACATGCTAGGCAAGCACTCTAGCCATAGGCCAAACTCCCTGCCCCACATTATATGCTTTTATTATTTATATTTTCCATGTTACCATCACACAATTGAGTAGTCATTTTATGAATCATCACACTGTTCATGTTATATTTTTTATTTTTTATTTTTTTGCCAGTCCTGAGGTTTGAACTCTGGGACTGGGTCCTGCCCCTGAACTTCCTTTGCTCAAAGCTAGTGCTCTACCACTGAGTTCACAGAACTGCTTTCAGCTTTTCCTGAGAAGGTTATTGGAGGTAAGAGATTCACAGAATTTTCTGCACAGGCTAGCAAAATTTGAATTATGATGCTCAGATCTCAGCTTCCTGAGTAGGTAGGATTACAAGCATAAGCCACTGGCACCCAGCAACATTTCTATTTGTATCTGTCAGGAACACTTGTATAAAGATGGAAAAATAAACAACCAATAAGATTTCTTTTTTAAAACATCAAATAATATAACTCACAACATTAACAAACTGAAAAACTAGTGTAGATGATTTGATTAATAGGAGAGGGAGCAAAATCTATTTTCATTCATTAACAAGAAACTCAGAAAATGAAAAACAGTAAGGGACATCCTCAGTGTAAGCTGGGCCTATATTCAGTGGTTTAAAGAAATTAAGTACTTTGTCCTGGGGACCAATAAAGGGATTAGAACACCCACACACTTCTACCGGGCACAATTCTGCACACACTGACACTTCTAAGCGGAAATAAACATAAATGAAAGGCACACATTTCAGGAAAGAAAAACCTGAACTTTTACCCCAAACAGGTTTTTTCTCTTAATTAATCATAAGAAAGAATAACTCAGAAAAGAAAATCTGTGAAAGGAAGGAAGGAAGGAAGGAAGGAAGGAAGGAAGGAAGAAAGAAAGAAAGAAAGAAAGAAAGAAAGAAAGAAAGAAAGAAAGAAAGAAAAAGGCCAGGTGCAGTGGCTCACACCTGTAATCCTAGCTACTCAAGAGGCTGAGATCTGAGGATCGAGGTTCAAAGCCAGCCCAGGCACTAAAGAAAGTGAAACTCTTATCTCCAATTAACCACCAGAAAACCAGAAGTGGTGCTGTGGCTCCAGGGATAAAGCAGTAGCCTTGAACTGAAGAGCTCAGGAACAACGCTCAGGCCCAGAGGTAGGACCGTAGCCTTGAGCCGAAGAGCTCAGGGACAGGGCCTGGGCCCAGGGTTCAAGCCCCATGACTCACAAAAAAAAGTGTGGACAGACACAAATCTGTTCCAGACACGTTGTTAGTAAATAAGCTGATGGACATCCACATCACTAGTTATTAGGAAAACGCGTGTTAAAAATCACAGGGAAATCTAAATATCACAGTGGGCATCAGTAAGGTCGCGAAGGAGCCGGCTCGGTTCCCTAGGCTCATGCCTGGAATCCCAGCCACTCAGGAGGCTGAGGTCTGAGGGCCACAGGGCCGGTGGCCAACGCCAGGCAGAAAAGTCCACTAGACTGCTCACCAGGAGACTTTAGGGTGATGAAGTATTCGTCCTTTTATTATTCTGATTATTTCATGGTGAATCCAAATGTTAAAAATGAACCGACTGCCGGGAGTTTGGCCTAGTGGTTAAAGTGCTTGCCTAGCATGCATGAAGACCCAGGTTCAATTTCTCGGTACCACATATAGAAAAAAGCTGGAAGTGGTGCTGAGGCTCAAGTGGTAGAGCTCTAGCCTTGAGAAAACCCAAGGACAGTGCTCAGGCCCTGAGCTCAAGCCCAGGACTGGCAAAAAAAAAATTAAAAAAAAATGAACCGACTGCAGCCTTAGGACACATGCGGTCCCTCATATGTCATCCACCCTGGCCTTGGTTTCCCTCCTTCTTCCTCCACCAATGTATCTCAAAAGATGGATAAACTGGGGCCGGGAGTTTGGCCTAGTGGTTAAAGTGCTTGCCTAGCATGCACGAAGACCAGGGTTCGATTCCTCGTTACCACATACATAGAAAAAAGCTGGAAGTGGTGCTGAGGCTCAAGTGGTAGAGCTCTAGCCTTGAGAAAGTCCAAGGACAGTGCTCAGGCCCTGAGCTCAAGCCCAGGACTGGCAAAAAAAAAAAAAAAAAAAGATGGATAAACTGTAAATTTATTGTATAGACAACAGCCTTCCTACCGCCCACGCCTCCTGGAGAGAGCATATGATAGGGGGAGAAATATGTGGCACGCTCGCCTTGCCGTCAGCCCCTCAGCCTTTCTGGGCATCTGGGTGTTCTCAGGGCTGAGGCTGGCCCCAGATCAGGACCAGCCTTGTCCAGACCATGGACCCACAAAATCCAGCACAGGCTCAGCAGAGGAAATCTGTGACTGGCCAAAGCCAGAGGAGCCATCCGAGTTGAATAATTATACTGGCTTTTCCTAAATCATATTTCTATAACTAAAATGGAACCTATCACAGTTTTATGGGGTGAATGAGATCTTTTATAGTTTACGAAGAAAAAGATTCTCAAACTTATAGAAATCTCCTCTGATGATGCATATGTTATTAAGCACTCAAGAATAATGATGATCGTAACTGAAATAAAACGGAAGATGGGGTAGGTTTATAGTCTCTGGCTCCTTTTATAAGCTTGATCACACTGGAGAATGAATCACACTCCCATAAAGTGCTCTGAGCTTCGCAGAAGAGGGCACTTTAATTTGGCACAATTTATTTATCTCTCTGATGTTTACATAAGCTGCCATCATGCAAATATTCTACCATCCAGTCATTCCAAAAGTCTTCATTAACATCAAAGAGAGTTAGAAAATGCAAGCAACTCACCTTCATGAAACTGTGGAGAACAAAATCACCCAAACCCTTGTAGCCAAGAAGCCCATTGTTGTAGACTAGGTTCAGGTCTACAAAGACAAATGTTTTCCCTCACCTCCATACCCAGTCTGAGTGTGATACCAGTTATACTTGTATTGCTATCACACTTTTTCCATAACTAATAAACCAGCATCCACACATTCCTTCTCCACTTTGTCCTGTGCTGCAATCACGCCCTGTCACCAGAGCCAGTTGTCACACCTTACCTGAGTGGCCGAGGCTCCCGTCCTCTGTTCACTGAAAAGGCTCTCCTGACCACAGGACAGATCTCGCTGGCAGATGCCCCCCCTGGGAAGTGATTAGTGTTACTCCTTTGCCTTCCCACTTCTCCAGAAGTGACTCAGCACTGCACAGAGGAGCAGACAGAAAAGGTAGAGCCATCCATGATTTGCAGTTCTGCCTCATTTATTCATTTAGCTATGCAACAGTTTATCTGTGGAATACTCCCCGGGATGCCTGTTTTACATGCTAGCGACAGCATACACCCTGGTAGTAGTTTTGTACATCAACCACCAGAAGCTGAACTGGGTTTTGAGGCACTCTGACACATCACATCCCTTTGGGTTTGGATTGTTGGGGAAACATCTTCCCACATTTCTTCCCAGAACTGCATGATGCTATGAACTCTTCGTGTGTTTCTTGTTTGGACCCTGGAATCAGTCATCTCTCCACCCACCCCTGATTCTTCCTATTGGAAAATATCAATATTTTTGTGACCCAAGCCTTCTTCCCATACCACCAGTAGCAGTTGCAAGTCTGCTGTAGAAAGGAAGGAATAATGACCCTACCATGGCTTTGCCAGGGACTGAAACCAGGGATGACTTCTGAAACTAAGTAACTGATTTCGTAACTCCCGCCATGTTCTTTAATAACTATTCCTCTTTGTCTTTTGAAGTCTTTGAGTAGTTTGCAATCAAATCAAACTTGAATCCTACAAACTATTTGCGAGCTGGTATAGTGGCACCCGCCTCCAGTCCTAACTCTTTACATAGCTATTAGAGGATGCTGACTGGAGGCCAGAGGTGGAAAATGTGTCCTACAAGTCCATCTCACTGCACACCAGCCCAGGGTGCTCTTGCTCTCCCAGCTTTTGCAGAGCTGCAGTGGATGGACACACAGAAGCACAAGCAGAAAGATGGCCTTACAGCCCAGCCTGGGCACCACATGAGACCCACCTTGGAAATCACCCGCACACCACGCGGCTGTACCTAGCATTCAACGAGCCTCATGGTTGCTGAGGAAGCGCACGACCCTGAGTTCATACTCCAGTGTCACAAAGGAAGAACAAGAAGGGAAGAGGAAAAGGAAAGACTTGACATTCTGAGAGCCCATGGTGTCCTTCCCTCTGCGGTCACTCAGGCAGGTCCCACACTGTGTCGTATCTGAGCAACTAGCTTATCCTGCTTTCTCTTTCCCTCTGCAATTCTGTTCTCTGGTACCATGCAAGGAAGGAAGCATGCCGAGTACGGAATAGATTCTAGCATGCTCTGGCTCATTTCTACATTCACATTACACAGCTGAATTGTGGCTGGTGACAATGCCAGCACTTGGGCAAGAATGTAAAGAAATTTTAAAAATGTGCAACAGACCGCATGTGCTCAGCTCTTGAGCGTGTTAAATCTGGAGATAAGCGTTATTTATTTTTTTAAACTTAATGTTGTCTGGTTGCCAGATGGTCTCTATCTAGCATTGGGTGGATTGGGGCAGCTCCTCCTCCTTCCTTGTCTGAGAATAGCAAGGTGCAATGGCGGGCCTTTGCCACCCCACCTGGGTGCAGGCCTGCACACCATGTGTCTACACAATTAGCCTTGTGCCTTCCTTGTCCCGACCTTGAGACTGTCTCTTTAAAAGATGGTCCAATTTTGTTTTGTATTCTTGTAACGTTATCTGGTTTGTTTTCTACTTGAAGAGCATTAGCTACTGTATTTTGATAAGCACCCTCTTGTCTAAGTTCATTTCTAGGAGAGAATCACTGCTTCCTCGCCTCATCTTTCACGAGGGGAGGAACACTGAGGCAAGCATTTTCAGTTCATCTTTCCGGCTTCCATGGACATCTTTACTGAGCACATCTGTGGAGTTCCCACAGAGATGGCAGAGATATGAGCTTTGTGTAGCTTTGGGGCGGTGGGCTGGTGGAGTGGCGGCAGCCATCAGAAATGCACTTGAAACCTAAGACCAAGGACAGCTCATTTCCTCACATGGGGCATGTCTACTCACTGCTTCATGGCTGGTGATTAGAAGAACAAGCCAGGCCTCTCTCTCTAAGTGCACTCTATGTGTACAACATCAAAACTCTAAATATGTGGATTTCACTTGTGCGCTCTTGCTGTCTCAGCGCTCATGAGTTGCCACTGCGCAGTGGAGGTGACACACCAGGCAGAACCAACAGACGTGTCCTGACTACGGAAACTGACTTCACACCAACACAGGATGGGTAGATGGCCAGACACTAATCTAAAACTGTTGAAATAAGTAGCTTCTGTTTCAAAAGAGGAAATAAGCATCCGCCGTTCAAATCAGATTCTAAAAACTACAAAGAAAAAAAAAGCCTCCAAAACTGCATGCTTCTTTCTCTTTTTTTTTTCTAGGAACTCTTATGTTTAAACAATCCCAGATGCATAAAATGATACTGCTGTTTTTAAGAAGTTTCTCTGAACTGTGTCTTTCAGCCTTTCACATTTAACAATAAATACCATGGTAAAGGCTGACCTCTACGGTCAAATCTTACCTTGATTGTTACTTGTGCAATTGGGGAAGCGAATCTAATTTTCAGTAACCCTCCCCAAACAAATCCAAGGGAAGAGAAATAGTGTATATTCTTTTGATAAGGATTAACTTACATTTTTGTGTCATGTATCACATATTTGGTTGTTGGACTCCTCAGCGGATTCCACAGTTTGGTTATTGCCAGCAGAGCTACCATGAGGGTGGGTCTGCACACGTCTTTCTCCATAACGGTGGGTCTGCAGGCGCCTTTCTACCATGATGGTGGGTCTGCAGGCGTCTTTCTACCACGATGGTGGGTCGGCAGGCGTCTTTCTTGTGTGCTGGCTGTGGGGTGCGGTCTGCAGGGCTCCACTCTTCATCTGATGAGGAGCCTTCATGCTGATTTCCACAGGGTTCACACCCCATGAGCAATGTATGTGGCGCATGGGTCTCTCTATTTCCCTTCTCCACCAACCTTTGTTACATGTTTCCCTGAGGCCCTTCTGACTGGAGAATCATAGTGTGGCTGTGATTTGCATTTTCTTTATAGCCAGGGAGAGTGAATTCTATTGAATTAGTGTATCATCTCATTGAATTTGTCCTGAGAACTCAGGCTTCCAACCCCTGACCTGTCACTTCTTTTCAGTACACTAGCATTAAGAAAGTTAACTCTCACTTCTAAGGTAGAAACCATCCACAAGTAGCGTCCTGGGTCTTTTTACCTTTCTCCTATTACTATCTAATTACTTTCTCCAAAATTAATGACTTGCATGTGCATATATATATTAATTTTATCCCAACTATAAATCATCTGCTTATGTGTCACTCTTTTCTTCCCTAAGACTTTGGTTTCTCATGCTTATGTGGCAATTCCAAATGATACCAGGGTGTCACGTGCGTCTAGTGAGCGTGTCATCTGTGTCTAGAGTGTCAGACACATCTAGTGTGTTCCCGCAGCACAGCAATGTTCTGTATGGATCAGACCAAACCTCGCTGTAAACCATGGTTAATATGAAGATGGGACAATCTCCACGAGCAAATGAATGCCCATAAAAGTGCCATTAGCTTTTTTTATAGGGGTGTGACCTCTTTTATCCCTGGGACTCTCAGTTTTCTATCAGAAGCTTGTTTTTCTTCGAGGCACCTACTCTCACATTTTATAGGATGCTGTGTTACATAGGACACACATGTCTGAGAATATTACTGGTGAGTTTAGCGTGCACTCCACCCAGCTAAAGTTCACCTGTTGTTTGTTTTCTCGATGGGTGAATTGGGCTCTTAGTGTTTCTAATTTTCATTCGTTGTGTATCTATCATCCATTTGTATTTCTTCTTCTGTGACCTGTCTGTCTGAGATAGTGAGATCCATTTAGTCAGTGAATGCTGGCTAGTTGTACCACCCATAAGAAAGACACTATAAGAGTTCCCGAAGAAGGTACCAAGATGGGACCAGACGGAGAACTTTCTGGTCAAAGGCTGCAGCCAGAGCCTGCCCTGATCGGGTCCAGGGAGGTGACAGGGCTCCTGCCCCTGTGCATCAAGTTGAGTGAAGGGCGTGGGGATGGAGAGCAGGGAAAGCACAGCTGCTTATAGCCTGCCCCACACAGACTGGTTAGGAAGCATCTCACAGCGTGCCTTTCCTCAATGCTTAGTCAGCAACCTTTGGGGTCGAATACATATATGTGCTCTGACCTTCACTCACCTCATATTCCTGAAAAGCTTATTAAACGTTGTTGGACAGCATTGAAAACTAATCGAGTGGCTGACTGGGTTCATATGGAGAGCTCATGGCCCTGGTTTCCTCCAGTATTCTCATTATTCTGTGGTCAGAGCTCCAAGACTGAGATTTCAGCCACACAGAGCCCAGCAAAGTGAAGAGGGCTGAGCTGTCACCCGGCTGTGTACCTGGCTCCACTGCTGGACTGGCAGGTCTCATCATTAACACCTTGTCTTGCAGACAGCCCAAGTTCAGAGGGGAGCAAAGGCCAAGAACATATGCAGAGTTCAATGTAGATTTTCAAAGTGGAGATGACTTAAGCTATTACCCCAGCAGAATCTCAAAAATGCACTGGTAGGTTATGTTTTTCTGATCCATAGTCAGATGTGTTCTCCGGTTCTCCGTTGTGCCACTGGCCTTCAGGGGAGGTTATGTTTTCCATGACCTAATCACTGTCCACTTTTCCTGAAAGCAGAGAGAGCTATCCTCTCTCCTTGCTGAGATGTACACAGGCACGAAGGCATCTGGACAGAATCTGCTTCTCTTGGGGAAAAGGCGAGAGGCAGCAGAGAGAAGGTAGACATTGGTATTTCCTATTATAAGTTGCCTGCAGAAATATTCATAGAAGCATGTAGAGACTCCACATTTAACAAATACCTTCAGTTAAGAAGATACAATTGAGGGCCAGGAGCATGGCCTCGTGGTAGAGTGCTTGCCTAGCATGTATGAAACCCTGGGTTCGAGTCTTTGGTACCACATACACAGAAAAAGCCAGAAGTGGTGCTGTGGCTCAAGTGGTAGAGTACTAGTCTTGAAGAAGCCCAAGGATATTGCTCAGACCCTGAGTTCAAGCCCAGGATTGGCAAAAAGTAAAAAATAAAAGAAGATACAACAGATGGCTGCAAAGGTGGCTTAGTGATAGAGTACTTGCCGAGGATGCATGAAGCCCTGGGTTCAATTCCTCAATACATCGTAGAAAAGGCAAGAAGTAGAGCTATGATTCAAGTGGTAAAGTGCTAGCCTTGAGCAAAAGCAGCTCATGGACAGTGTCCATGCCCAGATCTCAGGCCCCAGGACTGGCAAAAAAGATAAATGAGTAGAGTAATAGTAGTATTTATAAGCTATTTATGTAGAGTTCTTCTATGGAGGCACTACTCTGATAAAATCGGAACCATGCAGTATTAGGAAGAGGAAGCAATGGGACCTGTGAGGTTCCCAGAGCACAGCTGCCCCACAGCCCCATTAGTGAGCCCTGCTCTCTTCCTAAAGAGCCTGACTGCTTGGTGGGGTTGAGGCCACCCCAGGAATCTGCCAGGTTACCTGACATGACAATGCCTTCCTGTTTATTACTGGTTAATTACTGTCACACTAGGAGGGATAGTCTATCCCCCTACATGGAACTACTGCTGATGTCTTTATTTACATGGATATTTTTAAATTTTCTTTTGTATTATCTCTTATCTACCATAATACATGTATTTTCACATCCAAGAATAAAAATGTAGCATGGTCTGGCTTAATCCCATTCAAAAGACTTTTTCTTGTAAAGAATAACGGCCAAGCATGTTTGCAAACCTCGCAACTGATGAAAAATCTCATTATCTTTACTCAAAAATAAGTGAAAGTTGTGTGGTCACATCATTTCACTGGTTCCAAATATTACATGATTGAAAATTGATTTCTACTCTGATATTACTTGAGATCATTGTGGGGAATCTTCTTTAACTGGAGGAAAATGGGATAAACCAGCTGGGCTTTGTTTCAGTAATTAGAACAAAAATGCCTAGCATAGTATGCTGCTTGAAAAACTACCCTGAGGTCAGATGCTACAGGCTCATGCCTGTAATCCTAGCTATTCAGGAGGCTAAGATCTGAGAATCATGGTTCAAAGCTAGTCCAGGCAGGAAAATTCTGGTAAGACACTGATCTCCAATTAACCAAGCAAAATAAAAGAAAAAATTCTGAAAACTCAGTGAACAACAATTAAAAGTAAGATGCAAGAATCACTGAAAGGAGTTAGAGCGGATGCCTCTGAGAGTAGGGAGAAACAAAGGAAGAAAGGAAGGAAGGAAGGAAGGAAGGAAGGAAGGAAGGAAGGAAGGAAGGAAGGAAGGAAGGGAAGAAAGGAAGGGAAGGAAGGAAGGAAAAGAGTTAACTCTGCTGTTTTGTAGCAATCCTTTTACACTGCCTAAACTCAAATTATATGCATATATAATTTTGAAAAATAGTTAAATGTCATCTTATAAAGCATATTAGTCACTCAAAATATTATCAGTCATTCACGAAGTTTTCATCCCTAGACAATGCTGCCCCAAGCACATTTATTCTCCCTTTAATCCACAGTTAAAAGAATTATCCAAATGACCGGACTCACATGACCATTGCACCCTAACTAAAAACATACAAAAACACAATTATTTAGTAACAGTTACCACCAACAGCTCCTTGACTAGTTAGTTCTATGGGACTTCAATATAATGTATATTCTCAGAGTTGTGTCTCCAAGACATCTTGATTGACTCCGAAAACTCTTTATTTTCATCTACAGTAGAAACATTGTTTTCATTTCCCTGCCTAGAAAATAAAAAACAAAAGAAAAAGGAGGGTGCAGAAAGATATACTCTTGAGAGAAAAAATAAGAATTATTTTGTACCAGGTAATAGGAAACATGAAAACATCATACGAACCAAAATGTAGACTTTAAACCAAGAAAAGCATTGGCTGGAGTTATTTTCATTCTCTCTGACATTTAACAGACTCATGCAATATTCCACATAGCAATCTTGAATGCCAAGCTACAACTAAGGCTTTTTTGTTTCCCAAATAAAACTTCGTTATTTAGAACACATTTTTTCATATTCATTGAAGCTATCTGGCTTATGTTTAAAGCTTTTATTTTCACTTGGCTAAGCAAATAATGGGCATGCAATAAGGAAAGACATTCCTGTGTATAATCACAAATATGGGACAGCGTTGAGCCATTCTCATATTTATGCACATGTAACTTGAAATGTAAAATATCACTGCATGTCATGCCCCTGGCTCTCCTGACAGTCATCTGTCCTTTTCATGCTCTATCTAAGATGTGATTCATGGACTATGAGATCATTCCTGCCTGGGTGCTGGTCCCCAAGAATGTGTGAGCGGTAAAATACAATGAGTCTTGTGTTGAGAAGCTTTTATGAACACCAGGAAATGCGCATCATATAAAAGGAGAGATGCGCTCATGCATAACATGTACTAGAGAGAGCTGAGGTTTTGGAAGTTGGTATGCCTTGATGTCAGAAAAAGATCTTTATCTTTCTTGACTCTTGGAATGCAAGAGTCAAAAGACTGGATGATGTGGGTACACTCATCCAAGGTTTAAATCTCTAACTTTTAAAACCTTGTGTTCAAAGTGATTACTGTAATCAAAGGAAGGCACTAAAGAACCCATCAGTGATTTTTAAAGATTTTTTAAAAACATTATTTTCAGAAGATTTTAAACTGCCTCTACATGATATCTAAACAGCAGGATGAAAATTAAGTTCAGCCAAGCAAAGATGTTGAGATACACCACAGATGCAGAATGCAGGATAGCTGGCTGTCCATCCAGCCCTTCTCACCCCTTTATCTCTACCCCTGACTCCTCCAGTTCCTGCTTTGGTACAAAATCTTTTCCCCTGGGGCTTCAAACTTTCCGAGTGAGAGATTCTATTCCCACTTGTCCTCAAGCCGTGAAGACTGTCTTGCTTTGCCTTGATTTCCTCTCCAGAGCACATCAGCCCAGCTCCCCGGACTTGTTTCAGAGCCAAAATATCACCTGTCCTCCTAGTTTGTCTTCTGGTTCACAGGAGATGGACTCCTCCTCCACAGGATCCAAGCACATGGGCTCCGCTTTGCAAGAATAATGGCGGCCACCCCACAGTGGGCGTCCAGCCTACGGACAGCGCAGAGCATCATGGCCCAGCCCAGGGTCTGGGTAGAAAGCCACGATGGACTCTGCCACTCAGAGAGGAACAGGACACATACACCAGCTACGGGCGTGCCTTTTCCGCTCATGGCCCCAACAAGAGCTCAGTCTTCTGATGAGTCATTATCAAGACCTCACAACACCACCCATGTTGCAGAAGAGGAGACGGAATGAGGCGGTGTGTCTACCCATGCTCTGCCTCCGTGGGCCATCCAGAAAGAGCCAACCTGACAGAACACAGGGATGGCTGGAGAATCTCCACAATGCAAGTGAGGTGGCAGATGGAACCCTAACCCAGTAAGGACCCCGTAGAGGAACTATATTGGCAAAATGATAAATTGGGGGGGGGAATGCCCTATCAAGTATGGTAAATATCTCTGAGGTTGAGAACTATTATTAACATCTATTTTTCAAATTAAAACAGTGGGAAATTATCCCTCTAGCCACTAATCTAGATTAACTATAACTGGAAGGAACGCAGAAAAGCAAGTAAGTGTAGATTTACAAAAGCAAGTGGATTCGGTGACAGGAAGCCAAGGGGATGCCCCATGACTGCAATAATAGAGATGTGCTAAATGTGTAGCCCTTTTGAAATACTTGCCACTTCATAGTCTAATCATACGTATTGAACAATCTATAATTCCAATTTCATTATTTTTTAAAAAATTCTTCATCTTTTACAAATCTAGAACTAAAGAAAACTTTTTAGTATAGATTTGCTAACCAAATAGCTCCTCTTTGTAAGTTTTCATCTGGAGAAGTCTGATCTTTGTTGGGTGCCCTGCATGTCATTCTCTGATTCTAAAGTGTGTGTGTGCACACGTGCGTGTGCACACGCATGTTCATAAGAGGGACAGATTACACAGACAGCAGAGAGAAGGAAGGGGGAGGAGTTATTTTCTATCTTTCCTTTAAAAAACTTAACTAATTTTTAAAATACAAAGAGCAGAAAGGAAGGAAAGAAATGACAAAGCCCTGGCTCTGACAGTACTTTTAGAGGGAGACAGGATGTGAGAAGGGCAATGTAAGGAAGCACGATGCTGAAGTTTAACCTGGAACCTCTGCCAAGGCTGCCCGTAGGCTGGAGACCATCACAAGTGGCAGCCACGCACAGCCTGCAATGAGAGGGCTGGAGAGCCACCGAGGGGACCGCAATGGATGGGTCCCCCACGGATGGGTCCCCCACGGAGAGATGCCCTTGAAGGGGGCCATCTCTCACCATGGCCTCTCACTCTGTGACCTTCCATCACCAGCTTGCTCAACCATCTTTGACATCTGTAGGCTCTGAAGAGTCGCATGACAATATACCAAGTCACTCCGGTGTTCCGTTTCCTGTCCTGTGAGTGACAGGTGCTAGCTTGCAATAACCTAGGTCCTCTCTGCTCCTGGATGTGTCTTCGTGTTGTCACACCAGGACAGGCATTGACCTCTACTGCTGCGGCCGCTGTCACTGATGCACTCTCAGCCATAGTCGCTCACCGTCTCCACCGGAAATGTGGAAAACTGAGGTGGAGACACAGGTGCAAAACTGAGGTTGCAACTTAAGTCACAAACCTAAGTTGTCTTTGCACCAGAATGCCTCATCATCTCCATCTCTTCAAGACCACCAAGAAACAAACTCTCCCCAGGAGCACAGGCGTGGGAAGAGTCCAGGGAAACGAGTGCTGAGAGTTAATTCAACACAAGTTAGTCTGGGAAAGATGAGCTCCAGTCACCCCAGTATTTGCTTCCGGAAATTTCCACGTGGAAATGATCAGAAGCGAGCCTCTACTCCACAGAGCAAATGCGTGATCACCACACCAACCTTCTGCACACTATGACCCTGCTTCCCCTGGCAAGCCAGCTCTGCCCTACTACCAGCCCGATCCAGATCCACAGCTTCAAACTGCTCCAGCGCCCTTAAATTAAATCTCACTTGACCCCCTCCTGAGATACTGCTGGAAGTCTCCTTCCAACTGTGATAAGCATGGTTTCCCTTACTAAGCGATTGTTTAGAGATTGGGGGAAGAGTCCAGCAGGAGCTATCACTCATCCTCAGGAGCATGGAATCTGGCTCCAAGCACTCACTGAGGAAAACTGTTTGCACTCCAGCTTTTGAGAGCCCTGCTTGATAGTTCTCTACCTTGCGGTGTAATGAATATTTAGATGCCCTTTTGATGTTCTTGTTTTCTTTTTGTCAGTGTTGGGCTTCACCACTGCTCAGCTGGCATTCTGTCACTCAACAATGAAGCCATGTCCCGGGTCTGGCTTTTTCCTGATTTTGTTGGAATGGAGTCTGGAGGACTTTTCTTCCTAGGCTGGCTTCCAGCTTCCCTCCCCAGGTCTCAGACTCATAAGCACCTAGGATTGCAGGTGGCCGCCACAGATGCCTACCTGGTTGTGATTTTCCTGAAACATTTTGGCTTTTCAATGCTTAGAATTTCCTTTAGTAGTGAACGATAGATTTGTCATAGGCCGGAAACTGAGGGTCATTTTCATCTGAGGACTGGCCTTTTCCACCTGAGACGTCTTCTCGCCTTATCTGTTTGATGGCTTCCTCTACTTGGCTAGGTAAATTCTATAGCTGGAACTACATTAGCTATGCAGTGACTGCTCCCCACCTTCGGGCTGGCGGGGAGCAGCCCCGAACCTCCATTGGGCTGAGCTTTTAAAGGTAAACTCTGCATGCAGGTGCTCATAACCACTCCAGGTAGTCCTCACCTGGCATCACCCTATGATGACCACAGGCATGAAAACACTCGCAGGTGGTCCAGCAGGTTAAGCCTTTTTACAAAAACAACTCGGTAGCTAAGCTTGACAAGTCCACATACAAAGAAATTCTTTATCTGTTTCGCTGAGTATTGACTATACATTTAATTTCTAGAAGCTCTTGTCCTCTTCCACATCGAACACATGTCTGTCTTTGAGGGAATTAATTGCAGTTCCATGGACATTATTTGTGGCCTGGTCCATCTCTTTGCCCGATTTTATTTCTCTTTCTGTTGGAACTAACATCTGTGAATATCAAACGTTAGCCTAGCCTCGGGACCCCTGAGAGCTAATTTAAACACTCCACCTCCTGTGTTTGTTTCAGACATTTCCGGCAAGGCCAGAAAATCTTCAATTCTCCCAAGTTCCCAGGGCTCACTGTTGGGGGGGAGGCACATAGAGGACAAAAGTGACTGCCGACTGCCATGTGGAAAAACAGAGGGCTCCGTCAAGTCCCTTCCCGGTAAGACATCTTCAACCACACCTGCAAGCATTTGCCGCTCTGCAAACTGGGTTCACAACCAGCCAAATGTGGCTGAGATATGTTTCCACGCGCACATTCTACACATTTGCAGAATGTTCCTGGGTCAATAGAGCAAATAATATGATTATAATCCCCAAACGTGTGCTTCTAAAATAGACTTTTCATAGAGGATAAATAACAAGCTTAAAACACATCACACTAAGTGTGGTCCTAGGACAGTCCACCCCTGAAGACACAGTCCTTTGTAGTTTCTCCAGCATTTTCCTTTCACGTACTTCAACTCCTCAACTGTAGAATGACAGCGCCGTCTAGTGGTGAATTTGTTCCTGCGGCCAACGTCCAGAGTGGTTCTGGAATTGAGCACACAGGAGCCAAGGTCATGGCTTCTTCCATCCCTGCCATGGGAATTCACCAACACTGGGCCACACCCCGTGGTCTCCCTAGGGGACCTCTTTCTGTGGAGCTGCAGGTGATCTGCTCAAAACCTAACTTCTGAGAAATGTAATTTCTTGGCCTGCCCCGATCTTCTCCCGTCCTTGCTCTTCCACTTTGACCTCCATCCCACCTTTGAGAACTGTGGAGATCAACTGAAAATGTTGTTGCTGTTCTGTGGCAGAGGAAAATCGCCCAATGGCCATGGATGGGGCTCTTTCCTCAAAACACTACAGGACATGCACCAAGCACTGTGCAAAAACAGGCCCCAACACCAGGCCCGGGAAAGTCCAAGACCCCAGTACCAGGCCTGGGAAAGCCCAAGGCCCCAGCACCAAGCCCGGGTCCACTACATCCAGACATAAGTTTGCCATTTCCTGTGCCTTTCCATGCCCATGAAAGAATGTGAAGATTCTTACATATAAAACAATAAATTACTATTTGAAATCATAAAGCAGATGAACAACTAACTATGGGCTGAGCCCAGCACCTGTGGTGTTTCTCAATAAATGGTGTAGAGGGAGGTTTTGGGGGTTTTTTGTTTTTGTTTTTGTTTTGTTTTATTTTGTTTTTTGGCCAGTCCTGGGCTTGATCTCAGGGCCTAGACACTGTCCTTGGACTTTCTCAAGGCTAGAGCTCTACCACTTTCAGCTTTTTTCTATGTATGTGGTACCAAGGAATGGAACCCGGGTCTTCACACATGCTAGGCTAAGCAGTCTACCACTAAGCCAAACTCCCCACCCTGTAAAGGGAGTATTTGTGGAATTGATTGACAGGGAGAATAATAGTACTGTAGCTTTGTTTGCTTATTTGTTTGCTTATCACAGCTAAGAAATCAAGCTAAGAGTTTCACCTATGCTAGGCAAATGCTTTACCACTAAGATATATTCCCACTGCAGTGAGGGAGTGGCGAGTGGAGAAAATGAAGACTGGGGTAACATTGTTTAAAAACAAATGATTTTAAGAGCAGTGCCTGCCATTTCCTTTTTTGCTCTCAGAGGCCTGCTCACCTGTGGGCATGCCCCTCACTGCATCCACAGCCAGCAGGTGGACACTGAGGAAGCCCTGTGGCCTGGAACAAAGCTATACTGGAAGGGAGGACTGGGGTTGGGGAGGGGGGGGTCTGCAGACACCAGGGCCCTGCTGCACAACCCAGCTCTGCAAACATGGCCTTACTTTGCTTGCGCAAGGCACTGAGAGCACTGACATGGAAAGCCGGCTCCTCCCTTGAAGGTTTTAAATAGTTGCTTCTTACCTCTTGTGGATGAGTCTCTGGATCATCTGAAGGTCATCTCAAACTGTTTCCCAACATGGGGCCTCACCTGCAGGACACTGAGCAAGCTGCCCAACACTGACCTATTAAGTGTCGGCCCTTGCTCCTGGGTAAGCAAACCCACCAGCATCAGTCTCCCAAGCAGCCCCCGGGGGGCAGCAGAGGCCCACGGAGAGCCTCTCTCCTCCTCCTGACACAGGACTGAAGCTCTGGGATGCGGCCTCTCCTTTGCTGCTCCCACAACAGGCCCTCCTTATCGTCTTCCCTTATTCTCTCAAGAGAACTCATGTCCCCAGTTCCATGTCCTCTACTCCACTGGACGCTGACTCTACATCTCTTGTTCCAAAATGTAAATCTGGACTCGTGGTGAGAATGCAGTGTGGTTTCACATGGTAAACCACCTTCTCATCTGTTCTCCACAACGCCAAAGACACAGTGCAAGACAGTTAGGAAATACATGCTCACCTGGTGTGGAGATTCAGGATTGGATGAGAGTAGGAGGAGCACAGACCAAGCTCATGAGACCCCCCTCTCAACCCACAATGTGATGCACACAGAGGCAAAAATCTGACACCCCAGGAAGAGCAATCAGAGACAATCAGGGTGATCCAGATCAGCCTGGGGGCAGGGGGAATGAGCAAGAGAGACTATTTGAAAAAATGTCGAGCAAAAAGGGCTATGGGCCTACCTCAAGGAATTCAACTCCACCCAGCAAGCATAAGTTCTGAACTGAAATCTTACTACTGCCAAAAATTCGAGAGAGAAAAGGAAAGCACCCACTTACCTGCACAAATAGATACCCCAGAAGAAGAAAACAACAGAATGAAAGTGGAAGGATGTGAGGCAGAGAATTTCCACCACTGCTTAGTGATGGAGGTAGAGAGCCAGTCTTTGGCGGCGGGCAGGTGGGGGGAGGGGGTAGCAGGCAGCTAAAGGGCCAGCTCAGTTGTCCTGGGAGGCTGGGGGCTGGGGGAGAGAAGGGGTGTGATCCACTCCCCAGCTAGGGGCATCCATCCTGGCAGCGAAGGCCTGCAGGGTACCGTTCCTACAGTGGACTGGCATTCCTGACCTGGAGATGGCAGAGACTCATAGAACATTCCCATTCCACCTGTAGTGGCTGAAGTTAGCCAAGGTAGTGAGTGTGTCCATGCTTCGGTGAATGGGGCATTGATAATCTAGTGGTAAAGAAAGTTTAAATTTTAAATTTAATTTAAAGAAAAATTAAATCAGATCCACCGTATGCCATATACCAAAATAAACCCCAAGGAAATCAATCCATAATGTTTAAATGGAATTTTAAAACACTAGAAAAATAAAATGAAATATTTTATGACCGTGTTGTTAGAAAGAGTTCTGGAAGCAATAGGCTTGCCCAGGTCTCAAAAGATACCACTTGTAAATTTAGCACTAGTGGACACAACAAAGGCTCAGCGTGCTACTTCCCAGCCTAAGTAGAAAACAGTAATTTCCTTAACCACTTTTCTGGTATTATTATTGTTGGGAATGTCTGTACACACTCTTTATTCTCTGGCCAGCAGGATACACGATGATCCCTACAAAATATTTAATGGGAGGCGAGCCGTGAGCAGAGTGAGGTTGGCAAAGGCCTCTTCAGGGCCCTGAGCCTATGGAGGAGCCGCTTCCTGCACAGAAAGGTCGCTTCCTGAGAGGATACCCCGGGAAGGGCCGGCAGTGTTGGGATGATATGGAATTCCACGCAGCATGCTCTGGATGGTGTGTTTGACCCAGGGCATGCCAGCTCTTCCAGCCTCTGAGCTGGAACCTGAAGGCAGCCAACAGCCTGTTTGCTTTTGTAAAGTCTTAAGTGATCATTTGAGGTCAGGCCGGGAGGCTCCAAGCAATCAATTACCTCCCCACTGTACTTGAGTCATGGTCCCAGACGATGGTACTGGCCTGAGGTGCCCATTTATGGTCCAACTGTACCGAGGCGCACGAAGATCACAGACCAAAAATAGCTGTGCCATTAGGCATCTTCACGTGACATCCTCCTGGCATTTGGCACTTAACCCTAGTGCCTGGAGGAGACAGGCTGGAACTGAAAAGAACGGGGTGTGTTCAGACACGGGATGCCCACCACATACAAGCAGTGCTTGGCTTGGGGAAAAAAGCACTGAGGAGTCAGCAGAGCCAGCCACAGACTGTGGTTCAAGGACAGAGGGCAAAGCCAGAACACTGGAGGAAAGAAAAATGAGTCCAGCCCTGCACAGTGGCTCATGCCTATCATCTACTCAAAGCCAGCCCTGGCACAAAAGGACCTGAGACTTTTACGTCCAGTTAACCTCTAGAAAATGGGAAGTGGGGCTTGGCTTAAGGGGTAGGGTGGTAGCCTTGAGCTGAAGAGCTCAGGGACAGTGCCCAGGTGCAGAGTTCAAGCCCCATGACCCATCAAAAAAAAAAGAGAAAAGAAAATTGAGCTCGAAACTATTGATGAGGCAGGGTGTGGCATGTGGAGTGTGGACATCAGACAGGTCTGTACGGCGGGCCGCCATGCTCTCGGCACTGTGCCTGAAGACCTACTCTTCTTCCCAGCCACCAGAGAAAGAATTCTAGTGCTTGCATATTAGTCTTAGTGAAAACAGATAAGATATGATAAGAGAGGTTATTGTGAATGAGCAAAAGTTAATGAGAGGTCACAGAGGACAAAATTCTGTTCCATATTATTTGACTATATTGCTATGAATTTTTATTAATTTGGTCATAATTTATAATCACATCATCTCCCAAAGATAAATTGCTGAGAGGATGATTCCACAGTCAGCTTTTCAGATATGCAAATAGACCTGAGAGAAATTGAGTGATGTGTAAATTCACATGTCAGATTAGTATGACAATCAAGAACACACGTACATCGCTCAAGCCATGTTGGGTTTTATTTTATGGATAATTCATTTTACTTATTTATTTTGCCAGTCCTGGGCCTTGAACTCAGGGTCTGAGCACTGTCCTTGGGCTTTCTCAAGGCTAGAGCTCTACCACTTGAGCCACAGCACCACTTCCAGCATTTTTCTATGTATGTAGTACTGAAGAATGGAACCCAGGTCTTCATGCATGCTAGACAAGAACTCTACCACTAGTCCAAACTCCCAGCCCCAATGGTTAATTTATTTAACCAACACACTCAGTTGGATGTGACCAGGATTCCATAAAAGCTTAGCAATCTTAAATTTTGAAAGGAGAGGAAAATGTTTGATGTGTTTTTTAAGTTGTTTTTTAACAATTGTTTTTAAGCCATAGTTTTATAATCCTTTTTGATAGCCAGAAATCTGACTTGGGTTTAATAATCCCATTTATAGTTGAAATATCCCAAAATATTGGGAAGGGCACAGAACTAGAGTATTATTTAGGATTTGCCAGACAGCCTATTGTCTTAAGAAGTCCATCAGCGACAGCAAAGGATGCTGCCCCCAACTTTTCCCAAGTTGTCTCAGATGCCATCTTTGAGTGTCAGCTGTTCAGCGACGCCGGCCCCACTGCCCTCTCCACTGTGCTGGCCATACAGTGAGCTGTGTGTTGACCCTCTCAGGAGACTCTCCCAGCTGCCCCTACCACGGCCAAAACAGTAGAGGCTTCTGGTCAGCTGTCCACTCCTGCTAGTCTCTGCTTCCATTTCCCTAACTTTGCAAAGAGAGGTAATGGGAGGAAGATGAAAAGAGGGGAAAGGGAAGGAAGAAGAAGAAAGACACCGCTGTCCCCAGGTAAGGGCCTAGAGCGTTCCACCATCCCTTATTATTACGAGCATGGTATGGCATCATTGTGTCATGGCAAACAGCCTCAGAAACCCTAACGCTTCCACCTCCTGCAGCCACTGCATATTATTTACCACAGAATTCACTGTGTTCCTCCACGCCTGCTCTGAATCAGCCATGGATATACTTCAGCCAACAGAATATGATCTTTGCCAACTGTCAACCTTGGCTTCCAGACTGTGCACTTTTCTTCTCGGCAGCAATCCTTCCTGGTTCCCAGAAAAGAAAGCAATGGCTCAGAGCTGTGCCAGCTAAGGCACCTCTACCCATCCCCGCAGGCCAGCCTGGATCAGGAGCTCACACTGGCGTGTGCTCAGCTGACCCCAGAACACAATCCAAGTACTCACTGCCATTACCAACGTCACTACAGATTTTGTAGTCTTTTTCAATGCATTGCAAAGACTAACCAACACGCTCACTGATGAGACAGGGTGGCATTGACACCACAAAGCAGCTTTGCTCTCCTAAAACCAAAACACTCCATTTTTCCCCTTTCACCTGGGTTGAGCTCAGCCTTAGTTTCCCTGTCCTGAGCGTGATCAGAGCGAAGCAAGAAGGGAGAGCGTCTAGAATCCACCAGCACCATGAAGGCGGCATGGCCGCAACGCAGCAGCCTGCCTTAACGCTGGGGTTCTTGTTAAACACGTTACATAAGGTTCAAACTTCCCCAAGGTCACTTCATTTCAGAATGTCCATGGTCATCTACAAAAATTACTTGATGTGAGAATCGGAGTGCCAAGCACTTGACAGGAACAAACTGAAAAACAGAAACCCAGGTGAGAAGGGGACTGTGGTGGAGGGTGGGTGAACTACCCTCAGCCCACGGCGGCCAATCTGGAGTATTATTTCACGTTTGTGATGAAGCTAGAGGGAAAACAAAAGTGTGAGAGTGTGTGCACGTGTGTATATGTGTGTGCAAATGTTTAGAGTCCCACTGAGAAAATGACTCTTAAGTCATCACTTAAGCATGGTGAGGTGAATGGTAGCCCACTGACTTTCAGACAGCCATACCTTTTGGATGCCGACTCCCTCTCCATTTGCCAGTTTAAAACATTGCATTACTAATACTCTGACCTTCCCTCTTTTGTTATCTGTAGCATTTCAAATTTGCATTTATTTCATAAACATTCGTTTTGATAACATTAGTTTTACAGTTACAAATATCACAAACACCTACCAAAAATATCCTTTTGTGCAACAAAATGTTTTACAAATGTAATTTTTACTATAATAATGTCCATAGTATGTCTATAGGATGAATTATGGCAAGCATATAACTTACAGAAAACCAAAGAAAAGATTGGGTCTTTCTAAAGCCAGCTGAAATTTCATGTTAAATATTTTTTACAGTCGAAAGTACAAAGAAATATTTATACATTTCTTATAGTAATCTTTAGAGACTGCTAGTGTGATACCAATGCAAGTCAAATATGACAAACATCTGAGAAATGTCACAGTGTGGTGTTACCCCAGACTTTCCTGGACCTGGCCAGCCTTGGGCTAACAGATACCTGCATCTAACTTTCATAACCCATGGGAGTTGTTCTGCCTTCTAGAGGAATTAACAGGGCTTGTGCTCACGAGAGCGCGCGCGCGCACGCACACACACACACACACACACACACACACACACAAATTGCTCTCCATAGTCTCCTGTTATTTTTCAAAACTAGTGTTTGGGCTTTCACTAGCATGAAAAGAAAATATATTGAGTATACTCTGTATATTTCCGCATCCGAGCCAGTAAATAATTATGGAAGCAGCAGAATCAAGCTTCCACAACCCCACCCAGCTCCTCCTCACAGCAGGCAGGGCCCCTGCAGACACCACTGTGAAGACAGTGGGTATGCACTGAATTTCTGCATTGTCTGGCGGCGAGCAGCAGAAAGTAACTCTCGGTACATGGGAGGGTGGGAAATAGACTAGAATCCCACAGGTTCAAAACGCTGAAGGCACCAGGTTTCAGGAAGGACAGGGATCTAGAAAGCTTCAAGAAAGTAGAAGGGCTAGGTATCAATGTGTGAGAAGTAATGCACCTACTAGCTGGCGAATGTATACATTACCCTAACAATAAAAATAAAATAAAGAAAAAAAAGAAAGTAGAAGGGGTAGATATGAACAGGCAATTTCTCAAGAGTATGAGTACCAAGAATAAATCCGTCCCAACTGGTCTTTATCCAGAAAGAGGGCATTTGATGCCAAGGAGAGACACAGGCCCAGGCCGGGAGTGGAAGGGTTTCCTACGGGAAAGGCAGAGGCTGTTTTGAGTGCAGCACTAGTGCTGCATGAAGCCAAGATGGTCATCCCATGATGAAGTTAGAACTCTGGTATTCTGCTGCCAGGAAAGGCCAGGCGCTGAGAAGGAGAGCTGATGTTACTTGGAAGTCCAGGGTCCAGACAGCTGCTGGTGTCGCATCCAGCAGCCAGCTACTTCATTCTTCCTAGGAAAGACATAACAGAATTTCCACTATCTAAATTAGCACAGTCCATCTCTAGAGGAAAAGGGAGTAAAAGTTAAGCATCTATATTTTTTCTTTTAAAGTAAATATTATTTTGTAAAACATTATGCCTTAGAAGTGGTTGCATCGGAATGTCAGCATTGTTATTTCACCTATAGCATAAGACTATTTCTAAACATTTGTTTATCAAAGGCATTAACTAAAATGCAAAGGCGGTTACATCTGCTTAAGAAAAGTCATTTCTTAACCTGATGGGGGAAAATGAATGCAGAAATGAGCATGATTACAATCAATTAATAATTGTTTTAATATGCTTCTGGTTCCAAGTCAGCATTTCTATATAATGACAGTGGAATGTGAGTACAATCTTATTAAATGCCAACTCAATCACTTTACAACTGCCGATTTAAATGCCATAAATCTTACCATGGCCTTTCATTTAGTAAATGCTGCTGGCATTTTTCAAAGGATTTGGAAAACACTGTTCTGAACATATTTCAAGAAATGGCTGGAATTTGTTTCCCTCAAAGACAATCTTCTCAAAATCAGTCCATCAAAAAGAGCTACATGGGGCCAGGAGCATGACCTACTAGGAGAGTGCTTGCCTAGCATGCACAAAGCCCTGGATTCGATTCCTCGGCACCACATACACAGAAAAGGACAGAAGTGGTACTGTGACTAGTCTAGAGAAAGCCCTTAGTTCAAGCCCCAGGACTGGCAGTGGGGGTGGGGGGGTGTGGATCTTGCTATGTTTACTGGCCCCTGCTTTGAACAAAACACATATCCCCAGTTTGTCTCCACTTAGAAATGTACTATTTTTTTTTTGGTCAGACATGCGGCTTGAACTCAGCCTAGGTGCTGTCCCTGAGCTCTTCAAGCTCAAGGCTACTAGTCTACCACTTCTTGTCTCCATTAGAGACAAAAGAACCAACTCCATAGAGAGGCCACTAGAAGACTCGCTAAAGGCAATGCTTCCTGCCTACTCTGCTTCTTTTTGGGAAAAGTCACCGCCGCAGTGAACATTTCACTGAGTGGTCAGATACTGGGTTCAACTAGATTGCTGAGGTCACATAATCACCGTGTTAGTTGTTGGTCTCTCTTTCTCCTGCTGGCATGAAAACACCTCCGTGATCTCAAGCAGCATGTCACTGTACTTCTACCACACAGCTGGGCTTTTAAAAATTAACTTGACCGGTGCATTTTGAAGAAACATTAGGAAAAACAAACACTACGCTTTTGTCCAAGATGATAAAACCAGAGAAGCTGACTGCCAAGAGCAAAAGTCTACTTCCCTTGACAGCTTCTAATTCTAAGTCTGGTCCAAAATAAGAATCGTTGTGACTAAACGCAATGACCAAACCAGAAGAAAATGAGTGTGGTTTGTCCTTTTTCCCAGGAACAGTGTGGCACAACCTGAGTGTGGGCAAGTGGATCTTTATTTCAGGAGTTTTTAATCCCTTGAGGAATTTTTCAAAAGGATCAAGTTTGTTCCATGCTTGAGTTCAACAGGTCTTCGAATGATTGTAGATTAGCCCTCCCTCTGCCTCATTTTTTACAGATGAAACCACTGAAGATTAGAAAATTGCTTGTCTACAATCACACACCTTACCAACAGAAGGGAGAACACATCTTAGCCTCGTGAGAGTTGGGTTTTTATATGTGAATATGAATGCTAACAGTTTCAGTGCTGGGCGACTCAAACCTGCACACATTCGAGAATCACCAATGGAAATTTTAACTTAATTCAAACTATTTTGATCAAATTTTCCAAATAAGGAGACCAGATCCTGCATTTTTTGTTTTTTATGCTATATTGTTATTATAGAGGTGATATACAGAGGGGTTACAGTTGATTCTCTACCTCTTTAGTTTCCCAGACAAATCTGTTATATAGCCATTGAAGTAACAGCTCCTGCATCAAATGCAAAATTTCTCCTGAATTGTTTTCAAATTTTAGAGACATAAATCATGGTGTCTGAGAAACTGCTTAGCTACTCTGGCTTCTCCATTCTGGTTTTTGGATTCCAAAGCTTGACATAAAACTTTAGCCAAGTCCTAAAAACTCTTCTGGAAATCTACATTTCTAAGATCTATCTAAACTGAATACACCGAGTTCCCTATTTCCATGGTCAAGAAGAAATAATTTATGGATGTTGGCTTTATAAAGAGGAAATGGCTCTTGATGCAAAACTAAATTACAAAAGAAAAATGTCTAGGTCTACACCCTACTCATAAAATGCTTTTATATAATTCGAAATTCTCAAAAATAACTATTTTAACAGTCATTTCAATTTGCTGTTGTTGCTCCTTATTTTAGTCAGGACATTTCCAATTACATGTATCACAAAGCCACACAACAGCTAAAGGTAAGAAACGAGAACATACCAATCTACTGGCTGGAAAAAGAGGAAATAAAGGGGTGGCCTTTGTATCCACAGACACCTTGGAAACCAGAGTTCAAAGTCTGGTCCCTCACTCAAAGCTGAGGAACAGGGTGCAGATGGGGAGAGAGAAGGCAACAGAGGGGTTACTCCAATTAACATGGGATGGGTGCACCTGTGAGGATTCATGGAGGTGAGGGTTCATGGAGGTGAGGGTTCATGAGGGTGAAGGTTCATGGAGGGCCCATGAAGATGAGCGTTCATGGAGGTGAGGGTCCACGGAGGTGAGGGTTCATGGAGCATTCATGGAGGTGAGTTTTCCTGAGGGTGAGGGTTCATAGAGGTGAGAGTTCATGGAGGAGAAGATTCATGGAGGGGAGTTTTCATGAGGGTGAGGGTTCATGGAAGGTCCATGGAGGTGAGGGTTCATGGAGGTGAGTTTTCATGAGGGTGAGGGTTCATAGAAGGTCCATGGAGGTGAGGGTTCATGGAGGTGAGGGTCCATGGAGGGGAGGGTTTATGGAGGGGAGGGTCCCTGGACGGGAGGGTTCATGTAGGGTTCATGAAGGTGAGGGTTCATGGAGGGTCCATGGTAGCAAGGGTCCATGGAGGGTCCATGGAGGCGAGGGTTCATGGAGGTGAGGGTCCATGGAGGTGAGGGTTCATGGAGGGTTCATGGAGGTGATTTTCATGAGGGTGAGGGTTCATGGAGGGTCCATGGAGGTGACGATTCATGGAGGTGAGGGTTCATGGAGGTGAGGGTCCATGGAGGGGAGGGTTCATGGAGGGTTCATGGAGGTGAGGGTTCATGGAGAGTCCATGGAGGTAAGGGTCCATGGAGGGTTCATGAAGGGGAGGGTTCATGGAAGATTCATGGAGGTGAGTGTTCACGGAAGTAAGAGTTCATGGAGGGTTTATGGAGGTGTGTGTTCATGGAGGTAAGGGTTCATGGAGGGGTTCATGAAGGCGTGGGTTCATGGAGGTGATGGTTCATGGGGGGTTCATGGAGGTGTAGGTTCATGGAGGTGATGGTTCATGGGGGTTCATGGAGGTGTGGGTTCATGGAGGTGTGGGTTAATAGAGGATTCATGGAGAGTGAGGGTTTGTGGTGGTGAGGGTTCATGGAGGTGAGGGGCTATGGAGGTGAGGGTTCATGGAGGGTTCATAGAGGATGAGGGTTCATGGAGGTGAGGGTCCATGGAGATGAGGGTCCATGGAGGTGAGGGTCCATGGAAGTGAGGGTCCATGGAAATGAGGGTTCATGGAGGTGAGGGTCCATGGAGGTGAGGGTCCATGGAGGTGAGGGTCCATGGAAGTGAGGGTCCATGGAGGTGATGGTCCATGGAGATGAGGGTCCATGGAGGTGAGGGTCCATGGAGGTGAGGGTTCATGGAGGGGAGGGCTTGTGGAGGTGAGGGTCCATGGAGGTGAGGGTTCATGGAGGGTTCTTGGAGGTGAGGGTCCATTGAGGTGAGGGTCCATTGAGGTGAAGGTCCATGGAGGTGAGGGTCCATGGAGGTCAGGATTCATAGAGGGGAGGGTTCATGGAGGTGAGGGTTCATGAGGGTGAAGTTTCATGGAGGGTCCATGGAGGTGAGGGTCAATGGAGGTGAGGGTTCATGGACGAGGTGAACACAGTTGGAGAACTTTCTAGGCATCTCCGAAATTCTTATCATCATAGTGAAGAGACCTAGCAGAGCAGTGAGTTTGCTCATGCATTGCAGTATCTCAATTAAACTCCCCGATGCACCAAAGTTTTCATGGGACCCTCCCCTGCATGAGTCATCTCTGCTCCCCTCTGAGTGTAGGCTCTGGTGCCAGCCTCTGGTGCCAGCCATGTCCAGCTGTGTGGTGAAAAGAAGATGTCAGGATCTCCACTTCACACACTGCCAGCAAAGGACCCCAGAGACAAGGCTGTGGCCACTTCTACCCTGGCAAGCAAGTAGCACCCAGGGGGCCCAGCGCGGTCCCTGACCTCTCCAAGCGCCCTCAGAACCCATGTGTGGAGGGGATGTTAGGAGATGAGTTCTGGGATCCGTGGCTCCTCTTGGCCAAGACTGAATTTCATCCACTCAGCAGGACAGCAGGACAGACACGAGCTTCATGTGTGGAGTTGGGAGCATCAGGGGGTGGGGGAAGAGGGACATGGTGGGGACACAGGGTGCTTAGGGAGAATAACCAGCTCATACCTAGGCCACCACTGGTGTAGACTTTGATAAAACCGAGAGCAGAGCATCTCTGAGGAGAGACCGGGTTTCTAAGTGAAAGGGATGCTGGATGGAAATGTAAAGCTGCTCTTTCAAAGGTACACCCCGAATTCCTTGAGATGAGGTGGGAACAGTTGCTTTACACACGCGTGTGCAATCAAGAGACTGCCTCTAGGGGGGCCCCTCCATGCTTCTCCTCATTCTAATTGAATCCACGTGCAAATGGATTGTTCAGGAGATCCAGGGAGAAGTGAGATCCAGACCTCCTAACCCTTCCCTGACCCTGGAGAAAACAAGCAGCTTCACAACCAACATTGCAGTGCTTTCTAGGTCATATCAAATGGCAGTGAGAACTTTCTGGATTACCAAAATGAGGTGTGAAGAAAGCAGGTCAAACACAGTGTAGTGGGAGATTACTATTTAATTCTCTCTCTGGTCCATTTTAGAACGTGTTTCTTAGCCCTCCACCTCTGAGACTCAAATGTGGAAAGAATATTGACTGTTCCCAGCTCGTGAGCCTGGTAACACCACAGGCCCTGGATCCGGGCCTCCCAGCCCAGCAGCTCCGCTTTCGAGGGGCAAGTGTGTATTTTCAGATGCTTTCTACATCAAACCATATGCAGTTCAGCTCCCGCAGTGCACTGGGTCAATGAGAAGCAGCCTGATCCCCTGTGGACAGGGAGAGCCAGGCACAGGCGAGCTGGGCCTGCCGGGCTCCGGGGAGACAGGAGAAGGGAAAGGGAGTATGATGTGGCCAGACATTGACAGTGCCAAAACAGTGTTTTCTCACTTCTGCTGTGATTTACCATTTCCTGGCTTCGGGAAGCAAACTGGATCCTCAGATCAAGGCTTTCCTGAGTTTGAAGTCTAAATGCGCCCCTTCCTCCCTGCCGGGGATATGCCATGGAGGAAAGACCCTATCCACGAGGCCAGCCTCAGGGCAAGCAATGCAGGGGCTAGAAGGCAGCCCATCTCCCCTGTGCAGGTGAGCGCAGAGCATCACCGTGAGGCCACAACGCCATTCCACTCGGCATCCGTTAAACTAGTCCATGAGACAGGAGATGTTACACAAACGAACAAACAAAAAGACTAAAACTGATCAAAGGAGCCATTCTGAAGCAAGGACAGTGAACTGGGGCTGAACCCTGTCCTGAGGGGGTTTCTGTTTTATTTTTGTTGGTTTCTTTTCTCAAGTGGTAAGCTAGTGTGCTATACCACTGAAGCCACAGCTCTACTTTCAGCTTTTTGGTGGCTAAGTGGAGATAAGAGTCTCACAGACTTTTCTGCCTGTGCTGGCTCTGAACTGTGATTCTTGGATCTCAGCCTCTTGAGTGGCTGGGATTACAGGCGGGAGCCACCAGCACCCAGCTGGTATTGAAGCACTCTTAATTTCAGTTAATTAAATGCATCAGTTCTACCTGGCCTTTCTGTGTCTCTCGATGTCTGAACTGTTTCCAAGGACCAGGCATTGAGTTTGCAGCCTACTCTAAATCCAGAATGACTTCATGTTGAGATCTTCACCCCATTACATCTGCAAACCAAGTAAGGTCACATTCTAGAATTCCAGGTAGCCATGAGTTTGGGATCCACTGTCAACTCTCCACAAACATTAAAATCCACCTGCTTGTACACAATGAAGTATGCAACTCAACGCAGCCAGTATCCTTAAGAATCCTGAAGACATCTCCATAATCAATTTTTGGATACTTTCAAAATCACCTAAAAGGAACCCTGAACTCTCCAATTTATCTTTCAAATTTTCCCATTAGTGACAATTTAGTGATCAAGTTTTTCATTTTTTCCTAATGCCTAAAAGTGTATTGTGGTTTTTCTTTTAAAAAAAAAACTAATCAAGCTTAAAATTCAAGATAGATATTTATTTTCTCCTACCATTTAAGTCAATTACCCTACCATTTCCTGAGACTGGTGTGGCCATGTCATTGCTCTACTTTTCATTCTTGGCAGATTTTGCCCACCACTGTCTCTGCTTTAAAAATCTCCTTGTTTTTAGATTTCTTTATTTCTACCATGATGTATCCAAATACAAGGAGAATGTGTTGTAATGACTCCATCTACAGATTTCCAGGTTGGATCAAATGTTTTAAGCTGTCAGTCACTGTTTCGTAAATTACATTTTCACAAATGTTTCACTCTTCCTTCCTTTATAGAGATAGAGGTATACCTGGGAGACGAGACTCTGGTGGACTCGGCAGAGCGCTGTGCTCTGGTCATGATTTGAGTGGACTAGCTTTTCTAGACGGCACCTTCGGCATCAGCCAGGTCACAGATACATTCCGCTTGTCATGGTGAATCTGCAGAGACGGGAATTCCTTCGTAGAAAGCCTTGCCCCTCCTTTTGCAATCCCCGCCACACGTTCCTAGGAAGTGTTAGCTTCCTGGCCCATCTCTTTTTATTGAAGAAGGTGCTGCTGTGCCAGAAACAAAAAGACATGCCGACTATGAAGGAGGCCAGAAACACCTGCTTGGCCTGTAGATAAAATGTTCAAGATTTTAACCTGATCACTATTGATTATTCCCTTCAAGATTCGGGATAAACGTGGACCAGAAAGTGGATCAATCATAGTTTGCTAGATTCAAAGAAAATGCATGCTATTAATGGAGCAACAATTATAGCCAAATCCCATTCCAGACTTCCAGATAATTATAGTTCCAGTTAATTGTTTCCTTTGCAATAATTTTCTTTCCATAAGCAAAACTCAGCCTCCAAATAAGACATTATCTTGCTCATTATGTCCACAATGAATTTCAAAAACAGAGGAATAAAAGAAACATCTACAAACCAGCTGTCTAAAGGAGGCTGTGTCTTTGACATAAAGCTCACTCAGGATATTTGGAAACTATAATTTGAGTAACAGAAATCAGATACATCCAAGGGTTATGGCCCACTGGTCAGAACGCTTCCACATACATTCTTTCATTTGCTTTCTCTATGAAATAAAAGATATTTACACATGTTTGGCAGAAATTAGTGCTGCATTAATGAGTTTTTCCCTCCTTCCTTTCCAGGAATTCTTTGTTAATCTCCTGCGGACCGTGTGGGAGCCGCCAGTTCCAGGCTGGCTCACAGAAGGCCCCTAAGCAGACTTAAGTGGGAAATTCAGATAAGGCAATGCGGCCGCGCCACCCCCGGCTGCCAAGTGACAGCAGCCTGGGCTGTGAAGAAAGGGGAAGGCTGCTCTCCTGGCGATCGGGCAGGGGCTCCATGGTCCTGCTCCTCCGGGCCCTCCAGCCTGGAGCGGGGTCCCCGCCGGCCGCAGGGCTGGGGCGCTGGGCTCCTGCGGTGGATCCTGCCCTGCCCGGGTTCAAGGCGCCTGGCCGCACGGTCTGCGCTGGACGCCCAGCGGCTTCCGGGGAAGCTGCAGTCAAGGCCCTGCTCCAGGCCGCCAGAGCCCAGCGGAGCCCTGGGGAGCCCAGCGGAGCCGCCCCCCACCCCGGAGCCCAGTGGAGTCCAGCGTGCTCCCAGGCCCTTCTGTCCTGGGAGTCTGCACCTCTTCCATGTTTGGATGGATTGAGGACTGGAGGAGCCGGGGATGCAGCTGTCCAAGCTGAGGTCTCAGAGATGACAGAGAGGTCTGTCAGGAGGAGCTGGGCTCCTGTCCTGACCTCCGGAGTGGAGACCTTCCACTCGGAGAAGGCCAAGACCACGGCCACTCCGCTGCCCCCTGGCCTTGTGATCTGTTTGGGCTTTGCAATGTTCCCTGAACTAATGCCAGCACTTCTTTTTTCTTTTTTTGCCCAGTTCCAAGATGTTTCTGTCTATAAGTCAAAATAATCAGAGAGATTACTTTTAGGAAGGAAGCAGTTTAATCTTGCAATCTAAAGTGAATAAAAGTAAGTAAGACACATTTTTGGAAAGAGAATAGCTCCCATGTCTCTGAATGTGGCATTCTACCACGACTGCGAAACAAAGGTACAGACAACGACTCTGGTGTATGGTGTAGGGGATTAGGCGGAGCGAGTTTTCAGGGAGACACAGAATTGAGAAATTTTCAGATGCCAGGGGAATTGGTATTCACTAACATCATCAGAGAACTTAGGCTTCATCTACCTACAGAAAGAAGAGTCTCAGACTCCTTGGCAAGCTGTTTTCCTTTTTTCTTTTCTTTCTTTCTTTTTTTTTTTTTTTGCTTGCCAGTCCTGTGGCTTGAACTCAGGGTCTGGGCACTGTCTTTGGACACACTTTCTGCCCAAAGATAGAGCTCTGCCACTTGAACCACAGCACCACTTCTGGCTTTTTTCTGTATATGTGGTATCCAGGAATCGAACCTAGGGCTTTGTGCATGCTAGGTGAGCACTCTACCACGAGGCCAAACTCCTGGCCCAAGCTGCTTTCTTTTTATGGGGCCGGGGAGGGGGGGAGGGAGGTTGTGTGTAACTTTCAGGGTTTCACTTGGAGTTTTAATGTCTGTTTTTCTGGACTTTTTCATTCCCTTCTTGATAATTCATTTTTCTTTCACTGGAGAAACATGCTGGATTCAGGCAGCAGTCAACCAAGCAGTAGAGGAAAGAAAACAGGCCTAGGAAAGGAAGATCTTCCCACAGAGGCAGACAGAATTGACCAAGGCTCCGACAGAATTGACTTCCCCGTTTTCCAAACTCATCTCTGTTTCCATTGACAACTGCAAAATACAACAACCCCGTGCTTCCCATTCAGGGTGCTTCTGCCAGTCGGTTGCACAATTAGATTGAATGTGGTTAATCTTTCTTAGAGCTGAAACATGAAAGGGCTTCATTTAACAAGTGGGGGGGTGCGGGTGGAGAGGCAGTGGAAAGTATTTGAAAGCAAAGCATTTGTTCTTTCCCTATTTGGTTTCAGAGGCTGCATGCTACAACGGCTGCCTCTAATGCTGAGGCTTGTAGAAAGATTTGTTGTGGTCACCTTGCCATCAGAGCCAGAATGAGAGGAGACATTGCATCATCATAACAGCCCTCCCCCCCTGCCCGCCTCCCAACACACACTTCCCCTAAGGCTCTGCAGAGCAGCATGCCAGCCCTCAGAGGTGGGAGGGGGCAAATCCATGCCCTGGGCTGTCAAATCACCTAACATTCACTACTCTGAACATCTTAGAATTATTATACTCCTTTGTGCTGGCCAACAGACTGGAGAAGATTTCTTGAGAGAATATGAGAGTGAAGCTAAACCTCAAAGGAAATGTGTGCAGAGGCAAGGAGCACAGATACAGCACAATGCCAGCAAGTTCCATGACACAGGCTCTAAATGCAAAGGAGGGTGTGGACAGATTTAATCCCAGCTCTGAAAGAAAACCCAAGCTGCTCTACCCAGGGACGCTGTCCTTCACCATTGATGGGGAAATAAAAACCTTTCAGGATAAACAAGTGCTAAATACTTCATCCTAAATCAAAAAATTAAAAAAACAGAAACATACATTGAAGAATAAGCCTTACTAGAAGAGCATATTAGCAAAGGGCAAAGGAAAGAAGCCAACATCACAAAAATAATAAAAATGACAGAAAATATTAACCTTAAATGTTATTAACTAACTCTCCAATCAAAAAATAAGATTCCCCCCCCAAAAAAAAACCCAAAAGAATCCAGTCACTTGTTGTCTATAAAAAACACATCCTTGGGCCGGGGGTTTGACCTAGTGGTAGAGTGCTTGCCTAGCATGCCCGAAGACCGGGTTTGATTCCTCCATACCATATACATAGAAAAAAGCCAGAAATGGTGCTGAGGCTCAAGTGGTGGAGCTCTAGCCTTGAGAAAGTCCAAGGACAGTGCTCAGGCCCTGAGCTCAAGCCCAGGACTGGCAAAAACAAAAACAAAAAACAACAACAAAAACCCCCCACATCCTAATGACATACAAACATAGTCTTAAAGAGATGGGGGGAGGGAGGTAACCTCCGGAGAAAATGTCAGGAGTAGGCATATTTATATAGAACCAAAGACTCGGTCTAAAATCAACCAGAAGAGACAAGCAACCTACTTACTATAAATAGAACGATCATCTGTGCTGCAGTCATCAACGTATATGCATCAGGTCACTTATCTGAGTACTTCTGGACTTACAAGTGCTGACAGACCCCAGCACAATGATAACTGGATACTTTAATACCCCACTCCCACTAGTATATAGATGAGTCATCCAAACAAAAAAAAATCAATAAAAAAGTCCTCAAAATTAAATGACACCATAACCAAATAGAATTAATGGCTACATACAGAGCATTTCATCCAGTAGATGCACAACAAATACTCTTATTAGCAGTCCATGAAGCTTTCTGCAAAACAGATGGAATCTTAAGATACACAGCAAGTCTGAGAAAATACAAGAAAACAGCTCTTTGTATTCCATTAGATCATAAGGAAATTCAACCAGAGTTCAACAGCACAAGATACTACAGGAAATACTCAGACACATGGAAAGTGGAAAACATATGTTTGAATAACAATGTAAATCACTGAAGAAATGAAGGAAGAATTTTTTAACTTAATTTTATTGTCAAGGTGATATACAGTGGGATTACAGTTACATACAGGAGGTAATGAGTGCATTTCTGGTCAAACATTGTTATGCCCTCTCTCATTTTTCTCCCACTTTCCTTCCTCTCAACACCCCCCAAAATTGTAAAGTTAATTTCCAACATATCCTCTTGTGAATATCACTGTTGCACTGATTCTCCCTTTGTCCTTTGTCTCACCATTTTGTTATTCCCCTTCCCTTTCCTCAATCAGATAAACATATATACAATACACTAGATAGCAAAATCAGATACAGTGACAACAGGGAATAAACCATAGGGGGAAGAAAACAAGAGAAAAAGGAGATAACTTCACACAGTACATTAAAAACAACAATCACAAAGATAAACCTATCTTGTTTCCATTCCTTGGAGTTTATTTCGCTTAGCATCATCTTATAAGGTCATATATACATAGCTATTGAGCTATTGTAATCCTTTGGTAAGATTTGTCTATCCTAGACAAATACTAATTATTACAAATGAGGGAAATCATGGAGCCTATGCTCCTTTGGGTCTGGCTTACTTTACTTAATATGGTTTTTTCCAAGTCTTTCCATTTCCTTACAAATGCAGCAATATCATTCTTTCTGATGGAAGCATAGAATTCCATTGTGTATATATATATACCACATTTTCTTCATCCAATCATATACTGAGGGGCATCTAGGTTGGTTCCATAGGTCAGCTGTGGTAAATAATGCTGCAATGAATATGGTTGTGCTGGTAGCTTTAGTATGTCCTTTATTATCATTTGGATAAATGCCTAAAAGTGGGATTGCTGGGTCATAGGGGAATGCTCTATTTAGTCTTTTGAGGAACCTCCATACTGCTTTCCAGAGTGGTTGAGCAATTTCACACTCCCACCAACAATTTGTAGTAACGTTCCATTTTGGCCACTTCTGCACTGGCATCTGTTGTTATTAATTTCTTGATAATGGTCAGTCTAATTCGGGTGAGATGCACTTTCAATGTTGATTTGATTTGCATTTCTTTTATGTCTCACACCTATAGTTCTAGTTACTCAGGAGGATGAGATCTAAGGATTGTGTTTCAAAGCTAGCTCAGGCAGAAAAGTCTGTGAGATTCTTATCTCTAATAAACTACTCAGGAAAGGCCAGATGAGTTGCTGTGGTTCATGTGGCAGACCACTGGCCTTGAGCAAAAAGAGGCTCAGGGACAGAGCCTAGACCTTTAGTTCAAACCCAAAGACTAGCCCCAAACAGAAAACAAACAAACAAAAAACATAACAAAAGAAGGAAACACTTCCTACTTGAACCTCTGAGGTAAGGCAAGGCACTGTTGAGAGGAAAATTCATAGACATGAATGCCTATTTCAGAAACAAAAACAGGAACACTGAGTGTGTATGTGTCTTTGTTTAATTTGTAACAAAGCATTACAGACAGGTGCAAACAGTGAATCCTCTTTTGCGCTCCAGAACTCATTGCTGAATATGAGATTCTGGTACATGTAAGAAGGAATAAGATTCCTACAACTGTTGGCAACATGGGCATGTGTTAATTCATAGGTTGGCTCTGAGAATAAAGTTGATGTAAAAGCTTAAAAATGAAAACAAACAAAAATACAGCAAATAGGCACATTCAAGCTATGATTTTTTTTGGCTCTAGATTCTGCATATGAATGAACAATGTAATCGATTTGCCTCTCCAAATCTGGCTTATTTGGTTAACATGATAATGTTTTGTTACTCCCATTTTCCTGCAGACAACATAGTTCTATTCTTTTTAATGGCTGAATAATAGTTCAGGGCGTAAACACAACACATTTTCTTTATCCTTTCACTGACTGATAGGTACATAGGACAGTCCTAGAGGCTAGCTACTGTGAAAAGTGCCACCATCATCACTGTGTGCCAATTATCTTGACTGACTTACATTCTTTGGATATATGCCCAGGAGTGGTAAATTAGGATAATACAGTTGTCTTGTTTTTAACTTTTTGAGTACTCTCTGCACTGGTTTCCATAGTGGCTGACCTAGTTTATATTTCCCTAACAGTGAATAAGGGTTCCTTGTACCCCACTATCTCACAGCATTTGTTGTCTTGGTGATGGCCATTCTGACTGGGCTGCGATTAAATTTGTGTGTTTTTTATTTTTACTTAATGGTTAAGGAGGTTGAACATTTCTTTATTAGCTATGTGTGCTTTTTATTCTGAGAACTACCTGTTCAATTATTAATTGCATTATTGGTTTAAAAAAAACTCCTTTAAAATCTGTAAAATAACACACAAAATCCAAGATTATAATTTCTCTTTTTAAATGTATTATTTTATTAGCATATAAGATACCAAAAGTATCACTGGATTTCATTGTAAGTCCACAAACATGTACAATTTTCTATATAAAAGCTCACCCTCTCTGTTTTATTCCCTTAACCCCTGTCTCTCCTGCCCTTTTTCAGAACACTATCTGGTGGGCTTCATCCTGCTATTTTCATATGCTGATGTAAGAACCTCAATCCTCCTCTCCTCTCTCCCAGCATCCTCTCCTCTCTCCCTAATCCCTGATTCTAAAGACCCAGTGTCCTGCTTTTTACATTCATGCTCGCTCCATCACCACCATCATCAATGCTATCATTCTCCTCCTCCTCATCATCATCATCTTCATCACCATCATCATCATCATCATCATCATCATCATCATCAGTGTCATTTTAGGTCTAGATTTCACATTTATAAATCAGTATTCTTGTCAGCTGTACTCAGAGAAAAGGAAATCCTCTTTCTCTCAGTATCCACAATGAAAGTGCCATGCTGGGGCAGGGCAGTCTCAGATCAGCAGGCACTCCAGAAATTCACTGTCTAAGAGGAGGAGAGGGGCCAGGACCTGAATCAATGGGCGAGAGGTGAGGGCCGGTGTCCTGATGGACTGGGTGGCCCAGGCTTACAGCGCCCACTTGCGTCCTCCTGACCTGACTCTAAGTCTTCTGGGAGCTGTGTAGGTGGTTTCTGGCACACTCATGGCTTCCCATCTCATGGTCTTGGCTCCTGTTTCTCTGCCTGGGGGTGTTCCGTGGGAACTCGGCCACCACAGACAGGAAGAGCAGGAAGAATAGACGAGTGAATCTCCAGAAAGGAAGCCAGTGCTTGCCCAGTGGAGGCCGGGACGCAACAGGCCAAACCCCCGCATCCAGCCACCCAGGGGGACGGGTCACCATAGCCAGGGCGGTTGCTCAGGTGCCCCAAGGGGACCGGCTTTATTATCTGAAATAGTGGCTTCTTAGCCTACTTTCCA
The DNA here is from genome assembly GCF_031878675.1 of Megascapheus bottae. Taxonomy (NCBI): domain Eukaryota; kingdom Metazoa; phylum Chordata; class Mammalia; order Rodentia; family Geomyidae; genus Megascapheus; species Megascapheus bottae. The sequence continues at coordinate 14,925,583 of NC_143509.1, forward strand.
GTGTGCTTTTTTCCCCTGCCACCTCACTTGGCTGTCTAAGTTTACATCCAAATAAATTTTCATGTGCTGTGTCCAAGGCAGCTTTGGGAGAAACCCAAAGTACAACAACTAGTTCAACTTGCCAAACAATAAATCCATGAGACACTGGAAATATAACAAAAGAAAATGAAACAGAGAGGTATCGTCTCTCAGGAAAAGGATAAAGAAATGTAGTCTCTAGTTGTCGTCACAAACTTACTGCTCTCATGTTTTTTTCTTGATGCCAATTAAAACAAGAAGAATAAACCAGGTGCCAGTGGCTTACACCTATAATCCAACCTACTCAGGAGTCTGGGAATCATAGTCCACAGCCAGCCCAGGCAGAAGGGTCTGTGAGACTCTTATCTCCAATTAATCACCAAAAAGCTGGAAGTAGAGCTGTGGCTCAAGTGAGAGAGCCTTGAGCACAAAAGCTCTGGGACAGCACCAGGCCCTGAGTTCAAGAAAAAAGGAAAAGAACAAAGCAAAGGAAAGCAAGAGGAATGAATCCTAGCTACTCAGAAGCTGAAATCTGAAAGATTGTGTGGTTCAAAGCCAACCTAAGCAGAAAAGTCTGAAAAATTCAATCTCTCATTAACCAGCAAAAATCTGGGATAGAGGTGTATCTCACATGGTGAAGATCCAGCTGTGAGCAAAAAAGCCAAGCTAGCACACAGTCCCACATTCAAGCCTAGTATCAGCATAAAAAATAATTAAGACAGATTTTTAATCTGTTCATCGATGCTTTTATTGGTCATACAGCATAAAATTAGAACTTGTCTTATTCAAATACTTTGGTCCCAATTCCAAGAATGAGTCAAACTTAGGAACAATGTCATGAACTAAGATTCAATCTGTCTCTCGACTCATGCTCTTTCCATCCAGTTTGCTGTCTGTTCAGGCTCACATTTCCTATTAAGTTCTAGCCTCAGTTCTAATCTTCAGCAAAAGAAATGTCAATGTCAAATTTAAAACCCAGTACTTTGGCATTTCTCACTTGGTGACCTCTAACCAGGAGTATCGCAGTGATTATGGAACACAAGGAACAGAAAGCCCACACAAGTGCCTGCCACTCACAACTAGCGCCGGGGAGATGCCAGCATGCAGAAGAACGCTGCCCAGGCTAACTAGCCTCAGGTGCCCTCCAAGGGTGACTGGTCCTTACTTTGACTTCTCTGTCAGTCTCTGAGTCTAGCTGTTCCTCCTGGGGTTTCCCCTCCTGAAGCAAGTTAACTGCCGTGGGGTCAGGGACAGATAGAGCATCGGCACATTGGTCCTGGTGCTCACTGGACATGGGCCAGCTTAGGTCATGGGCCCTGTGTTGACCCAGCTGGATCACTCAGCATTCACTCTAGAGCTGGGTGGAATCAGGTCCATGATCACCATGTGGCTGAGTCCCAAAGTAGACCTGTGCTCGAAGAACAGTAATGGAGCCTTGTGACGTGGACAAGAGCCCCCTAATAGGCATCCGAGACATGGAGGCTGGGTGCTGTGGACAGGTGTCCACTAACCACGCACTGGAGTCGTGGTGGCTGGGCGGTGTGGACAGGCACCCACTAAACAAGCAGCAGATTCACAGCCTCTTCTTGGCCACCATTCAACCTCCTTAGTTATTTGGGCAGCTCTCTGCCTTCCCGGCTCCTACTGCTTAGCCCTGTGTCTCCTCCTACTACAGGAATAATCTGGATCCTGAAGTTACCAGCTTTCCAGAGGACAACTGTGTGGGCTTGGGACAGCCACAGACCCTTCCATCGCCTTCTCCTCTGCCCGCCCCCTCCGGGATCACACCCTCCCAGAGCCTGCTGTTGGGTTCTTCTCCTCCATGCTGCTCCAGTGCTCTGACTTACTTGTGAGGATGAGGAGGGTGAGACTGTGCCCTACCCCAGGTCTACTCACAGCTGAGGGTCAGGCTTAAGTGAAGCTGTCTTTCCAGCCTACCTGCCAGAGTTTTCTCCCAGGTAGGCCACATTTAAAATTAAAAAAAAAAAAAAAAAAAAAAAAAAAAAAAAAACAACTTCTCAAAGACAAACACTTAGAAAGCACAAAGTTTTTAAATCATTAGTAAAGCTATTCAAAATAATCTACAGACATTATTTTGTAAAATGCTGATTTAAGTTCTTTTCTGGAAAGGGCTATAGAAATTATAGCATGCCTGAGGAGAAGCAATTGCATTATTTACTAGCGACATCTTAAGCAAAAAGTCTTTTCAAATAAAGGTAATGAAAGTTGAATACCACTGGGTTAGCTTCCAAACTTGTTCTAAGCCGGAGAAGATTTAGAACAGCTTCACATAACTGTCCCATCGCTCATGTGTTTATGTAAGTCCATATTTCGAAAGTGTTTGAGCACAACTTGTTCCTTTGTTTATCATTTTAAACATTTCATCTCATTTACAATCTTAGGCTGTTTTAAAGTCCCCCACCCACTTTTCAATGGTTTCAGAACAGATTTTACTCTATGTCCCATCTGGTTATTATAAATTATGAATTGACCAAAGTCAAAAGCATTAACATTTTTAGTACCAAAAAGTAGTTTTTGAAGCCAGACTGGTGTGTGTCTGAGAGACAGTAGGCAGATTCTCAGGCCTGAAGTCTGTCTCCTGTAGAGGAAAATTCCCTGAAAGGCTGCTCTCCTGTGTCTTATATTATTTAAAAAAAAAATTTGGCAGTCCTGGGGCTTGAACTCAGGGCCTGGGCACTATCCTTGGACTTTCTCAAGGCTAGAGCTCTACCACTTGAGCCTCAGTACCACTTCTGGCTTTTTCTGTGTATTGTGGTACTGAGGAATGGAACCCCAGTCTTCGTGCGTGCTAGGCAAGCACTCTACCATGGGCCAGACTCCCAGCCTGGATCTTTCATTGAAAGAAAAAAGAGCAAGGAAAGACAGAGGTGATGGGTCATGGGTGTAGCTCAAGAGTAGCATGTGTGAAGTCCTGCATTTATCCTCCAGCGCCAAAAATCGGTTTGAAGCTCTCTTTCAACGTCTCTGTACTCTCCATTAATGATTATTTAGTAAAGTACCAAGTTAATTTCATGTTTAAAACTATACATTTATTCAGCTTTCTTTCTTTAATTAAAGAATTTATTAACATTGATTTTTACATCATATTCAGTTTTCTTTTTTATGGCTTATGTCAGTATTAAAACCCAAATATTGTCCTTTTCATGAAAATGTAAAAGACTTTGAGATATCAAAAAGATTTATATCTGACTGGTTTTCAAGGGCATTTCTAAAACATTTGATCCCTGAACTAAAAGTTGTATATAATCTGATGGAGATAAAATCCTCAACTTTGACCAAATAAAAGATGGTCTTTAGCCGATTACAGAAGCCAGCCCCCCTTTCCAAGACCAAGAATAAATACAATGCCTAGATACCAACTAAAGCCAATTGAACTTCAGACATTTTCATTTTCTGATGTGGTTGTTTTCTGACAAGATAAACTATCATTATTTAACCCTCTTTCCCTCCTTCCTTAAGCATTATTCCTCCTAAGTGGAAATATTAATGCATTTCTGTTTTATACAGATGAAAGTAAATAGGATACAGACTTAACCATTTGTGTCTTCACATTTAAATCCATGTTTTGACTGCTGTCAATGATTATCAGGATAAATATTTTAAAAGACATGTGTTCAACCTCCTTAGGACTTAGGTATAAGTAAGTATGTATGTAAGTAAGTGTGTGTGTGTGTGTGTGTGTGTGTGTGTGTGTGTGTGTAACACCCTCCCACCTCAGGGGCTCACCCTCTACTCACTCCAACTTCACTTGCTGGAATGCTTAAGCTGAGATATCTGAGATATCTCCTCTTCTGGTTACATCATTTATATGACATGTCTTCAAAGGCCACATCTTTTGGTTGCAAAAGGGAGAGAAACAAAAGAGCAATATTAATCAAAGGGATTAGATGGATGCAGGTGGATTTCCTGTAGCAGAGGGAAGAGAGGACCACAGGCCTGAAGATGGGAATGGTTTTGTGGGAGGGGGATTCTGTGGGGGGGGGGAGACTCTGTGTATGTGTGTGTGTGTGTGTGTGTGTGTGTGTGTGTGTGTGTGTGTGTGTGTGGTTCTGTGGGGGGAGGTTCTGTGTGTGTGTGTGTTTCTGTGTGTGTGTGTGTGTGTGTGTGTGTGTGTGTGTGTTTCTTGTTCCTGTCTACTCTTGCGGGGACATGGCCTCATTTTCTCTCTGATGGCCCAGCCGCTCCTACCTGGTGTGATCCAGAGGACTGGGAGCACCGGTGTGTGTCTTCCCCAGTGCCCGTGCTGGCAGTAAGTAAGTTCATCCCCTGGAGCTCATCTTAGAACCTCCAAGAGAGGACTGATGCATCTGGCTTAGCATGGCCATCACTGAGAAAGGAAGGTCTCTGGGCTCGTGGCTCAGCTCCTGAGCAATCTCTGTAGGACAGAATGCCACGAGAGCAAGGTCTGTCAAGGCTTCCCCCACACCACCTCCCACATCAATCTTCTCAGACCCTGAAAGGCATGAAGTGGTAATTTAGAAAGCATGTAGCTTTGGGAAAAATAAATACTCGCCATATATCCAGCATAAAATACCAGCTCCGGATTCTTGGCGTGCATAGCCCCCTGAGTCTCCATTTCATCATTAGGAAACGAGTGCATTAATGTACACCATGTGAGAGAAATCATTTTTAAAGAGCTAGCATGTAATAGGGATTCAACCAGCCAAAACTTGTGGCCCCCTTGAACATTTCCATGACATAACCAATCTTCGTATGTTCTATGACCTTTTTATGACTCCAGTTTATCTCCTTGGTTGGATCCAATACTCCCCGAGGGCAAGAGGAGCCTTATTTTTGTTCTCTATTCTTAGCTTTCTCAGCCTTGGTACATAAGCAACCAGAGTGAAAGAATAAATGCTGTTGAAAGAGGAGCTTTAAGGATATGCATTAAAGTGATCTGCCTCTCATTTGTGGGTTAGTAATGCTTTCTGAAAATGATTTGTTCTTCCTCAGATTCCAACCCTGGTGAGCCATTTCCCCAACTGTTTTATGAATAAAAGCTATCATTCCCCTTCCAAAATAGACCAAATACCTCTGCAACAATCACTCTTGGAAACAACTGAAAATGGACTAAAATGCTCTCTGCCCTCGAAGAAGTGAATATTAACTGGTTGTTGTAGTTATTTAGCTTTCAGATGTATGTTCTATGTAGTTAATTCCACATGTGTCCTCATATGTCAAAATAATAAACATCTTGGAAGCTGGCTCCCTCTCTGGTACAGTCTCCTCGCAATGCATGCCCATGATACATGTGTATTCAATTACACAAATACGGCTTGTGAATTTCCTTCTGTTAATTACATCGACTCTAAACTTTATAAACTATTTTCTTCCCCACCCTATTTGCCATATTCCCATAATATTAGTTACACAACCTTTGCCTAACATCACCAGAGCTGAGAAATATTGAAAATTAGCTTTCAACATTTTAGGTAGGTAACTTTGTATTTTTCAAAAATTAAAAAAAAACAAACTCATATTTTAAGTAAAGAATGAAAAACTTTTTTTATGATTGAACTAAAAGAAGCATGTGGCACTGTCTCAGCTGATTTCACTTTCAGGGGCTTAAACACGTTTTTTAAGTTTTTAATTACTATGCTTGTTGTGCAGAAGGATAGGACCCAGGACCTCGTGCAAGGCACGCAAGCTACCCCTGCTTCGATCATGTGTTCCTTGACTCTCATAACCAGTTTGCCCTAGTTTCACCAGTCTTGTGTATTTGAAAGTGTTACGTGTAATAAGTAAATAAAAATCTCACACACTCACTGTGGACATTTGAAACCAAAGTGTAGAGTCTGCTCAAAGCTAGGAATGTAAGCTTAGTGTGTCTTTTTTCGGAAACTTTTCAGGTGAAGGTCAATCCGCATGTCATCCCTGGGTGTCTGTCAGTTGCGAAGACTCTACCCTCACCCAGCTGCAGGGCTGAAAGGAGCCTGGGGAATCCAGACTCCTTGACGCTAAGTAAGGAAGCAACCCTGTCTATGTCCCACTGAAATGAGTCGACTGACTAGTCCAGAGTAACACAGGAGTTAGCAAAGGAGTCTCAAGAACAGATGCCACATGACCTCTCCTAGGAAAAGAACCAGCAACCTCTGGGAGACAGTTATTTATGTATTACTACCTCCCACCTTACCACAAGTACTTCCCAGAGCTCAGCCCAAGAAGGCCTGTTTCTCCAGATGCTGCACAGAGTCTGTCAAAGTGCCCACATCTCAGAGTCTTCCCAGACACAGAAGTATCCCTGGCGACATAGATTGGCTCCATGTGGAAGCGTTTCTGTCCTAGGAAGGTTTTCTTGACTCTTGATAATGCCAAGGCCAGATTGTGGATGTGGGGGGAACTGAAGCCTTACAGCTTTTCTATAAAATGAAATTTAGTTGGTGGCTGCTTTTGACTTTGAATGTGAAAGGCACAGAGAAGTCAGTTACTTGGAAATGAGCACTGTGGGGCTTTTTGCAAGCTGAGTTTGCCCTGCAAACCTACTGCTTCTACCCAGATTTGACTGGAAATTTACTTGGTGGTTTGGGAAAATGCTGGAAATCAAGCCAGGACACCTCCAGACACACAACTGATTCTGCTTGTTACAATGCATGGTATTTGAGCTAAAGAATGGTTTCAGAAATGTGTCTCGCTTGCTCAAAAATTGCTGCCTTGGAAACCTGTCCATAGGTCTTCGCAGTTCCCCGAGGTAGAAAACCACCAGCACGTAACATGACCCTCCTTCTCCGCAGCACTTGGCCTTTCCGTGGGCTCTTGCCTGGCGCTCAACACTGTTCTCTTCCGGTTACAATCTAGAGTTCTCTTCCTTTCCATTTCCCCTGCTTTACAATTGGACTTCTCTCCGTCACATACTGGTCTTTCTTAAAATCAGGCTCATTCCCATGTAAGTCCTTCACATTTCCCTGCTGTCACTCCTGTTCCCATCTTCACTTCCTTTCCATTTCCCCTGGTGCCTGTTTCTGGCCAGCAGCAGGATGCTCCATGTATAAGCGGTGTGTCTGCCGTCTTGGGTTTTTAGTCATAGTAACCCAAATACTTCCCACAGTGGAAGGCAATAAGAATAGCGTTCACCTCTTCATGTTTTTATGGAGGTCACATGATTCAACACAGATGAAAGATAAATGCCTTAAAATGCTAATTAATACACCTATCATCTCACATTGACTAGACAGTGCCTTTCTTTAGAACAGAATCTAGGTGTATTGCACTCTTTCCTCACAAATACCTAACACATAGTACATTCCTGTTAAATATTTATTCACAGAAGGATGCATGGGTATGATTAAATAAATATGGATACGAATCATAAATGGATGCCAATTGATAAAAAGCAGTGCGGCGGTTCTCTCAGGCCCCAGGGACAGAGCAGCCTATGTCCCTGGGGACTTTGACCTCCACTGGCCAGCAGCCACTCAGGACATTTCACCTGAGAGAGGGGTCCTGGCAAAGCAGCCCTCGGCTCCCTTCTGAGCACCTGTCACAGATGGGGTCACCTCAGGATTACAGAGACTTAAGTCCCTGCTCTGCTGCCCAAGACCACAGTATAGGGTAGCCTGGGGCCATGGCAGGCACAGCTTGGGGGTCGGGAGCTGAACCATCACTGGGGCTAGGCCTCTTGCTCCATCAACACCCTGTTCCAAAGCCCAGCTCCTGTCTGCACGCACAGAACCCTGGGCAGACAACCGCAAGACCTCAACAAGGAGGGAATGCAGAAAACAAGCAAGGAACCACAATAGAACAAACTGCCCATTCACACTGAGCTTAGATGTCCAACTCCAAAGTACATGAAGACACCCAGGGCTAGGAATCAGGGGCCACAAATCCAGTACTCAGAACACGAATGCACTGAAGGGAAGTAAAAACAGTCAGAAACCAAGTAGTGGTCCACAAATGAACAGAAAATGTCCATGTGAAAACAACCATCATGCAAAAAGATAGGTGACAAGAAGAAAAATTAACCATAGCATCAATAAAAGCACAGCAGATTGCCTGCTTATTCTTTTTTTTTTGCCAGTCCTGGGCTTGAGCTCAGGGCATGAGCACTGTCCTTGGACTTTCTCAAGGCTAGAGCTCTACCACTTGAGCCTCAGCACCACTTCCGGCTTTTTTTCTATATGTGGTACCGAGGAATCGAACCCGGGTCTTCATGCATGCTAGGCAAGCACTTTAACCACTAGGCCAAACTCCTGGCCCCTGCTTGCTTATTCTTTACTCTGTTTACAGTAAAAAAGAAAAAAAAAACTTTAAATAAAAACAAGATGGAGGGCTGGGAATGGGGCCTAGTAGTAGAGTGCTTGCCTACCATGCATGAAGCCCTGAGTTTGATTTCTCGGTACCACATACATAGAAAAAAGCTGGAAGTGGTGCTGTGGCTCAAGTGGTAGAACACTACCCTTGAGAAAGCTCAAGGATAGTGCCCAGGCCCTGAGTCAAGCTCCAGGACTGGCAAAAAACAAACAAACAAAAAATCCAGGAGGGGAAAACATTCATGCTGTAGTTAGCATTGGGAGGAAGAATTTTCTTTCTAAATAAGAGTGTAGTTAGGAGGAAGAAATATTAGTCCAAGAGCACTAGTTTAATGGAAATTCTATAAGAAAAGAAGTCAGAGATGGTTGCAGCTACCTGACTGTAATCTTTATAGTCACTGTGGCCATTGGGTGAAGAAAAATAAGTCCCCCCAGCCCTCAGGGGAAATGGCATCTTGAGTACTAAGGGAATAAAGAAATAGGCCTGGTAGCTCATGCTTATGAACCCAGATACTGAGAAGGCTGAGAACGGGAGGACAACAACCTGGGAAAATAGTTCTTAAGACTATCTCAACAGAAACAGCTGGATTTGGTGATACACAGCTGTTATCTTAGCAATTCGGGAAGAAAAAAAAAAAAAGAGTCCTTTTCCAGGCCTGCCTGGACAAAAAGTAAGATCCTATCTCCAAAGTAACTAGAGCAAATAGGATTGGCGGTGTGATTCAAGTGGTGCAATGACTGCCAAGGAAGGGGGAACCCTCCTTTCAAACCTTAATGCCAGGGTTCAGGGAGCGGGCGCTGGATAGGGAGGAAATGTACACAAGAGTGCATTCTTGATAAAGTGCATCAAACACAAATAACAAAAGGTTTTAAGAAATACAAAATATATAAAGATACATTATCTGCCACCACCACCAACAACAAATCATTAGATAGAAGCTAAAACCCATGAAGGTTTTAGTGGTTACAGAAAAACTGCAATTGGGTATGTAGACAAAATATGTTATTGCTTTTCCAAACATAGGAAAAATGCCTTTAAGGCACACAAAACTTGAGAGTGCCACTCAAAGACCTTCCTTAAAGTGATTTCCAATATATATGTCTGTGCTTATTTTCTGTTACTGCGTGATAAACCAGCACAAACTTAAGGACATGAATGCATGCCCATGTGTGAGCATACGCACCAGTGCATGCACGCACATCCATGCACACACACACATCCACATTCCTTAGCTCCATTCTCTGAGGAGACAACAGGATGCCTACTGCACAGATCAGATCTCTGTTTATAAATTCCATTCTCCACTAAAGAGAACAGAGACTTCTTGGGAAAACAGCAGAGTCCAGGGCTTGCACAAGAAACATCTAAAGGACTCAAAAATGATAGAAATGTGTCAAGAGGGTTCAGAAATAGGCTTTCAGAGCCTATTGACCAAACTGAGGACAGCTGATCACCAATGTAAATAATGATACGAACAGATTGCAACTGGTGGGATAAAATGCAGTTGTGAATCCAAAGAGATATAGGCAAAAGAACACAGATGAGGAACAAGGTGTCATTCGTCTTAAAGATGAACATATCATGACCTGAACTCCTAACAAAACATTTATAGAATGACAGAGGAAAAGCTAAGGACTTTATAGTGAAGAGCCTTGAGGGCGCTGCACGAAGAAGGGACAGGTTGACCAGCAACAGAAAACTGGGCCAAGTGAAGACTAAAGCAGCAAAGCTGCTAAACCTAGCGCTTGAGTGTAAATGTGTTTTGCAGTGAGGGACGTGGGGTTGAACTGACAAAACTCAGAGGAGCTCTGAGGGTTAGGGGAGGGTGAGGGGGTTAGGAAAGACACATGCAATACTTAGGCATCACAGGCTCCTCTTGGATGGTCCAGAAAGAACTCATAATGAGTGCCTTGTACTAGCAACTTTTCCTCAAGTTTGATATTTATTTTTATTTTTGCATATTTTATTTTAACTTTTTATATGGGAAATACATTTTGAGATAGGATACAAAATACAAATTCTAGAAGTTATAAAATCCAGAAACAACAGGGAATTTATGACCCAGAAAAGAAGTCAAGACACACATATGTATCAGGTAAACCAATCAAACTGGGGCACAAATTTGACCGAAGATTCCTACAGGAATCCCATAAACCCCCATGTACCCCCAATCCTATGTACCACACCTGCGGAGGGCAATAAGACCCCTTCAAAAGTAATCGTCCTCACTTGCTCCACCTTAGTTGCAATACCAGCTCTATGAAAAGTTCTTTGTCCTTCAGTCAAATTTCCTGATGACTGCTTAGGGTAGAAGCAAAGATACCAGCTTTAGCACAACAAATACACTTAGAAAGGCGTTTATAAGAAGTGAAGAAAAGGGGCTGGGAGTTTGGCCTAGTGGTTAAAGTGCTTGCCTAGCATGCATGAAGACCCGGGTTCGATTCCTCGGTACCACATACATAGAAAAAAGCCGGAAGTGGTGCTGAGGCTCAAGTGGTAGAGCTCTAGCCTTGAGAAAGTCCAAGGAGCCCAAGCCCAGGACTGGCAAAAAAAAAAAAAAAAAAAAAGAAGTGAAGAAAAATGGAACTTCAAGGAACAAGAAGGAAGTCTTTGCCTCGCCCCCTCTGCCTGGTTACAACAAAGCATTTATTCTCCACAGTACCTCTCTTCCCACCCACCTGAAGTCCCCGGGTCATGCTCTTCTCAGGAAATCCCTCAAGTCTCTGATAAAGCAATCAAATCCAGTGATCACTAGAGGGCAGAGCTAGATTGTCCTCAAACACCAATAAAAGGAAATTAATTTTACATCTCAAGGAAATTCATACCATTCTTAACTTCATATATCCATTTTTAAATCATGTCTCGTTGTCTGTTTTTATTTAATTTTTTGTTTGTTTTGCATAGCAGCTTTTACATCCACACAACAGCAACATTTCCTTTCTGGAATCGTTCCTTTCAGCTTTTTACTCAGAACTTAAGGAATTTAAAACAAAACCCTAAGTAACTCAGATCACTTCCATGCAGCTCTCAGTGCCGAGTGGTGGAGTTTTGAAATCTTAGTACACAACATTCTGTAGGATTTTCTGTTTCTAATTAGTTCTCCTGCTCTGCTCATCAGAGTAATCATGATGTGTTTCCTCCACGGCTCCCACCCTGTAGCACAGAGTCCCCTGCAGGGTGGGACACAAGCACAATGGCTGCCACTGGACTCACAGACCATGCCACATTGTCCATGTCCACTCACCCAGCACATTCCGTCCCACACCCTGCACACACCTGTCCCTGGTCCTCCTGGAAAGAAAAAAAAAAAAAAACAGCCATAAACCATAAGACACTTGCCAAGTCTGTAAGCAAGGAACAAAATTTTGCTCCGAGCTCATGAGTGTGAGCTCTGGGCAAAGCAGCGCTGTGTCAGATTCCAGGTCTCTCTGTCTGTGTATGTGTGCACACACACTCTCATGCATACACACACACACACACACACACACACATACACACACACACACACACACTCATGCAGGAACGCAATCCTACCCATCCCAGGGTAGCCTTTGAATGTTTAATTTTCTGGCAGGGCTGGAATTTGAACCCAGACCCTTGAGGATCCAGTGCAGGAGCTCCACTACCAAGCTCCTTCCCCAGTCCCTTTTGATTCTGGTTATCTGTGGGACAGAGTTTTATTTCCTGCCAAACACTTGCACAGCCACACGTCCACTTCATGCATCCTGCCCTAGCTGGGGTAGTAGGTGTGTATCACCCACCCAGCTTCCTTCTGTTGAGATGGGGACTTGTGACCTCTCCTGGCTGAGCTGGCCTGGAACTGCTGCTATCTAAATCTTAGCCTCTGCCTGGAGTTTGGCCTAGTGGTAGAGTACTTGCCTAGCATGCACAAAGACCCGGGTTTGATTCCTCGGTACCACATACTTAGAAAAAGCCAGAAGTGGCGCTGAGGCTCAAGCGGTAGAGCTTTAGCCTTGAGAAAGTCCAAGGACAGTGCTCAGGCCCTGAGCTTAAGCCCAGGACCGGCAAAAAAAAAAAATTGCTTCTAAATCTCAGCCTCCAATTTGCTTAGCATCCTAAGCTATAGATGTGTGCCACGATGGCCAGCTGTCAGCTAAGAAGAGGTCTCACATATGTTCCTGGGCTGTCATCCAACTTCAGGTCTAGTCTCAGCCTCCAGAGAAGCCAGGATTGTGGGAAGCAACCATTCTGTACTTAAATGAGATAATATTCCTTCCTGCTCAAGGTCTCTTCTTTCTCCTCTTCTCAGGAGATGCTGACCAGATCTTTCTTCATACACCAGAACAATGAAGAACTTTAGCCAATAGTATATGAAACCATTGTGTTACTTTGGGGGGTACAGGCTCTCTAGGACCCCCCCACACTCACTTCCCATGAGCCTCTGCTATCTGCCAGCTGGACTTCCAGCTCTGTCTGGCTAGGAACTGACCTGCACCAGAAAGTTTTGTGTCTATTCACCCACGTCTCCCTGTTCCCCGCTCCCTCCTTGCTGGGAGCAGCCTCAGGTGCACAATTTCCTCAGGTGACCCTCCCATTGTCGATTCATCCATCTCAGGGACTCAGGACCGGCACAGAAACTCACCCCATGGCCCAAAGTTGTTGGGTCTGGAAGAGAGAGCAAGGTGAAGCAACCAGGCCCAGGATCAATACTCTGTTGGGTTTGGGCAAGACAAACATTCTCCCTCACGTAGATTCGCCAGCTGGAACAACAGCTGGAATTAACACAGCAATTAATGACCCAGCTACTGTGCCAGGCTTTAATCATCATTTTAAAATTGTAAAAGAGAACAGGAGAGAATGAAATGTAATAAAAGAAGAAAATAATGTATCCAAGAGTAAGGCTATATATCAATGTGCTCATGCAACAGATTTCACATTGTAAAGCAATTTTCCCACATTCATCCGTTTACAAGGGGATTCCTCATTGGCCTATCAATATACACATACCACGTACCTTGATCCGATACCCACCTTCACCCCTCACCAACAAGCTTCACCGTTCTCTTTTCACACAGTCATAAAGTCCTGGGACCACAGCTCACCCTCTCTGTTCACCTGGGGCAGAGCTGCTTTAAATTCCTGCCATCCATTTTCTTAGCGGTGCTAATTGCTCAAAGGCATTTCACGGTGGCATTCCACCCATGCATGGACAGAACTGCAAGCAGAACCACGCCTCCTTTACCCCATGGTTGGACAGATGGGAGGATATGGCTCATGAGGCCTGTGGTGGAAAAAGTGACTTCCTCCAGGGGAGGACGGGGCCAGCTCCGAAATCTGACCATAGCTGCCATTGGTAGATGACAAAAGGAAGCTCAGAGAAGTTAAGTAAGCTGGGAGAAATGTCATGACAAGGTCCATCATGTACAATGGTCGTGACTGAACCAGGAGATGTACTGTCTGCCACACAGAAGAGCAGCATGAAGGTGGAAATCATTTGATCACATAACAACATATAGGAACAGCATTCCATCCTTTTGAAACTGTTTTACAGCAGCATGTTAAGGGATTCTGAGGTTTCCCTTTGTGTCTGAAGCTCCTCCTTTGCCTATGAAATCTTTCCGTGCAGCATGTAGGTCACTTGCATCTTTTGACTGTTTAGGACAGCAATTAACATGGCTATTTCTGCAGGAAAGGCTAGCTGTGTGAGGGCAGAGCTAAGTCACACATTGTAAACTTGGGAAAGTTTAAACCAATTCACACAATCCTCCAGCAACTGCTCTTAGAATGGTATCCCTAACAACTAGATGTAATCTATCAGGAGTTTTCTAATAATTTAGAAGTTTATTTGTAGGGAATGTTGTTGTGGGAAAAATGTGTGACATGCTACAGTGAACAATTAGCATCACTGGAGAATGGATAACAGGAATTGAATGATACATAACAAAGCAGGCTTTGTGCAAACTCCCAGCTCTCCTCCCCAGCTCTCTTTCCCTGAGATCTTGCCCTTGACCCGGCTTGAAGCCTCAGTTTGGAACATTCCTGGTTTTCTCTTGTAGGACACCATCCCTGCTACCACGGGCCACTCTGACCTGGAAATGGACATGGTCTATCTTCCAGAGACCCCAGAGTTGACCCACTCTAGCTCCCCAGCAAAACCAGTGCAGGCTGTAGCACAGCTGGCTGCTTAAACAGAATCATAGATATTGCTTTAATTGCACAACGTTCTTTTCTTCTCCCATTCTTTAGAAGCATCTGTCTGCTTTCTCCTGTCTTTCAGGGAACTCATCTTTGTGATCGCAAGGGGGGCCTCTTTGGATTCACTCCTCCTCACCAACGGGGAAGAAAACAAATGAATATTCCGCAACTGATGCGGGACCCAAGAAAGGTCAGTCTCTCTGAGAATAATATGAGTTTTAAGAGAAGGTGCTTTCCTTCATTCAGTTATTAAGTGATGGTGATAACACTGGGCGTCAAGGCAGCCTTCATCCTGGGAGAAGGAAGGAAGTGTGTGTGTGTGTGTGTGTGTGTGTGTACACACACGCGTGCACGCACGCACGCTAGTGCGCTCCAGGAGAGGAGCCCAAGCAGTGAGACAGTTATCATGGAAAGAGCAAGCCAGCCAGTGCTGGAAGCCAGAGCCACAGCGTGCTTCTGAGAAAAAGCAATTGGTTCTTAGCTAGAGGTCATTGATTGATTTCCTGCTCCCAGTAATTACCTTTGTTGTAAAGTATCAACACTAGATCTTGAAGTGGGGTACATAGTAATGAAATATATGGTAGAAGGAGAACAATCAGGTTGTCATTAAAGTACTTAAATAAGAGTGGTTGCAAGAGAAGTTAATGCAGATAGCCCTTGGTTTTTCAAGGGAGTATAATTAATTAAAATATAATGCCCAGAAACGGGCCAGGAGTTTGGCCTAGTGGTTAAAGTGTTTGCCTAGCATGCATGAAGACCCGGGTTCGATTCCTCGGTACCACATACATAGAAAAAAGCCGGAAGTGGTGCTGAGGCTCAAGTGGTTGAGCTCTAGCCTTGAGAAAGTCCAAGGACAGTGCTTGGGCCCTGAGCTCAAGCCCAGGACTGGCAAAAAAAAAAAAAAAATGCCCAGAAACTTGAAGCCCCCCGGAAGGATCACCAGAGACCGAAGATCAATGCAAATTGCAATGAGTCGTTTATTGATGAACTCGAGCACGGGTCTCTGTGCACTGGTAGTAGAGTGCAGACCAGAGGCCACATGCACAAAATTACAGCACCTTTAATACATTCTTTGGTAGGGGGCAGGTCCCAGTAATCATTCCATTAAATGATTGGCGCAATACAAAACGGGAGGAGGGTCGTGACTAGTCATTGGTCGGTTTAGTGAGCTGTTGCGCTTTGAACTGATTGGCTGATGGATGAAGGGACAGACCCACTATGTGATCAGTGGAGAAAACCCGACAAGGGGCCTGACTAACGGGTGAAGGGACAGACCCAATATGTGATCAGTGGAGAAAACCTGCGGACAGGCTAACAGGCTTCTGCCTAGTTCGCTGGCTCTCACAAGTCCGACCTTGTACAAGTATAAAGATACAAATGAATACAAGTATAAAAATACAAATGTCTAATCATAGGTTTATAGAAAATATATAGATATTTTCTACACTCCTCAAAAACAAACTCTATATAGAGAGGAGAGCTGGATGGTGCCTCAGTTCTCCCTCTAGACAGCCACAGGACCTTGGCTAAATTATTTCTTGGGGACCTTTTGGAAAAGAAGTGTCCCAGGTGGTTTAAGTCTGGGTGTCCCTTACCTCTCTGCAATCCTAGCTGGTTGAGTCCCTGCTTGGCCCCTGCAGGGAATGCTGTCCGTTCTCTGGTTGCTAGGCCTGGGTGGGGCTGCGGTGTTCAAGTGGGCCTAGGGAGGTGAGGTGAGGCTCCCAGGGGACTGTCTGTCCCAGGACAGTGCTTCGCACTGCAGGGGAGGACAGGATTCCCATGGGTGTACTGCGGCTGCAGGAGATACCTGCGCTGAGCAGCTGGGCATCTGTGACCACTGAGCAAACCTCCCCTGCCGCCTCAGGAAAAGTCCTCCTGGACAGGAGCAAGTTGCGAGGACCCAGATGGGTTTTGTTAGGAACAAGCAGTGCTGAGCCACAAAATGCTTATTTTTATTTCTTTGCCAATGTTGAGAAAATTGGGAGATTTTTGCATTAAAACAATCTGGATTTCTGGCAGCTTTTGAATAGAAGTTCCGTGGGGCAGGGCTGGGTGCACATCCCCTTGGGGTAACCCAGCTGGAGTCCCACAGCAGCTGCAGAACTCCCATGCTTACAGCTGTAGGCGCCTCCCCGCACAGCGAGCCCTGGCTCTGAGTCCCGGGCCTGGCCTGGATGCCTCCCGGCACAGTGCACCCCAGGCCCTGGATGCCTCCCCGAGCACCATGCCACCTTGCAAATCTTATGGACTTGTTCATCACTAGTTCTTGTGAATCTGCCCACCTATTGTGTGCTCACACTTGCTATGGCAACAGTTGCTTACCAGGACTGACCCCGGGCACCATATGGAATAAATAAATAAATAAATAAATAAAGCTATAGATTATGGGTAAGCAGAGCAACTGCTTAGTCAGAGCATCTGAGCAGCTCCATCTGCAGCATCAACTCAACAATCAATCACAGAGGACTACAGAAAATGCTCTTCTGCAGAACCTTTCTATAAAGCAAGTTTCAAGGGCCAAGTTCTGATCCTGAATCACTGTGATGTAAGAAAATACTCAACAGTCAAATCAAGAGAAGGAAAGTCCAAAGGAAAGATATTATTGTGAAGAATCATAAAAAATACTCCTGGAAGAGTTTATTCCAAGAAATCAGAAGAGTTCTGGGCTTCGCGTTGGAGCAGGGCCTTAGCAGGGCTTCTGGGACCCCACTTTGGCCGCCTTGCAGGCCATGGGCTGAGAGTAGACTGGCCATGTGTGCAGGAGGTCTGGCCCTCCAGCAGGAAGGCCAGGGGCAAGGCCCACCTCAGGGACATTTAGAGGGGGCATTCCATGCACCTCCTTCCGGCCAGGTCTGGATGGTCACATCGGTACTCCCCTGCCCACAGAAGAGTTGGGGAGGATCTAAGCTGTAGACCAGCCCAGGCAAAAATGTTAAGGAGACCGCCTTCTTAACCAGCAAACCAGGTATGGCAGCACATGCCTGATGGGAGGACCCTAAAAGTAAAGAAGGCTGGCGGTATGGCTCCAGCAGCAGAGCTTGAACTCAGGTCTTAAATAACAAAAAAAATAAAATACATGGTCATGTCATGCCACTGCTATTTTGGCTCAGGTTGCTGAGCCGTTCTCACTCTGCACCACAGACCATCTTGCTCTAAGAGGTACCATTAACCTGCCCCTCACCACTGCTTCCCATTCCTCCCCTCCCTTTCTTTCCTTCCTTTCCCTCCCTCCTTTTCCTGGGTCATATTTTTGCTTCCTGTGGTAGCTGGCAGGTACCTGCTCACATGCCTAGCACTTCCCACTGTGATGTCTCATGAACTTTTTTGCCTGACCCGACCTGACCTAGAACTCATAAGCTTTTTTGCCTGAGCTGTCCTAGAACCATAATCTTCCTGATTTTAGCCTCCTACATAGCTAGGATGATAGATATGTGTTGGGGGGCCGAGTAATGCCATGTCTAATAACTTTCTGCTGAGACAAGGCAAGGTGCAAGAGGCAGGGCGCAAGACTTGATTACCATTGGTTACAGATGTGTCATTGTTTATCACTCTCTGCTGGGACCTAGAGTGAGGGTATATTAGCTGGAGGGACTTCCTCAGGGGGTGGGGTTTATTGGAGAGAGAGATTTTCCTGCCTTGATGAAGCTGCGTGGTGTCTCTGTTCGTGCTCTGGGGAAGGAAGGCTGAGTGCGGGAGGACAGTGGGTCCTCTCTTCTAGTGGCTTGGCCTGGTTAGGGTGTGTTTTTCCCCCATCCCTCCTACCAGTCAAGAGGGACCGGGGACGAAGGACCTCGACATACTGGCGCCCAATGTGGGGCACGAAAGGGGGCACGATGGCAAGTTGAGCCAAGTGAGAGATACATGGAGGAAAGACTGAAAAACCAGAGAAACCTAAAAGGCACAAAGAAAAAGAAAAAGGAGGGACTGAAAGGCCAGGGAAAATATAGGCTGAAGTTGCTCACAGGGAAAAAGAAAAAGACAGGGAGGAAGACAAGGAGAAAGAGAGGGACAAAGAGAAAAAGAAAAAGAAAAAGGATGGTAAACAAGAGAAAGGGAAGCAATTACCTGCAAAAGTCAAAGAAGAAAAACTCAAAGACTGAAAAACCAGAGAAACCTGAAAGGCACAAAGAAAAAGAAAAAGGAGGGACTTCCTCAGGAGGTGTGGGTTTATTGGAGAGAAACATTCCTGACTTGATGAAGCTGCGTGGTGTCTCTGTTCGTGCTCCAGGGAAGGAAGGCTGAATGCGGGAGGACAGTGGAGTGGGCCCGCTCCTCTCGTGGCTCGTCCTGGTCGAGGCGTGTTGTTCCCCATCCCTTCTACTAGTTGAGAGGGACGGGGGACAAAGGACCCTGACAGATATGAACCACTGTCCTCAGCTCATCTTTGAGATGAGGATCTTGTGAATCTTTTTCCTGGGCTTGCCTCAAGTGAGGGCTTCCCTAATCTCTGTGGCCCTAGAAGACAAGATTACAATCATGAGCCCACAGTGTCTGGCCTGAACTTCATTCTGTCCTCCATTCGGCTTTCCCAGGAACCAACCTGGACCTCGTTCTGTGCTCCTCTGTTTAGCTTTCCCAGGAACCAGACGAGGAATGGGGCTTTCCTGTGCCCTGTGTCTCTGTGCTGCACACACCTGTGGCTGCACACTCAATTTCCAATGGGTTCTAAGAAACATGTCCTGTGTGTTTTAAGGCTAGTGGCCCTGAGGTGATCAAATTAATATATGCGATGCATATTTTACAAACCCTCATCTGCTCTGCCATAAAAAAGTTACTCCAAAATACAGTTGCCATGTGTAGTGAGCAGAAACCCAGCAATCTCCCCCCCTCAATGCTGAACTGGAGGGCAATATTTCCAGTGTGGCATATCTGGTGTACTGTACTCATGTACTGTATTTCATCTGCCAAGCCTACTCTGTAAACCACTGAGTGGTTGAATTCCACAGACCTCCTGTTCGACATGGCTTTGTCCTGAAACAAAATTCTAATTCCCCTTCCACAACCAGGCTTTGTGAGTACTGGGCAGTGTGAGATGCATTTCAAAGTGGTTGCTAGGTGGTAGATCTGCAGACAGGAAAACATTCTTCCAGCTCTGTTGGCAGTGCTGGACCTGAGCAGCTCGGTAGAGACCCCAGTACACAGGGTTTAGAAACACTGACTGCTGACATGTTTTCATTCTTCCAGTTTAAAATCTATGGCAAACCATAGTTCAAAGAACAAGTCTGAAAAGCTTTGTCTTCAGAGCCAAATGACAGCATACCTAGGTAAACATACAACCAAATAATCCTGGGACTTAATTTATTTCAGCATTTTTTTTTTCCTGCTAGAGTTCTGAGTTAGGTAAGACTGGATTTCTTCCAAAGAAATCTGGGCAGGAGAAGACTTGAAAAGACCGGCCTGATCTTAAGTATCCCCATGTGATTCCTGATACAATTTTACCTGGGAAATGGAATGCACACACCAGAATTTGCTTTATCTTGAGTTCGTTTGCAAATTCCAAAACCTTCACCCAAAAGGGACAGCAAGAAAACAATCTCTCTTTGTGGCCTCTTTGTTCACATTACTTACCTGGTTTCATAAAACAGGAATTGTGATTCTGCACACAAAATAACCAAAGCTGGCTGTTTTGTTCAGCCAGAAAAAGTAGACAGAAAGCAGGAACTCTGAGAAATGACCACTCACAGCAAGACTGAGCCTCTGATCTAACTTCCCCAGGATGGAGTGGGACCAGATCTAGAAGCTCCTGCAGCAATTTACCATTGGCCGGCTATAGTTAACATGGATGTAACAGAACTAGGCTGCCCTTTTGTTTTCTACTGGTCCTAGGGCTTGAACTCAGGGCCTGGGAGCTGAACTTTTGTGCTCAAGGCTAGTGCTCTACCACTTGAGCCACATCTCCACTTTCTGCATTTTTGGTAGTTGATTAGAGATGAGAATCTTTCAGCCCAGCCCAGGCTGGCTTGAACTGCAATCCTTACATCCCAGCCTTTTGAGTAGGTAGGAATATAGGTGTGACCACTGGTGCCCTCATTTGACTGAAGAAAAATGGCAGTTTCACAGGTTCTTAGTACAGGTTTACTGTATGTTTACCTATGCTTGTCTGCATCCACCATAAATCTGTAAATTTATGTAACACAATAAACTTAAGGGCTGGATCTTCCACAGGAACAAGGAAGGAAATAGAGACTGGGTGTGAGAGAGAATCATAACTTTTGTTTTGCCTCTTTTTACCAAATCATTCATTAAAATTTGTACAGCAAACACAACACAAACCAAAACCACAAGGAAATAACTACTGAAAGAACTGAGGCTTCTATTCCAACCGCATATACCATGAGCTCAGACTAGAGACAAATGAAAAAAGTCACTGCTCAAAGCTAGGTAATCCAAAGAACTCCAGAACAGCTCTGAAGAGTTTTCTCTACACTAGCATTGTGGTTTATTACCACTCTAAATAGTCTTCACCACCTCAAAGCTGAGCCATTCTCCTTGATCCTAGGCTGGCTGACAGGCTTGCTTCTCTGTGCACAGATGAGGAGGTGGAAAGCAACTATTCCTCATATCAGGTCTTAGGACCTCCCTTAGGCTCACCGCAAAGAGTCCTCTGGGCCATTGTCCAGGAGTGCTGACCCTTTTCTCCTTATAAGCTTTTTTTTTCTTTACCCTGGAGTTAGAAATGACAGAATTTTATTCTATTTGCTATTCCAAGCAAGGGGAATATTCACTCAAATTTGGCAGTTACCTGGCCAAGTTTTTTCCAGACCCTGCTTCATTCCTTAGTTCTGTGTTTTGTTTTTCTGGGCCATGAGACCAACCACATCTAAATTAGTCTAATCTGTACCAGTACTCCCCCACCGTGCTGGCAAGGAGGGACCATATTGGTGGTTGAGGAATCTGGGGGTCTTCCGGGTCACATGACTTGTCCTCATCACCACAGCTGGAAAGCCAACACAAACGGCAACCCACTTCCAGACTTCCTGACAAATGTCTTCAGTGCTGAATTAAAGCTGCTTCTTTCTTTCCACCATTCCGGCTTCTGCCCCATCTTCTCCTCTTTCACTGCCATTGAGAGGCTGTTCTGCTTTCTGAGTGTTTCTCTCCAGGCTCCTGCCTGGTGGAGTCCCTGTCCACCACAGGTGAAGGTGGTCACTGCTGGCCAGCGCCACTCAGCACTGGGCTCGCTTTCCACCAGGATGCTGACCCACTGGGAGGCGTCCCTGACCACAGCTGCCGCCCAAGGCTGTTCTTTCCTCAGTTCCACCGAGAGCCTCTGCATTCTTCACCAGGGGCGGGAAGCCGCCCAGGGCTGGACACCCATGCGGAGTGGAGGAAGTGTGGATCCTAACAGGATTCCTGACGGTGACTTGTTCCATCCTTGGGCTCTTGGGCCCCTCTTCCTTCCTGGACGTCCCCCCTCCCTTCCCGATGGTAAGTCTGACTGCTACCATCTGGTGAAAAATCTGAGAAATGGAGAGAGGAGCCTCCACCTGCTGATATGACATTTTCAAGTATCATAAGTACAGTTGAAAAGTGGGCCCAGCGTGGTATGGCAGCCGTAGTGTTGAGGCAGCCCGAGGCCACAGCTTCCTGGCCTCACCTGTACAATAAAGACAGGAGTTCTCACCACATAAGGTGGTGGATGATTTAATATATCTGAGCAGGGCTTAAATCCTCAAAAATGTTTCTAAAAAAATACTGTATCATGTATATTACTATTATAAGTGTTACTGGAAATTTCCTCTTATACACTCGTGTGTGTGTGTGTGTGTGTGCAATGAGAGCTAGTCAATTCCAAAACTTCTTCCTCAACTACCTTTCTAGATTCTTCTTTGTCATTTTGATGTACCACTTCACTGTCTCAGGAATCAAGGGATACAATCTCATCCAGCATATTGAAGATCTAAAGACCAGAGAACTGTGAGCCCAATCTGGGGCCTCTGGCTGCCTCTGACCAGGCAAAGCCTCAGCTCCCTACAGACCAGGCAGGGCCTCTCACCAGGCAAGGCTGATGCTCACTGAGGCTGCCTCAGAGGACCCAGAAACTCCCACTGAGAAAATGCTAAACCAGCCTACAGAACCGAAGTTACAAAGTTAATTTAAAACCAAAAGTAATAAGTGTCACTGGCTTGTTTCACAATAAAACAAAACTAACTAAAAGATCATTTTTACTCTGATGTCCACAGGTAGAAATGCTAGCATGCTGATAAAAATTGATGATCTAAGCATTTAGTACATACACGGAAGTGTTTTCATGATTGCAAATAACTAGAAAATTCAAAGAACATGAGTATAATGTGTTTCAAGGCAGGTCTTTCACTGGTTGACTATTTTTGAAATTATACACAATGAATTATGTATTAGTGTCACTGATTTTTTTTGGAAGGGGGGCTTGAACTCAGGGCTTGGCCATTGTCCCTGAGCTTCTTTTGTCAAGTCTAGTGCTCTATCACTTGGGTCTACTTTCTGCTTATTTGGTAGTTCAGTGTAGAAAATAGTCCCACAGACTGCCTTGGCTGGCATCCCCTGGCTTAGATATCACTATTTTCGATGTTTATATTCCTTATCTTGGCTCATTAACTAGTCCCCTACCATAAGTTTTTAAGTTTTTAAAATGAGGAAGGTGCTCTGCCACTTGATCCATATTCCCTGCCCTTTTTGTTTGTTTTGACTGCTCACATTGAGAATGTTTTTAGTATCACTGTATCTCTGTGAGGGAGACTGGTGTCTTCTCTTAAATATTTTTCTCAGGCTGTTAATAGTTCATCTGTTATCTTTTCCTTATTAATTTTTGAATAAAATAATTAACATTTGTTACTGTAATATAAATTTTAACATGTTTTCATTTAAGCCAGGCACAGTAATCCTAACTACACAGGAAGCTGAGATCTGAGGATCATGGTTCAAAGCCAGCCAGGA
The DNA here is from genome assembly GCF_031878675.1 of Megascapheus bottae. Lineage (NCBI taxonomy): Eukaryota > Metazoa > Chordata > Mammalia > Rodentia > Geomyidae > Megascapheus > Megascapheus bottae. Next base: position 14,948,941 of record NC_143509.1, read on the forward strand.
TACTAAAGAACGTGAGACTCTTACTAACAATCAACCACTAGAAAAGGGGAAGTGGGGCTGTGGCTTCAGGGGTAGGCAAATAGCCTTGAACTGAAGAGCTCAGGGACAAAGCCCAGGCCCAGAGTTCAAGCCCCACAACTGACACACACATAAAAGTTCCATTTAAGAAATATTCTTAAAGTTTTATGGATTCATGTGTTTTTCGCCAATGCAGAAAAATGATGCTTTTCAAACGATCAATTCATGTCCATGTTTTTCCTTTTTTCTGAGGAGCAAGGCTGACTGTTGGTTGGGTGTAGCAGCCCAGGGCGTTGTTACACACTCATCCTAGGAAGTCCCTACGGGCCCTGGGTGCCCTGGGAAAGCCACTTCCCGAAGTTCCAGTGCTGAATTGTCGCACAGACTCTCCTGCCCAGGCTGGCTTTGAACCGCCATTCTTGGAGCCCCCTGAGGAGCCAGGGCGGCGGGGGCGAGCTGAGAAGGGGGAGAGCTCGGGGTGGAGCCAGGCAGGCAGGAAGGTCCGTGAGACTCGGGGCGGCGCCCCGCCGGAGGTCAGGGCCCAGGGCGCACGCCCGCGCGATCCGAGCGGAGGAGCCCGTCACGGGCGCCACGACGAAAGGAAAGGGCGGTGGAAGCCCACCCGGCCTGTCAGCCCGACGGGGCCTTCATCCCTGCGGAACGGCTGTGCCCGGTGCGGGCGCGGGACCACCCGCTCCTCCCTCCGCGCCGCCTCCCAGGGCCCCCGCCTCTGTAGGCACCGCGGGGGCCGCCCGGTCGCAGGTTCGGCGTTGGGGTCTCCTCGCTTCGGGGCACGTGCGGTCACCAGCCCCACGCTCCTTCCCGTGCGGGGCGTGGTCACAACTCTGCCTCGGCCAGTCGCAGCTGCTGCCACCAGCTCGAGGTCATCTGCTGACCCCGGGTCTGCCAGGTTCCCGTGCACGCGAGGGGGGGGTCTGGACCGAGGCGAGGGGGCGGGGCCTGGGCAAGGGGCGGGAACCGAGCGGGTCCAGGGGACGGGGGGTGGGGGGGAGGAGGAGGGCAGGAACCGCACGGCTCCTCCCAGGGGCGGGGCCTGGTCTAGGGGCGGGAACCGCGCGGCCCTTGCCAGGGGCGGGGCCTGACATGGGGGCGGGGCCTGGTCTAGGGGCGGGACCAGCGCCGCGGGCGGCGGCAGAGCGCTCCGGAGTTGCGCGGCTGGCGGTTCCCGACCACAGCCACCCACGGGCGGTGGACCATCCTCCGCCGGGGTCTACTCGTCCTGAGGGGTAACTCGGCCTGGGGCGCGGGCAGCTGGGGCGCCGCCGGCGGGATGGCGGAGGGGAGCGTCCCGCGGCCGTCGTGTTGAGGAGGCAGGGCTCGTCCAGGGTTTCCGGGCGGGACGGTGGAGGGCCGTGCGGCACGGGTGGTCCCCGGGCGCGGGGGTTCGCGGCGGGGTCGGATCGCCCGCCTGGGCAGTGCCTGCGTTTCTCCCGGCCCTCGCGGTGTGAGACGCGCAGTTAGCAGCTGAGTCGCGTCGTGGCGAGCCACCGGGTTCTGAGCGGGGCCCGCGGGACGCGCTGGGGTCTGGGGTTCGGAGCCGGGGTCCGGGGCTCGGGGTTCTAGGACGTCTCTCTCCGCGCGGCGCAGGCGGCTTTGGTGCCGGGCTTACTCCGAGACCGCACCATGGACGCCGAGGGCGGCGTGGAGGCCCGGAGTCCCGGCTCGGCGCCGCTGTGGCGAAGACGGGCGACCCCCGGGCCGCAGCTGCTGAGCTGGAGCCGGCCGCGGCCGCGGTCCTACCAGAGCGCCGGCGGGCTGCTGGTCACCGACTTCCCGCTGGAGGACCTGGGGGCGCCGGGCTCGGCGCAGGCTCCCGGAGCGGAGGGGACGGAGGACGGGCCGGGCCGCGGGGCGGTACACCGGAGCCCCCAGCTGTTGAGCGCCCCGCGCGGCGCGCCGCGCCCGACGAGCTCCCCGGAGCACAGAGCCGCCTCTCCCCGGCCCCGCCGGCCCCAAGCCTCCCCAGCTTCCCACGCGAGCCTCCCCGCGAGCGGCGCGGTGACCCCGCGGACGCCGGGGCAAGGCCGCACCGGGGTGACGGCTGACAGCCGCGCTTCGCCACACCACGGCCGTGGCTCGGGCGCGCAGGACCCGGGCCGGGGGTCCCGCAGCCCCGGCCCCGCGCCCCCGCGGCGGTCTGGGGAAGCTGACTCGCTGCCCCCCGCCCCGGGCCCGCCCCGGGAGAAGCCGTCGGTGGTGCTGAGCACGAACAGCCCGGTCGCCCTCAAGGTGGGGAAGCAGCAGATCATCCCCAAGAACCTGGCCTCGGAGACCAGGGTCAGCAAGCCCAGCGGCCCGGGTGTGGAGCCTCACAAGAGGGTCCTCAAGGTGCGCAGCCTGGTGGAGGGGCTCGGGGCACCCGCCGGGGACGAGGGCGAGGCGGACCAGGACGCGGACGGCCCAGGCTCTCTGCGCAGGGGCCTGCGCTCCACCTCCTACCGCAGGGCCGTGGTCAGCGGCTTTGACTTCGACAGCCCCACCAGCTCCAAGAAGAAGAATAGGATGTCCCAGCCTCTGCTGAAGGCCGTGGTGGAGGACCGCGAGAGGTTCTCTAGCCTGGGGAGGATAAAGGTGAGAGCCGGCAGGCCGGTAGGGTCTCTCTGGCTATCTGGTGCAGGTGAAGGGACAGGAGGAGGAGGCGGCAGCGGTGGTAGTCGTTGTGATGGTGCTAGCAGCAGCAGGTGGCCTCAAGCAGCTTTCCTGGGGCGCTGTTTGTCCTGTCTACATGTCTAGTCTGGGCCTCTAGTAGAGGCCAGCACAGCTCAGTGCAATGCAACTTTATGGAAAGAAGCAAAGTTTCTGCCATTTCACTTTTAAAGTATAATTTGGGGGACCAAAGCCTCCCTGCTGCAGGTTTAAGAATTGGCTGCAGACTCGTTTTTGATTCTGAGAGCAGAAGGGTGGGGTCCAGCCTGCATCCCTCTGTGGTCATGCTGCCCTGTGGTGTCTCACCGTCCAGTGGGGGCCAGCTGGGTTTCTTTGCGGCTCGTGGCTTTCTGAATGGTGCCATGCCTGCTGTGGCCCAGCACTTGTGCTCACTTCAATGCTGAAGAGTAGGAAAATCGGGTGGTGAGTGAGGGGCATGGGCTCTGCTGCCTTCCTCTGGGGACCACAGATTTGGCCCCTGCACACCAGGCCACCACACACCCTGGCCACCACACACAGATCTGGACACATCAGATCTGCCAACAGTGTGTCAGCAGACACACTTTTTCTTAGTTAATCCGAGACCTGGAAGCAGTCGATATAGATGTCACATGGACAGCACACAAGTAAGTCTGTTTAATTTTAGAGCCCAGGGTCTGAAAAGATATCATATAACCTTTGTGTTTTCCCCAAGTTTTCCAGTACAGCAAAGCTCAACTTCACAGCAGGGCCAGGCCTCCAGTGGGGAGACGGCTAGGTCCTGCCATTTGCGAGTTGTTGGTTGATTTTGACAGTGTGGGGACACTAGGTGTCCTGAGAACAGGCAACACCAGGCATCCTTGCAGTGCGCTTTTGAAAATCAGTTGAATGCTACAGCACAAAAGTTAACTTGCAAAAATTCTATTTTATGTTGGCTCATCATATATTGTTTTTCTTTTGTTCTTTTATTTTTTATTTATTTTTTGCTTTTCTTGTCTCGTAGAAAAAAATGCTGAAAGGACAAGGAACATTTGATGGGGAAGGTAAGCATTTAATTTTCCAGACTTTTACTGTGGCTTTACTGTGGAATGTCAATTAGTAGTAGAAATCCTGCTGCAGGAAAAAACATACAAGATGAATGATATGCTCAAGTTCTCAGCTTCTGTACTGCAAAGCTGTGTAATGAAGCTAATTCTTTTCCTAGTAATAATCAGCAATGTATATGATTAATGGCATTTTTCTATATGTTAGTAACGCTTTCAGAAAATGTCCATCCACATTTCCTTCAAAAAATCAGAAAAAGAGCAAGTGGCACTTTTTTAAAGTTAAAAATTCTGAAGTTGGTATTTAGATCTCAAGGTCTGCTTTCTTAGGGCTCATCTCCTTTGATTTGATATTCCCTTCCCCATATTTCCAGGTTTTATTTTCATTGATCACTTCCTGTTTCCTTACTGAGTTTCAGCTTTGGGGAAATAGGGTTCTCCTGGCTGATGAAAACATCTTAGGAAGCATTTGTTACCTCTATAGTATTCTTTATGAAGGCTTTGGAGAACAAAGGCAGCTTCCACCAGGTGTTAGAAACCTAATCAGATTAGTGGGCTTTCTGTAAATAGATGGGTGAAGTATCACCTGGAGGCCTGTAGGAGCAGAGCCCCCTGTGACCCTCCTGGGGCTAAAGGGCCTGGGGTTAAACAGGGAATTTACTTTCCATTGTGCTTTGAAATGCTGGTGTTTTAAAAGCTTGGAAGAAAGAGGAAAGCTGTGCCCTTGGAGCAGGAAAGCTAATGTGAGACCATAGAGTTACAAACTGTATAATCTGTATAATGATGGCAAACAACTCCTGGCTTTGTCAATGTAGCATTTAAAGATGACTAATTCAGGGAGTTTGACCTAGTGGTAGAGTTTGGCCTAGCCTTGAAAAAACCCAAGGACAGTGCTCAGACCCTGAGTTCAAGCCCTGGGACTGGCAAAAATCGAAAACAAAACAAAGATGACTGAAATTCATTCCTTGTACCACTCTCAGCACTGACAGTTGCTATATGAAATCTAGACCAGTATTTTAGCTAGCTGAGGTAAACTCATGGCCCAGATCTTATCGCCAAGGGAACTGGAACACGGGTAATCAAAGAATGGGAAATACCCAGACAGTCCTTTTTCACAGATGGGTCCATGGAGAAAGCAGAATTCTTAGAAGTTCATGGCTGACAAGGGCAAGCCAGGAAGCAGCATGGACAGCAGGAAGGACCTGTTCCAATCCCTGTCCTAAGGATGGGTCACCCATCTGCTTCTGCTCATCAGAAGACTGGCACTGAGCAAAGACCTTCAAAGGCTGAAGGGAAACTCCAGCCTACCAGCCTGGTTTTCACATGCAGGGCAGTTGGAGAACAGTGAAGCCTTGCATGGACTCTAGCATTGCTTTGGACAACTGAAGACAGTTGGTGACAGAGGAGCAAATGGGAAAGCATTGCAAGCTCCCCAAATTCCAAACCAAATTAATTCCCTTCCCCAGTCAACCTGACTTTCCCCAGTCTCCTACTTTCTAATTGTGGGACCTGAAGGGCCGTGCTTGCTGCCTCCCTCTTCTCACTACCCCTATGCCTCTAGGTCCAGTTTCCATCAGTTGTCTGTCATTGGCATCCAGCAGCATCCTGATTACTCTCATAGGTACTCAGTGCTTTGCTCTCCGGTCTATGCAGATCTTTTCTTCCAGTGTACTCAGCTGTCAGGGTAAGGTAACAAGCATGACCCTGTGAAAGAAGCTCAGTCCTTTTGTCCTTGGGGTGAAATCCAGTTCTTCCACATGGGAAGAACAATCCTGGTTCGTCTCAAAACCCTCCTTACACTGTGGAGCCTCCATATACCTCAGAGCTGCAGCACCCCAACCTCCCTTCCTGAGAGCTTCCCTCTGGCTTCCCGGTTTGTGCACTCCCTTTCCCTTTCTCTATCTCTGCTGCTGGTTGACTTTCTTCTGAGATTTTCCTCATAGACCCTCTCTGACCCCAGGCGAGGTAACCTAGTCTCCCCCCCCCCCCCCCCCCCCGCCCCAGCCTGTTCTGGGGCATAGGTTTATAAACCCTCCCGTACCTGGTGGTGTGTTTATGTGAGGTTGCCATGCCTCCAATGGCTAGAGCAAAGATCAAGGCCCTTTCCATGGTGTGGAGGCAAGCTCCAATGTGGCCTGCCCTCCCTCACAGTCCCCTGTGTCCCTCATGGCACGCTGTCCACGCTGGCTGCCCTGATGATCTGTACGCACAACCTACCAAGCAAACTCTGCCATAGGGCCTTTGTGCCTGTTGCTGGCTCTGGGGAGGTGCTCGTTCCTTGCTTTGCTTGACTTCCACTCGTTCTGTGTCATGTCTTAAATGGCATTGTGTGAGGCCATCCAAACCACCCTTCTGAGCATCTGCATGTTCCAGCCCTTTCCACCCCCGCCAGGACAGATAGCCACACCTAAAACACCACAAAAGTTATTGTTTGCCGCATGAAGATCAAGATTTTTTTTCCCTCAAGATTTTTGTTGTTCCTTGTATTTCCAGCATGTAGTAGTGGCTGGCACATAGAGGCATTCTGTGAATGTGTCCTTTTCACTGCAACCTTGGCTCTAGAGAGCCTGGGAGGTATCTTCCTCCCTTCTGTCAGCCCGGGACGTGGTGTCTCTACTGCTGAACAGATCTAAGAGTGGAGGGGCCTGGAGGAGGAACGGCAGCAGTAGACCTGAACAAAGTAACTATGGAGGCCAGAGGCCCTGCAGGAGCAATGGGCACAGAGATAGGGCCTTCTCAACTGGGATATCTTATATCATTCTTCAGTGATATCTCTGACTCTTCTTCTATTGCTCATTAAAGCAGAGGCCAACATGTGGACATGAGGGTTTAGAACAAGTTGTCTAATGACTGGAGTAATTGATGACACGAATGGCTTGTTTTCTTGCAGAAAATGCAGTCCTGTATCAAAACTACAAGGAAAAGGCTCTTGACATTGACTCTGATGAAGAGTCAGAGCCGAGGGAACAGAAATCAGAAGGGAAAATCGTGATCCACCACAGACCTCTGAGATCTACCTGGAGTCAGCTCTCTGCAGTGAGTGAATACTTACTTAGCTGTGGATAGTTTCTGGGTGTTCATTTATAAGTATTCCTTCTCTGTATCTGATTCCCTCCCCTCCCCTCCCCTCCTCTTTTGCTCAAGGCTAGCGCTCCACCACTTGATCCACAGCTCTACTTCCAGGTTTTTGGTAGTTAATTAGAGTCTCATGGACTTTCTTTCCTGCCTGGATTGGCTTTGAACTGCCGTCCTCAGATCTCAAGAGCTACCATGCCTAGCTTATCTGATTTTCTATTTTCATCTGTGGGAGCAAAAGACCACGTTGTGGGAATTAGGCCTGATTGTGGCCTATCAATCCTGAAACCCTAAGGAGAAAGCCTCTTTATGTTGAAATGTTTCTCAAATCTCTGCAGACACCAATATGACCACAAGGTGATACTACTGACAACGAAGAGTGGAAGGTCTGACAAATGACTTCTTAGGCTGTGGGCCAGGAAAGTCTCCTCACTTATTTAGCCGCTTTCTCGAGTTCAGTGTGTAAGGTCAAGGTACCATGTTCTGAATCTTATCACAGTTGTGGCCGTCTTCATGCATCTGTGCATTTGTAGTGTAGATATGTGTCTATGCCTACAGGGAGTGTGTTGCACCCCTTCCTAGGACTCCCTGCATGTGGATAAAGTTAATTTATGGATATCATGTCTCTGGGCATCTGTGGGTATCTTACCTTTTTGTTTTGATGAATATTTTCTCCTTTCTTTCATCAAACATGTTCCATTTTAAAGCCATACAGAATGTCACTGCGTGGTGCTGAGTTTACTTCATAGTTTGGGCCTGGCCTTTGTGGCTATCTCATGCATTAGCAAGTTGGAAGGAATTTTCATGGCTGGCTTGGGTGGGGGTAACATTGCATCAAAAACAATCCAGAACATCTTCAGTGGTCCTGAGACTCAGTCAGAGTGGAGAGGCCCTCTTAAGCCACAGAGTGGTGTGTGGAGTTGGGTGTGTGTACTCAGCATAGGGAGAGAGCTGTGTGGGTTGGAGCTCTGCAGCCGGCAGCCTGGTATGGTCGTGGGCATGCTGGCTGTAGGGATTGAGTCTGGAAACCAGCTCCTTCCTCTTTGCCTCCTTCCCACCTTCCAGTTTTGTTCTGTGGGGAATCTGTTTGGTACCAGTATCTTCAAAATGTTACCTCCTGTCTACAGTGCTGAGGGAAGGGACATGAATTAGGGATCAGTGTGTGAGCAGGCCAGTGAGCAGCCTCCTACCACTTAGCTCAAGCTAAGCCACTGCTGTGGCTCAATGTGGCCAGGTATCATGAGGCATGGGGCTTTGATGAGTTTTACTAATAAACATATGAATCCCTCAGTCTTTATCTGTGGACTGGGCATCTGTGGTTTGCCACGTCTGTGAGACTTTGTGTTTTGTTTTTTTGTTGTTGTTTTTTGGTTTTTTTTTTCCCCTGTGGTGAGGTGGTAGCATATCTCCTTAGACTTGGTGCATTGTGTACCCTAGCTTGGTGTGCTCACAGAATGCAGATTCCCCAGAAGGTACTTGGAAGGACTGCTGGCAGGGCCACAGAGGTCTTCCTGAGGCTCCCTACGGGTTTGTGAGGATGGTTTGGTTGGGGATCTGGAAGACGGATGCTGTCATCTGGGGCATGCTCTCTCTCTGCTAGCAGCTGTTGACTTTGCATGTAAGCAGAAATGCAGACCTGGGTGTCACTGGCACGTGGGTCTAGTGGATCCTCTGTTCTGGGAACCAGGCTGCCCTGTGTAGACTGCCTGGACTCTGGCTTTTGGTTCAAATGAACCAAACAAACCAACGAGCATAATTAAATGATAGTCATCCCTAGTTCTATTTCAAATAGGAGCTTGCATTTTCATCTGGCAAGGGAAAAACTTGTGTCACCAAGGCTGTACCAGCCATGAGGAAAGCGGTGAAGTGGGCTCAGCCTTGAGTGTCAGCTACCTTGGAGTTGCCATCCCAGAGCCTGGGGAGTTTTTATTGGGTTGCTTGGTAATCATATTTAATCAAAGCAGCACAGGTGGACTTTGCCTTTTAGCGTTGCTTAGGTAGAAGCACAAGTTTTCCTTCTGTCTTTTGTTTCTACAGTTCACTTAAACTTTCCTTTCACTATGAGATACTTCAAAGATGATCAAAGTAAATAGAAGACTAAAGGTAAAAGACTTTTGTGTGCCCATTACTCAGAGAGGACAAATGATAATGTTTTAATACTAGTGACTGCTTCAGCCTCTGTTTCTTGGCAGACCTAGCTCTGCATCCTCTGCTCTCCCATTCTCTCCTCTTCCCCCCTTCTGGGGATAATCACTATATGACACATTCTCTTCTGTCTCTGTCCCTGCCCTCCTGTGGGCTCTCCTATCCACTGCCCATCAGAAGGATGCATCCACCTCTGGATTTTAAGAAAGCAGATATTTTAATACCAAGGCATAGCTATTGCTTCTGTAGACACTTGCCAGCAAGGATGTATGGAGTGCAGTTAGAGAGGGGCTTTGTGAGGGAATGGCAGTGCTGGGTGCGTCCAGTGTGCCATCAGCACCGCCCTTTCCTGTCTAGCCTCCTGTCTTCTCTCTCTTTGCAGATGAGCTGTAGCTCTCAGAACTTACACTCTTGATACGTGGTTTACATCATTTCTTCACATTTAGCTTTTAATACATCAACATGGTAGTGTGGCCCCACTGAATCGTGTGTGTGTCCCATTAACAGAAACCTCTGTTGTGAGTAAGGCTTTTAACCAGCCTTCAGAGTATGGACGAGGGGGTTTTCTGGCAGTTTGATCTCACCTTGGTAAGCTTCTATCTCCTTGGAGGGGACAATGTGAATGAGCTCCTTTGTTAGCCATGGTTGATTGTTTGCATTCCCAAAGTCTCTTATCACTGTTACAAACACCTGCTGCTCCTAAGGCAGTGAAATGCCCTCACCAGTTGACTATCAGAAGCATACCAATGCTAGTCTCTTGTCGTGCAGCAGTTTTACTGTAATTATGTTTGTTATATAAGGCCTTTAAACTTTCATTGTAGAGTGTAACCTCTCACAGGGTGTTTATTTATGTCTCCTTTGGTTTCTTAGGACAGTGTCAGATAGAACAATGTCAGCCACATGAGATGACAGATTGAATGTTAGAATTGTGGGCATCTGGGAATAAAGGAGGGCCAGCACTGTGTCAGGGGCACTAAATGGTGCCTCATGGCATGCAGGTGGCTTTAGACTCAGAGTCTGCCCACCGTGAATTAGTGGTGTATGTATTTAGCAGTGATGGCTCTACCTCAGGCTGTCCATGCAGCAGTGGGGTGGCCTCGAATAGCAGGAATGCATCCTGGGCTTTTTAATCTCCTGGGATGGGGACAGGCTTCGCCTTGATTGTCAGAGTTTACTGATGGGACATACAGGATTTGTTGACACTGGTGGTGTGTGGAACTACAGGAATTGCTGACTGGGTGGTATAACTGGGTACCGTATTCGAGTCTTCGGGAGCACAAATGTACCTGAAAAGACTGAAGTGACCATGGCTTCCAGGTTTGGTTGGTTCTACATGGAAGAGCCCTGGAGCCTTGGACTTGAGAAGTCATTCTCACTTGCAGGGAGAATTATCTGGAGCAGTGCCAAGTTACACAGGTGAATCTCCCAGTGCCTCACCCACTTGGCAGCCTGCGGAGTGAGCCAACTGTTCTTGGGTCTCTGGGAAAAGCCTGTGGGTTTGTGGAAAGATATTGATTGTGTCAGGACAGAACACTGGGTCCTTGTTAGAGGAATGCCAAGGTGCTCAGCCAGCTGTGTCCTGAGTAAAAAGAGAGTGTCAGGGCTTCCCTGAAGATTTACTTTCAGCAGGATCCTAGAAGTAGGGCTGCCCCCTTGTAGGAACTCAAGTTCCTTTTTGCTTTGTCCTCTCCCAGCCTTCCCTGCTCCTGCTGCTCTGCCCTGCTAAGAAATGACTCTTGTGAAACCTGTGTTTGTTTTGTTAAGTTCAGTGACAGGACCAAAGCCATTCTCACCAGCCCCTCCCGGATCCCATTTGTTTGCCATGGGGTGTGTTTGTATAATTTCTACCACCTTAAAATACCTCGTGCCTTTGAAAAGGGTGTTCTGGCTCTAGAGGCAGAGGCTGCAGCCGCTGGCATACTTTCCACACCTAATATAGCCATCTTGAAGCTTGCTCTGTCTTTATGCTGGCCAACTTGTGGCCTAGTGACCTCACATTGTTCCCGATGCTTCTTCCAATGCTTACGTGCAGATTTTAAACATCAACTGGGGCTGTGTTTTCATTTCTTTAGCACAAAACTAATGGAGATAAGAAAACGTCACACATAGTGAGGTACTGGGGATATGCATAGCATTAAGACTAGAGTCTCTTTTATTCCGACCTCATCTTTCAAAACATACGCATTTTTCTTTAGGAGACCTTCTGCAAGTTGCAGAATAGGAAAAGATTTGAAAAATGAGAATTTTATGAATACAACTTTGTTTGCTTTAAAAAAACACCAGACCTCTTGGAAGTCTTTGCAATTGAGTACTACGGGATTTTTTTCTTTTAGGATTTAAACTGTATTTGTTGTAACCATCACCATTTTCTGCTAATGCTCTACTCTCCCAACAAACAGAAACTGAAATAGCTTCCTTTTTGTAGGAATGCGTAATGCATTGTGTATGTCATTCTTTACATTTTCACATTCATTTGATTTAATCAGTGGTTCAGTGACTAATTGCTTAGAATAGTACATTTCTACAGTCACACAATTTTTTGTTTGTGATTGTCTAATGCCACGAGCTCAGAGTTGTTTTTGCCTTAGTTGTTGATTTATATTTTTCACTATTTCTATCTTTGTGCTGGAGGTCAGAGTCTCCCTGGTTTTTTTGCCCAGGTGAGCCCTCAGCCTCCTTCGTAGCTAGAAGGATAGGTATGAGCCACCAGGGCCTAGCTATGGATCTTTGGTGCTAGAAACAGAACATGTCCTCATTGCCCACATCTGGATAACTTTTAGCCTTGGAGGTGGATATGGTTAGACCTGAGGCACATGCGCTCCACACTGTACTTGGGCAGTGACATCTGGAATGTTCCTGTCTTTATTATGAGCCTCCACACGAGATGCTGGTCAGCATCCTGTTGTAGCTCCAGGTGAGGTGGAGGCCAGCTGGCGAGGGCTGAGAACTGAATGCTTTGCTTACCATGACGCACACAGATGGAAGCACTCTCTTCCCATGTTTGAAGATTCACTCTTACGGAAGCAGAATGGAACTGTGCTTCATGCAGAAGAGAAAACACATAGTTCAGCTAGGATGGAAGTCTTCTCTGATGGTGTCTGCAATCCCTGCCTCTCTCCCCTGCTCTGTAGATAAGGCTGTTCTTAATTTGGCAACACTCTTCACACACACACACACACACACACACACACTTAAGAAAAATATAGATTTTATGCTTTTATGTAAAGAATATAGCTTGTAACACATGTGCCCTTGCTATTTCTTAATGATGTGCCTTACACATCATTTCATGTCTACACATGAGCTACAGCATCTCGAGTATCGTTTGTATGCTGTGGACAGCATTTTTAGAAGCTGTCCTTGGGGTCTGTGGGGTAGCTCCAGGGTAGAGCACCAACTGAGTGTGCATACAGCCCTTGGTACAACCCTCAGCCCAAGACAGAGGAAAAGGTTTGATCTGAATTGCAGCAGTGCTGAGCTTTGTGTAGCCCCCTTTCTGAAAAATACAGGAAAATGGAAGCAAAACTCTGATGGCTGGAGCTGAGTGACTCAGAGCAGCTGACTGAAGGTGTGCCAGTGTTTGTGCTACTGATTGTTCTAAGATCATAGAACCATCCATGTTGTGTTGGTGTCACGGTCCCCCGGTGAAGCAGAGAGCAGAAGAGACAGGTGCTCCAAGAAAGTAGGAAGAAACAAGCACAGGATTATGTAGTTTTGTTGGGCATAACTACAAAAGGAGAGGTTTCGGCCAGAAACGTAGACCTGGGACCACAAAGGGTATCTTGTTACTGCGCTATGTGGAAGAGTGATGAGAGAAACAGATAAGTGACTGCTTCAGTTCTCAAGTCTTCATTGAGGGCCCATGCTGAGCACAGGAGCTAGAGCAAGAATAGCCTTCACCTTACGTTCCTATTTTTTTTTATTTTGAGCGCGCAGTCCCCCACTACCACAAATTATGCAGTCGAGTTTCCCACATTTGGGGAAATCGCAGGGGTCAGCACATCTGGAGTGCAATGGATAAACCTACGTTCCTATTTTTGAAAATATGTGAATGGCAACATGGACTTCCGATATCAGATCTTCTCAGAGTAACAGAACCACAGCGCTGTCCAGAGCAGCACATTGGCTCTGTTGTCAGGTCCTGCCTGGGACCGGTCCTGTCTTGGAGGGGAAGTGATGACATCTGACATTTGAGAAGTATCCAAATAGGTGCCTGGGCAGGGCTGACGGGGTATGATGGAGGAAGCTGAGGCTGACTGCGTGTCTGCTGCATAAATGAGGTAACAATGGGTCAGAGATGGTGAGATGACACAGGTGAGATGACAATGGGCTAATTAGCCCACTGGGGCTAATTTTATTTTCTTTTTTGGCCAGCCATAGGGCTTGAAATCAGGACCTAGGAGCTGTCCCTAAGATTTTATCTTCTCAATGCTAGTCCTCAGCACTTTGAGCCACAGCTCTCCTTTTGTTTTTTTTTTTTGTGTGTGTGTGGTTTTTTTTTGTTTTGTTTTGTTTTGTTTTGTTTTTGCCAGTGCTGGGCTTGAGCTCAGGGCCTGAGCACTGTCCTTGGACTTTCTCTCTACTACTTGAGCCTCAGCACCACTTCTGGCTTTTTTCTATGTATGTGGTACCGAGGAATCGAACCTGGGTCTTCGTGCATGCTAGGCAAGCACTTTAACCACTAGGCCAAACTCCCGGCCCCACAGCTCTCCTTTTGGTTTTCTAGGGGTTAACTGGAGATAAGAGACTCCCAGACTGAGTTTGAGCTGTGATCCTCAGATCTCAGTCTCCTGAATAGCAAGATTTCTGGGCAGTGCTTGGCTTCAGCTGGGCTTCTTGATCCCACTTGTGAGCTACTCCTCATCCCTCTGATTTGGAATGGCAGAGGGACCCTGGGCACAGAGGTCCTGGACACAGAGGTCTCCTGGATGATAATAGCATCAGGCTGGTGACCTTAAATCTATCATATAAGCTGGTGACTTCTAGCTGTTATGTACTAGGAAATCCATTTGAATTACAGGTTCATTATGAACTAGATAAATCTTCTGAGGAGGCAGGCAGGATATACTCAAGAATGATAGTCTTAAAAGAGTGTAGTGGAGGGGCCGGGAGTGTGGCCTAGTGGTAGAGTGCTTTGCCTAGCATGCATGAAGACCCGGGTTTGATTCCTCAGCACCACATACATGGAAAAAAGCCAGAAGTGGTGCTGAGGCTCAGGAGGTAGAGCTCTAGCCTTGAGAAAATCCAAGGACAGTGCTCAGCCCAGGACTGGCCAAAAAAAAAAAAAAAAAAAGTGTAGTGGAGACAGATACAAGGAGGGGAAGGCTTAATTCTTTTGAGGAGTCCTGAAGAGCTTTGGACTGCAGCTCTCATTGCTCAGTGTTCCATGGCCACCTTGAGGCATCCTTGTGTGGGTCTCTCCCTCCAGCCCAGGAGTGGGTCACCAGCTAGTACCCTGGTGACACACAGGTCCAGTCCCCAGCAAAATCCCTATTGTGTCTTCACATGTAGACCTGAGGCTCACAAACTCATTAATGAATTTTTGTGGATGGTGTAGAAGACTGTTGGTTTTCTAGAGTGTTCATTTTGTTTTTAAGATGCTTAGAGCATTGATCAGTTGCAGCTCTGTTATTTGAGGAGATAAGTAGTGCAAGTCAGTGCTCGGTATCAGCAGAAGTATTATTGCAAGCAGAAAAAGACTGCAGATAAAGATTTCCTCTTTGATGGAGGAGCTAAGCTCTGCCACCCAGCCAGCAATAGCAGGGGAAATGGGGCAGTTCCCCTTTGGATGGCAGGGTTCTTGCTCTGGTTGTGGCACGTCAGGGTTTATGGTTGTTATGTGCCTTGTAGAACAACAGGAGAACACTCTGCTGACACAGGTCCCGAGTCTGAGATGGTCAGGACAGGCAGCGAAATGGCTGAGTGATGGGATAGCTGGAGTTGTTGGCCTGCCGTGGATCAGTGTCAGACTGATTGTTGTTAAATGATTGGCTAGATATTTGCTGAGGACTTTGGGGCTTGTGGAGATGGCTTCACGTACAGTTTATGGAGTCCATGGGACAATACCACAAGAGCAGGAACTGATTCTTTCTCTCTGTATATCAAAGGAGCAGAGGCTCTGCTACCTGTGGTCCTCTAGTTAGGTTTTGCAGTGTTCTGAAGCAGAGCTTCTGAACTTTGCCCAGATCGTGGGCATATGTGCCCAGGGCTCTAGAAGATCAAGCTCTGTGTTTCCCTTGGATCTCTGCCATGGAAGTGACTCAAAGACCTGCCTATTGGCTCTCTTCTCTCCTCATGAGCGGCTCATTTCCTTTGTCCTTGTGCTTGCCCTTCTGTGCACTCAGAGTTTGTGAGATCCTGTGGCAGGGCTTAGGCTGGACACTGCCAGCCAT
The DNA here is from genome assembly GCF_031878675.1 of Megascapheus bottae. Lineage (NCBI taxonomy): Eukaryota > Metazoa > Chordata > Mammalia > Rodentia > Geomyidae > Megascapheus > Megascapheus bottae. The sequence continues at coordinate 14,964,260 of NC_143509.1, forward strand.
GCCCTTACCCTTCTTAGCTTCCCTGTAGAACTTCCCAGATCAGAGTCTAGGGAGAGTGGATCATTACTGGATTAGCTCTTCTTCATCTCTTGATGAGTTTCTTAAACATGGGATGGTGTCTGACCAGCTCTACTCTACTCTGCTTTGCCTTTATGTTGTTTTATGTTCCGAAATGTGGCTACACTAGGCAATTTCTTTTGCAGAAGCTGTAGGTAGCGTCAATTCCTATAGGAGTCTCTAAGAGTGGGCTAAGTGACATGACTGACAAAATATGTCTGATGCAAATTTGCATGAAGAATGGACTTTGCAATGCTAGTCTGTTTTAGTAACTGAGAAATGTATTTCATCTTGCATTACAGCCCCAGCCCACGTACGTGTGTGTGTGTGTGTGTGTGTGTGTGTGTGTGTGTGTGTGTGTGTGTGTGTGTGTAAAGTAGGACAAAGTAGTTGTTCTCCGTACTTGGAATTTATTATGGTATTCTCTATTTTGCCCTTTTTGTTTTGTTACATTTTAATAGGCAATGATTAAAGATTCATGACTTTATCTTCTTATTCATTAAAAGGTTATAACTTGTAGTTTAAAAGATGCCAGTGTCTGACACTGTTTTCTGCATGGTATTCCTTGTAGGAAAAGCCAGAGGCCTAAACCAGACTGTGCTCTAGAATGCAGCGTAGGACACAAAAGAAAGGAGGTGTGTGTAATGACTTGGTTTACAGTGCCAACCGAGTGACATAATGATCAGGAGAGGCCTATGTAGAGGTTATGACCAGTCCCGTTGGCAGATGAGAGAGTAGGAATAGAACCAGCACAGTTTAAACGCTGCTGATAAAGCCTGAAATGTAGGTAGGTAGGTAGGAGATGACAGATAACTCTGTGTCAGATCTCCAGGTTTCGGACATCATTCCAGCTGGAAGGAATCATTGTACATTTTTACATCTAATGCACGCCATAGTTTTTTTTTTTTAAAGTCACCCATTTTTCTGAAACAGGTTTTAGTAGGGTTGATGTTTTGTTGCAGCTTGTGCTGTTCTAAATGACCATTTCTTGGGGGGTGGGGGTGGTGTTCTGCTATTCCTGTCTTCCACACTGACGTGCAGTACTGGCTGCAAGGAGGAGCCTCGGGTCTCTTGGCCTCTCTGAGTCCTTCCTGACTCATGCGTGGGCCATGTGTCATGGCATCTTTCCCAGGGCTGCCAGCCTTCCTTCCCCTGTCTCGTATGCTCACGGCTCTCTGTCATCTCTCGTTTTCAGCACACCTCATGAGCATTTGCTGGGCTAGGACTGCAGCAGAATCTCTTTTATTTCTTCTATGACCTCGGTGTCTCCCTTTTTCTACCTCCTGGCAGCTACCTTTTCTCTCTGGCTTCCTTTTGAGCCGCACAAAACAATCTAAGAATTACAGCTTATGTTTAGACAGTTCCACTGATTGAGGTATATCTTATTTTATGTTATTGAAAGTGTTTCTTTTAAAGCCAGGACATGTTTATAAGAGTGGGGCTGGGAGTTTGGCCTAGTGGTAGAGTGTTTGTCTAGTATGCACAAAGACCCGGGTTTGATTCCTCGGTACCACATACATAGAAAAAAGCTGCAAGTAGTGCTGAGGCACAAGTGGTAGAGCTCTAGCCTTGAGAAAGTCCAAGGACAGTGCTCAGGCCCTGAGCTCAAGCCCAGGACTGGCAAAAAAAAAAAAAAAAGTAAAGTCTGGAAATATCAACAGATAAAAAGAATATCTAATTGAACCACTCCCCCATCCAATCACTATTGATGATTTGATTGATAACATTCCAGATCTCTTTTTAAAAAATGTGGATGTAGAGATGATTTTTTAAGTCAAAATTTAACAACAGGGTGATGGTTTTGGTGTTACCTTTATCATGTGGTAATTTTCTCTGCACATTATTAAAGCTGCACTGTGTGACTGGGTTCTTCTCAATGTCACCAATGCCATTCCATGACATTAAACTCCCCTTCTACACCTTGGTAAAGCTCCTACACAGTTTCAGCAACTAACTAGAAGTTTGGTTCTTTTAACTAAATCCCTGTTTGTTAGTCATTATCTTGTTTCCATTTTTCCATTTAAAAGTCAAAAGCTAAAACTGATGAAGTTCCTTATGTTTACCTGTTGAACTACGGAAGGAATCCAGGTATGTTCTCATTGGTTGGTTACAGTCACACCGTCCCAGCTGATTATACTTGCTCAGACCCTCTGTCTGGTTAGCTAAATACTACATGCTTCACACGGGTTTCTCTTTCCTTAGATAACCAGGCGGCATGGCCTCCTCCCTGCATTTCCTCCCTCCGTGCTTTGGTACCCTCAGCTTTGCTGGATTTCTTCAACACATGCCCCTTGTAAGGGTGAATAGAGGTGAATAGATAGAGAAAGCCCTGGCTCAGAGGTGTGGCCATACAGCAGTGGGCACACAAGGGCCCAACACTAATCTTTGATAAATCTCCAAGGAGCTGTTCACCTGTAGTTCTCACTCCAGCTCTCACATAACCAATGGATATTTGGCTTGGGGTCCCGGGGGATACCTTAATAGTAGTTACAGATCGCAACTCAGCGGGTTTGCAGAAGGCTCAGAAGTCAGCGTGCTTTGGGCCTGGCTTTCAGTGACAGACTTTTCTGTAAACTGGGGATGGGGATAGGTTTGTTTTTGTGTGTGTGTGTGTGTGTGTGTGTGTGTGTGTGTGTGTGTGTGTGTGTGTGTTTTACAGGATTCTGAGGTGTAGTCACTAGAAAGAAAAGTGTCTTCACATGGTTAGCATTGACACAGTGAAGCTTGGGAGATAAATAGTCAGCCAGCATTATTATGCATTGGGAATTTCCCGTCCTAGGTCGTTAACTCTGGAGGAGTAAGCCTGCCTACTGGCTTAGCTCCCAGGCCTCACTAAGCCCAGTGTGTTATCCTGTGCTACCTCTCTGCCCTACCTCTGGCCTGTACTAGCATTGTTTCAGCTCCTTTGGAAGCCCTGGCTCTGTTGGTGGAAACCAGTCAGTCAAGTGACAGGGAGGAAGCCCACCCAGCTGTGTTGTCAGGTTACTGTCCTTCTCATGCTTCCTGCTGGAGGCGCGTGCTTGCTGCTTCTGAGACCCAAGACTTTGGTGAGAATTATATAATAAAGCCTAATATGGAGCAGTCAGGCCAGTGTCAGGGCAGATGAGTGAGGAAGTCGCTGACATGTTACTTGACATACTTTAATTAGAAACGTTGAGATTTTATTCTTCCCTCCCTCCCTCTTTTCCTTCCTTTACTCATTTATTTCCATTTCCTACTCCATCCTCCTTTCCATCCCTCCCTTCCCTGCTCCACTCCTCACACTGGCCAAGAAAGTGTCCCCATCTGGCCTGCTCTTGGGCTCATCAAGCAGTCTTGGAAATTTTGAAAGAGATGTCTAGGGAGGCTCAGAGCTAAGCTGAGCAGTCTTCAGATCTTGCTCTGTGGATGGAGTGGGCTAGAGAGCTCCTGGCATCCTGCTCGAGAAGACAGTCTTTTCACATTCAGAAATTCAGATCCGGCTATCTGTACTCCCTGTTGTGTGACCTGCAGTGGAAGAATTCTAGTCTTGGTATTCCTGGGGTGTGGCTGCAGGCTCTGGGCCCTGAGGTTAGGGCCCTGAGTGTGGCTTTACTTTGCCAACTCTCCCTCTGTGGACTCCAGCTGAGAATCGCTAGGAGGCAGGCATGATCAGCTTAGTTTCAGCAAATGAATGTACTGTGGCAAACTTCAAGGGCTTAGCTCTGCTGGGTATCCAGGGTAGTTAGTGCTTTGTCAGTGTGATCTCTCACTGTAAACACCAGTCCAACAGTCCTAACTTGCTGCGTGCCAGTCTTTTTGATTAGGCAGCTATTGTGCATCCTCCCATTCTGTTTCTGCTGCTCAGAAGACAGTTAAAGGGATACACATCCCTCTAGAAACACTGTCAGGTTGCAGGGTGAGAGAATGTACAGAGGAACCTGTGTGTTTCACGGGGACTGGTGAACTGCTGGAGTAAGGGATGGGGCTCTTCTCTCCAGCAGGACAGCCTCAGCACGGGCAGTGTCCCATTCCTGAGAATGGCCACTGCAGGAATCCACATGGTGCTTCTGTGACCTGGCTCCTGACCTGGGTTGTCAAAGCCAAAGAATACTGAGCAGGGTCTGTGGATTTCCTGGTCAAAGACCAGGGGTGAAGACCCTGGGCAAATCGATGATGCCCCACTGCACTGCCTGTTCCTTCCTAGGGCTATCTCTCAGGACACTGCTGGGTGGGGGGGGGGTGGGGGGGAGGCAGCGAGCACCTGGACAAACAGCTTATGGACAGTTCTAGAGTTCAGATCACTGCAGATCTGGGATTGAGTGTTTGGTACTGCTTTCTGGCTCACAGATGGATGCTCTCCGCTGCTTACGAGGTCTACTGGGTGGTCTCTTTTTATAACCACTTTGATCCCAGTGAGGAAGAATCCATCTTCATGGAGGAGTTATGGGGGTTAGGGGTTCAACATCCAGATTTGGGGTGACACAGACATTCAGACCATAGTACAAGGTGTGGAGAAGGAAGCTGACATGGATTCTAGATTAATATCTAATAACTAACTTTTAGATCCATGCAGTAAGACATTTAAGTTCTTACAAGTTTTGTAAATTATAGTCTTTGGAAATAACTAGACATTATCTGATATAGATGTACCTCAATAGCATTCTTCATTAAGTTTAGTCAGATGTTAATTTTCATCTCTTTTAGTGCAAATATATAAATCACTGTAATTCTGTAGTGGTGACTGTACAGTTTATGGTTGTGAACTTAGAACTACTATAATAGCTTCATGTGCTCTCTAACAGGCTGTAGAAATATTTTCATAATTTAAATAGGTCAGAACTGCAATCCTACCCATTCTGTTCTTTTATTCAGAGTAATTTCTATTGCCCGAAGTGTTTAATACTAATGTGGATTCAAGTAAGTCTAGAGTCTGCTCTTTCATGAATTAGTCAGATTGTATGAAATCAAGAATCCCAAACTGGATCTGCGCCTCAGTGCTTTGTTGTACTAAAATTTCATTCTGCTTTTAATTTGGGGGGTTCTGGGGTTTGAACCCAAGGCTTCTTGCTTCCTGGGCATGTCCACTAATGAGTCTCAGCTCCTCTCATACTACATTATTTCTTTTCGCTAGGGTCTCACACATTTCCCCCTGACTTACTGCCAACCATGGTCCTTCTAATCTTCCCTCTAGAGTGCCTGGGGTTATAGATGTGGGCCATGGCATCCAGTTTACTGACTGAGGTGATGGGATATCTCATTAACTTTCTCCCTGGACTCTCCCAGTTTCTTTCTCTTGAGTAACTGAGATTACGGGCTGAGCCACCATGCCCAGGTGCAATTCTACTTGTTGATGACATTTGACATTAAATTTAATCCAGCAAGGAAAAAGATTCAAGTTGGGTTGTGTGACTGTCTCTCCGAGTTCCCATTTGAACCTGCTGGATTTACACAACTGAAATGCATGTGTAAGAAATGAGGCACAAGGCTCCCCGCAGAGAGCCTTCAGGTCCTCCACATGAGACTCTGCCCCTTGTTTCTCTCTCTGACAATTGGAGAGCATGTGACAACTGGACAGGACTTCAGAGTGTCTGAGCAAATGTTTCAAGATGCTGAAAGCACATACATTTTGAAACTGTACAGATAAAAACACTTTGGAGACTTTTGGGCAATGACACATATACGTTGGGCCTTCAGGTGACTTGATGTTAAGTTCACTGATAATTTCCAGACACCCGTGGAAGGCGGTGATTGGACTGCCTCTCTCATAGGAGCAACCCACACCACAGTGTCTGTCTACTTGTAGAGCAGCAGTCAGGATAGGCTGCTGGGGATACCAGGCAGCTGTCCCTAGGCCAGCCTTGTCTTAACTAGCTGCCACATTAACAAGCTGTAGAAATACTTTCATATGTTAAATAGGTCAGAACTATGCATTTTGGTACTTTACCTTTTTTGAAGCTACCTTCTCTTCCCTTCAAAGCAGCAGCCTCCTTAGCTGAGGTCTGACTCACGGTGACAGGATGGGGCTCCTGACCCAGGGAGACCTGCTGTGACCTGAGCAGGTCTCTCACGGCAGGTATCCCATCTTCTCCCCAAGAGCTTTCCAGATCTGCACTCCATTGGGTGGGAAGCCAGTGGTGTGGGAAGTTTCGCTAATGATCTCACCTGTGGAGACTCTGGGGTTGGCACAGGCTCAGCCCTCAGCCAGCACTGTGGGCAGGAAGGACATCCTGTGACATTCCTGCTGAGGGTCAACAGATGGAGAGCTGAAGGCTTTGGTTATCTGGCCAGTCTCCGCCCTGACTGAAGCATAGATAGAAGGAGTGCTTTCTGCCCTGAATGAGTGCTGACAGGTTGACCCAGGGTCAGGATCATGGCTAAGAACACTCCATGATATAAATGGACCCACCTCCACCACCCCCAAAACATTATTGGCCCCGACCCAGCAGGAGCAAGGGCCTAGTGATGAAAGCCCAACCCTAGAAACAGGCACTTCTCATACGCAGCAGGGGTTCCTGAAAAGCTCAGGGACAATGCCCATGCCCTGAGCTCAAGCCCCAGGACAGCCCCCCTCAACATAAAAGAAAAATAAAAACAAAGCCTGGCCTAAGCCTAGAATGATGTCATCCCAGCTACTTGGAAGTCTGAGGGGAGGATCTCACAGACCATGTGGGAAATACAGTGGAGCCCTGTCCTAAAAGTGACCAGGGAAAACCAGGCTGGAGCTGTGGCTCCTCAGTGTCTCCCAGCCTAGCCAACTAGTGCCTGAGTTCAAAACCCAGTACTGCCAAAAGAAAACGAAAGAGAGTGGAGGGAAGGAAAGAGGGAGGAAGGGAGGGAAGAGAAAAGGGAAAGGAGGGAAGGAAGGCAGGCAGGCTGGCTACATTTGGATGCAGTGGAAAGGAGCATGAAAAGGAACCTTTAACACATTTTCTGGTGTTTAGCAAGTGCTCAATACATGATATTGATCTTGCTTTAGGACTCTTACTACCAGTTATTTGCTAACTTTTATTCAAAACACAAGCTAAAGACAATTGTCTGATTTTGTTCAATTTCCACAACAACACAGACACCTGGAAAGTGCACACTGGTCCTCAGTTGGACGTGCGGGGGAGGGGTAGGGAAGGGCACTGGGGCTGTGTGTAGGCTGTGCAGGGCTGGGAGTGATCTCAGGACTCCACTCTCCTCAGCTTCTGATTTGGAGTTGCACAGGTGGTCTCCACGGCCCCTGGCATGGAGGGGAGTGTCCCTAACCATCTCATCCATGTCTCTGTATGGTGTGCACAGCCACCGGGCTCCCCACAGCCCAGGGCAGAGGGCTCCTGAATCTCAGCAATGGCTCCATTCTTGAGAAATTTTGCTTTGAATGACTTATGAATTCAAATGATAAGTAGTTGTGTTATTCCAGACATAGATTATTGATGGTATTTATAACGATTACCAGTCTAAGAGAATGTCTTTATATTCAGAGCACAAGGATCACAGGAGACTTTACCAAATTAAATTTTGAAATTAGCATTTTTGTCACACCATGTTCAGGTTCCTAGTACTGGCTGGCATGTCAGCCTTGCAGGCTCTGTGGCTGGGCCAGACAATATTAGATTGATCTCACTACCTGTCAAGTTTAAACACACTAAAAAGAATTTAAATGTGTTAGAAGGCTGCCTGTGTTAGAATGGGATGAGTTTTTTTCTTGTTGGATGAGGTTTCTCTAAAGAGCATGGGCATTCCATTAGTGTCGGTGTGAAACAGGGTTTAGTGATGTGTGTGTAATCCTGGCCTGTGAACCCTCAGGTCATTCCTTTCTCTCTCTTCCCTTGGTCTCAAGTTCCTTGGGAGATTAGCTTGATGTGTATTTTGTAGGTAGCTGGAGACTGGGACCATAAAACCAGGCTGATAGGATTGTGTTCTGGACACTGTCTTTTCTTTGTTGACTATGCTAATTTATTAAAAGGATTAAATGTTTATTGAGGGCTATAAGAACAAAATCTCAAAATCTTGAATGAGTTCTTTTCTTTTTATTGTTTGGCACTTTGGGAATTTGAATTCAGGGTTTGCAGGTAGGCAGGTGTTCTACCTTTGAGCCATGCCTCCGAGAGTCCTTCATTTCTTCTTGGTAGGCAAGGAGAGTTAGGCCTTGGCCTTCTGTAAATAGCGAAGCTGTCAAAGTCAGTGTGTTCAACTCAATTTTGCTTTTTCTTCCAGGTGAAAAGAAATGGCTTGTCACAGACAGTGAGCCAAGAGGAAAGAAAAAGACAGGAGGTACGGACCCATCCCGGGCTCTAGTGCGATCGCATACTTCTCCACTTTATATATCCAGCATTGCTCTTGAGATGTGTCCATGTCAGTGTGTGTCCATCTAACCATTCATTCCAACCACTGTGCAGCTTTCCATGCTGTAAAATCACCTCTTCAAGTCTGCGTTTATTTTGCTAGTGGTAGATGGCAGGTACCATCTACCTGACATTGTGCCATACACATTTCTCTCTTTGTGGACAGGCTTCTCTGAGGTTCTAATTCTGTTCAAACATTCCTGTTCTTTTAAATCATGTCTGTTTGGACTGATCTATTTCTGTTATATTCTAAACATATTTATTCATATTTACCATATAAGGCAATATTGATACCCTCCCACCTGACTTCATTAATCCTGTCTATTCCCGCCAAACTCTTTGAAGAGTTCCCATCTGATTTGCTATTAATGTCTCTGTTACAGGGTATTTTAGTCATTAGCACACCTGCTTTATTGGTGTGACCATTTGTTCACTTTTGTGTGTGGACGATTCTGTGTAATTCATCAGATCTTTTTAGAGGGGAGGGGGTGTCAGTCTTTGTGTCTTGGCTTTGATTATAAAAGCTTTTGTTGCTGGAAATATTTGAAGTCCTTTCAAGGTTTTATATCCATCAGCTGCCCGACATCCATTATTCTTGGTCAGGCAGGGGGAATTTTCTCTAGTCACCTAGTTTTTCCTAGGGGTGAGTAGTGCTGACAGAAGGAGCCTCTTCATGGTCTCACTGTTTACTCTCCAGATGTAGAGCACCTGCAGCAAAGCTCCACCAGCATAGGCAGGGCCAGGGTTTCTAAAAGCCTACCAGCAAACAATGGGAAAGGAGTGCTGCAGCTAGCACTCCTATCCTGAGGCCCAAAGATGGCCCACTCATCAAGAGATGGACACCCACCCTTCCGGTGCCTCCAGGCTCCATCCTGCCTCCACTGAGGCAGGAGCCCTTGAGGTCAGTGGGGAGATGGCATGACTTCTGGGGGCCCCAGTCCCAGGCCTGCAGGGGTGTTCACCACTGGCCAGGAGAGTTTTCCCTGCAGTGCTGTTCTTGGGGAATCCAAATCAGTGCTGTTAAGGAGCTAGGTGCATTCTTCATGCATTTCACAGGTCACCTTATTAGTGAAACCATCATGCACCTGACACCAATGACACTCGTAGAGGAGCCTTAGTCCTTCTTGGAGATATGGAGGGCAGGGAGTGTGACTGGCTGGACAGAGTACTTTCAATGGCATGAGCCTAGAGAAAAGAATCCCAGAGGCTGGGGGAGCCTTTTGAGAGCAGGTCCAGTTATACTCATGCACTGGTGTTGTCGTGGACTGCATGCCAGTTAAAAGACAGGAAAAAGAGCCAACACTCACAAGGCAGACACACAGAGATAGATGTGTCACGGAGGCAGATGTGTCATGGAAGCAGATGTATGAGGCTACGGAGTCCTTACAGTGCCTGAGGCAGCATGCTTTATAGCAGGGCTGAGTGGGTGACCTGCAGGTTAATTAATGCCACACTGAGATTTTATGACAAGCCTAACTTCCTGCCTGACCTCAGAAGACAAAGCTTGGTCTCACTCACTGCTGTTCTCTCCTTTTAGAAAACAGTCTACACAAGAGACCGACAATTTCTCAAGGTTTGGGTATAATATATCTTTTATATAAAGACAAAAGTTTGGTGACGTATTTTTCTGAATGCCTTTTTGTACTTCTTAAAATACTATACTATTCTTGTAGCCTAGAAAGCATGCTATTTAGTTCTTCGATTAAATAATTAATAAGACATTCATTTTTCCCTCTTGCCAGGCAATCTTTGAAGTCATATCCTCTGAACATTCTTACCTACTCAGCCTGGAAATCTTGATACAAATGTTTAAGAATTCTAAAGAGCTGAGTGACACCATGACCAAAACTGAGAGGCACCATCTCTTCTCCAATATTTCAGACGTCTGCGAAGCAAGCAGGAAGTAAGTGTACCTCGCTTTGCTGCTTCCTGACAGACACCAGGCTGTCTCTTAGGAGATGGGCTTGTAAAGTTCCCGTCATCCTGTCATGGTCAGCTGGGGTGGGTGCTGGCAGGCAGAGGGCTTAGTGGTGTCTCAGCACACAACTCTCTGAGGTCTCCCCCTTTTCTTCCTTCTGACAATGTCCTAAACACCCTTGGTTGATTTCGCTCCAGGGTTCGGTCCATGTTAGTGAACAGCCAGCAGCAGCCAGTGAGTGTCTAACACATTAATTGTAGATAATTGCCAGAATGTGAGAGTGTTTTTAGTCTCTTGCATCTATTCTGTGCTTTATGTTTTCTCATAAAAAGTAGATAAAATGGTACTTGCATGAACAACTACTTTGCTTAAGTATTTCTCCCTGTATAGGTACAATATTTTTCTCATAAATAATTATTCTCCCTGTTAATGTTATGTTTTTGATTTGTGTGTGGATACTAATAGTGCCACTTGTTTTTAAACTTAAAGATCCAGAGATTCTATTGTAAAGAAAAAAGAAAGAAAGAAAGAAAGAAAGAAAGAAAGAAAGAAAGAAAGAAAGAAAGAAAGAGCTGTGTTGGTCACGGAAGAAAACCAAGCAAGGATTTTCTTTCTTGGGTATCTCTCTAGAAATAGTTTATGATTATGTAAGAAAATGCACTTTTTTAGAAGGTAAACAGTGGCATACTGTAAGCCCCGTCCTCCTTTTCCTTTTCTAGCTCAGTCATAGGTCATTGCATGTCTGTGCATCCATAGTTTCTCTTTTCATTTTCAGATTTTTTACTTCAAATGTATTGAGGACTCTGGGCCATGTGTGTTGTAGCTGCACCCGGGAGGCACAGAGCGTGCTGTTGGTGGTCGATACCAGATCTGTTAGTCTTCAGTTTATCCCTTTGTTCACTCATCAGCTGGACAATGTACATCTGTCTATAGTAGAACTGGTGGCAAGGTTCAAGTCAGCTTATGTGTGAATGCTTGAGTTTCCATCTCAACCATCTCTGGCTTTTTTCTTGCTCTGTGTACTTTGCGGTGTGAAGGGGTTTTTGTTTGTTTGTTTGTTTGTTTTAATAGCTGCTGCCACAGGCTTGGAAATGCACCATTTACTTCTCTGTTGCCTTTTGATCTACAGGAGTGTTTTTTTTTTTTTTTTTTTTTGCCAGTCCTGGGCTTGAGCTCAGGGCCTGAGCACTGTCCTTGGACTTTCTCAAGGCTAGAGCTCTACCACTTGAGCCTCAGCACCACTTCTGGCTTTTTTCTATGTAAGTGGTACCGAGGAATTGAACCCGGGTCTTCATGCATGCTAGGCAAGCACTTTAACCACTAGGCCAAACTCCCGGCCCTACAGGAGTGTTTTAAGACTTAGTTTCACTAGAAAACCAGACAAGTAAAACAAATTCAAATCTACAAAACAAGACATATTCAAAGAAGTTATTAGGTATTCCGAAGTTATAAAAGCATAAAGGGCAAATGTGCGCCAACTTTATATATCAATTAAAGCTCCATAAAACTTAATAATCCTTACAGAAGTATAGTCTAGCGCTTGCAGCTGCTCCATCAACCTGTTCCCTCTTCTCATAATTAATCTCAACAAGGTTTGTCTCTGTCTTCAGTGTGAGGACACAGAAGTAGAGTTGTGTGTCTGTTCCCTTTCTTGGTTAAGTAGAAATAGAAGTCAAGCCAACAAGTTTGCTCTACCTTTTTTTTGAAGTTCATATAACTTACTGGTTTAAACTCAGGGCTTTGCCTTTGCTCAGCTTGCAAAGGCACTTGAGCCATACCCCCAACTCAGCTTTTTGCTGGCTAACTAGAGATGGAGTTTCTTGGACTTTTCTATATGGGTTGGCTTCAAGCTATAGTGATATAGCTCTCATCCTTCTGAGTAGCTAGTCTTCTATAAAAAATGCCACTCCTATTTCAGCAGCAAGATTCTCCAGCTATTTGGACATTATTATATGTTTCTATGAAATCACTTGCCAGTCAAAACTCAAACTTCTCAGTTCCCATTAAAGGATACAGCAAGAAACATCTGTCTCCTTAGACTGTTGATTTGCTTTCACTTGAAGTACTTTCTTGTGGATAGCTGCCTGTAGTGTGCAGCCTGCTATTTTCCAGCCAAGGGCATCTGGCTTCCCTAGACAATCTTGTGTCTTATACGGCTTCTGTTATTTCACACATAGCCTTTGTAAAATTCAGAGTCATCAGAATACTTGCCAACTCATTTTGTGACAGAACGTAGATATGCCTACTTGTTGAACCAAGGGTGACTCTTTTCCCTTTGCTGAGACAAGATTTCTCTGTGTGGTCCAGGCTGCACTTGAATCTGTATGGTCTTCGTGCCTTGGCCTCCTGGGTGCTGGAATTAGAGGTATATGCAACCCCGCATAGCAGGAGAGTGGCTCTTAAGTGGAAACTACTTGGAATGAAAGCATTTTCCAACACAGCCAGGCTGTGGTCTATCAATGCAGGTTTTGTGTACATTCTGCACACCCAGGCTTAAAATGGCTATCCAGTTCTAAGGGCCCAGGTTCTTCATTTGCCAATAAATAATACCAAAAGGTCCTTACCAGAGACAAAGATCTCTCTGACTCGGGGCGTGTGTTTATCAGTGGAATGTGTCTACCAAATTCTTTTCTTCTTTGTAAAGCATTCTTTCTGTCAACACTTGTGGAGCCTCCTTTTCCAGAACATTCCAGTTGGCAGTCCTGTGACTGGTGGTCCTCTGGGGCCAGGAGTGGCTGCAGGTTCACACCCAGGTTGTATGTAAGGCATTCCAGGCCAGGGCACTTCCTCCAACAGGGCAAGCTGGGGTGCTGCTGATGAGGAAGAGCACCAGGGCCCTTGATCAGAGCCGAAGACAAGGAAACAGAGGGCGAAGTCCTCTTTATCCCAAAGAACTACACCACTGCTAATATGGAGACATTTGTTCAGTATCCAGGCTGGTGTGTGGGCATACAGAGGCCAGACAGGAAGGGGGGTGGTGTGCAGGTAGGGAGGACAGGGCAGGAAGAGGTAGTGTGCAGGCACAGAGAGGATAGTGTGCTGGTATGCAGAGGCCAGGCCAGGGCCTCAGTTGGAAGGTAGTGCTGGAGATTTGAGGCCATGAGAGCCATAGCCAGTCCTGCTGGGGCCTCAAAGGAGGAAGGATCTTAGGAATCTGAAAAGTGGAAGGGTTCAGTGAAAGGAAGATTAGAACTCCAGAAGACTGGTGAGCGTGTGTAGTGCCGGCAGTGTTGTGCCTACTGTGGGTCTGGGTGATGCGGCAGGCTTCCTGTGAGCATGGTTTGATTGTGATGGCAGCAGTGGCATTTCTACCGGGGCTTCCCCCCCACCCCATGACTTTCCTGGCATAGGCTCATAGCCCAATCCACCTGCTGCCCCTCAGCAGTCCGGGGCTGCTCTGCAGTTGACATGTTCCCGTTCTGTCTCTGGGCATCCTGGGCTACTCAAGTGGGTCAGCATAGTGGGAAGGCAGCTGGAATCCTGCCAACCCTGTCTGCCCACTGGGAGGCACTCTGCAGGCCTACGGGTGATAAGGTCAGAACCCCCACGTTCCTGTGAGGCCCAAATAACTTGACTCAGTGCCTGGATGGTCTTTGATCTCAGCCCTGGGTCCACTTTCCGTCACCTCACCTGTTCCCGACTTCCTCCCTCTGTTTCAAATTAGGAATGCCATGCTTTATGATCTCCAGGTCCTTTAACTACTGGGCATTCCTGGTCATACAAACCAGGAGTATTTGGTACCTTCGGACTTGACAGTGACTAGGCCCATCACAGCCCATTATGTCTGCATATAGAGTGTCACGGGATACTCCCCGCCACTTGCTGGATGATAGGGGAGGGTTAGAGAGAGCAATAGAGGGGTTAACAATGGTTGGAGTTTGGTTGAAGTGTTCCTTCTGCCTTACATTTCAGCTGTGGGCTTTGAACCACTGTGTGGCAGTTTGACTGAAGGGAGAAGGGCGGTACAGGGTTTCTGGCAGGGGAAAAGCCATCATGTACACATGGGACCTGGCCCTTGATTCAGCACAAAGAGGATGAGTGATGACTTCAAGAGCAAGTTCTGTAGGGCCCTGCATGGCCTGCTTGTCATGACATGGTACTTCTGATGGCTAGAGCTGTTAGTGGCTGGGCCCTGATTTTGTGTTCCTCTAAACATATTTATTATTCCATTGGATTGAATTCCTCACAGGATTGGTAGAGGCAGTTGTTCCCTTCTCTGGTAAGGGGATTATGGACCACATTAATTATGTGGCTTTGTTTGAAGTTTGCTTAAATGGGATTGAAACTTTTGGATTTTTGATTCTTCAGAGTGCATTCACCATGGACTGCTCGTGTATGCATGCGTGTGCAAGCACAAACACAAGGGCTTGAACTCAATCCTTAAGCTCTTGCATGACATTAAAAATTTTTTTTTGGTCAGTTGTTGGGCTTGAACTGAGGGCCTGGGCGCTGTTCTTGAGCCTCTTTGTGCTCAAGACTACTTGAGTCACAGTGCCACTTGAGTCACAGTGCCACTTCTTGCATGGCTTTTGACTGGCACTCTACCAGTTGAGGCACAGCTCCACTTCCAGTTTTTCTGCTGGTTGATTGGAGAGGAGGTTCTCGCAGATTTGTCTTCTGGGGCTGGCTCTGAACCACAGATCTCAGATCTCAGCCTCCTGAGTAGCTCATGTGCAGTATTTTAAGTGCAGGTAAGAGTTTAGTCTAAAGAGCTCAGTGTCACTTTAGGGTTCAGCTAGGGATTTCATCTCTGGAAAACTGATAGAATTTGTTCTTACCAGAGTCAGAGTCAGACCCATGTCTTCAATTGGAATGTCTGTGACCCCAAATGGGATGGCAAAAGCACCTTGTTTTCTGTGAGCCTCTCAGAGTATGTTTCCTTGTTGCCCCTGGACACACAGACTTCTTCACAAGCAGTCTGGAATGTGTCTGCATTATTGAAGACTTGCCTGTGACCCACAGTTTATAACCCATCTGATTAACAAGATATTGAAATGATTTGTGTCTGGGGAGCTGAAGATGAGCTGTGTACATCAAGAAGGCATTGACTTCATTCAATTGATAGTTTTTTCACTTCTTGGTCTGAAAAAAAATTGATGTCTCCAAATAAACTTTGGAAGAAAGATTTGCAACTCTTCGTAGGACTTTAAATGAAAGAATCCCTTGTGCCTTAGGTGATAATATAAATACCAAGCAGTGTCTTATCAAAATTAAAATTTTCAGAATGTCGGCTTTGTGTAGAGGATGTGAAAACATCATGTTCTTTAAAATTTCTGTATTCTGAGAAGGCAAATGAAATACTGTGTTGCATTTTCAGCACTCATTATGATAATTTTCTGTGTTTTCCACCATCCTGCCCCTTCTTGGTAGCTTTTTAAATAAAGTACAGTTACAGTAAAATATCTTGAACATGCAGATGGTGCATGGCATTTGTTAAAGAGCTTAACAGATACTTTATCTGTACGATGTTTTCCTTGGATTTCAAAAGGCTTCAGGAAATGATTTCGACTTGGAAAAAAATTTGATGGAAAGAGTCCACAGAAATGTCAAGATTGGCTAAGACTGACCTGGTCACTTGTGGGGGACTCAGACAAAGGTGTCTTTGTAGCAGAAAAGCTGTCTCTGTATTGGGAAAGCACTGGAATTTCTTTTCCAGCCGAGAAGTGATGGGAACAAGCACTGCACGTGGCACAATGGGAGCCCTGTGTTGACCTGCTCCTTGCTATCCCCGTCTGCTGTGCGTTTGGAGAAGGCCTCTTGACTGTCTGTGTACGCATGTGTGTCCCTACAAAGTATGTCCCAGGGGGCCCTCTGTGGCTGGTCTGCCTTGAAGGAAGAGGACTAACCCAGTCTGCCTGCTGAAGAGATGGTGCAGGGAGAAAGTACTCATGGATTTTGCTAAGTGGTGTTCTTTGGGATTCTTGGAGAGGCTGGTGTTTAAGTCTGTGCCACAGATTTAGCCATGCTGGGTTACAGTTTTGGAACATCTGGCAGAAGAATATGAGACTGTCTTCTTCTGGGATTTAAGAAATGGACAGTATCCGAACTTGACATCTCAGTTCTGTCCCCTAGCTAACAAGACTAGCTTATGTTGAAAACTTCTGTTTTGAACTTGTACTTTTCCCCTCTCTGTCTTCTCCACCAGTATGTAACTTATTTCCACAAAACTCTTGTGATCAGGATATGGAGTCTTACTCATTTAGAACATCCTACTTATTTAATAATAAATCAAGCAATCAAAATACTGATGTAACCAGGTGCCTGTGGCTCATCCTATAATCCTAGCTGCTAAAGAGGCTGAGATCTGAAGATCATGGTTCAAAGTCAGCCCGGGCAGAAAAATCTATGAGACTCCTATGTCCAGTTAACCACCAGAAAACTGGAAGTGGAGCTGTGGCTCAAAGTGGTAGAGTGCTAGCTTGGGGACAGAACCTAGGCCCAGAGTTTAAGTCCCACAACCAACAAAAAAAAAAATGTGGAGACTGGTGTACCATATTTCTGAGAGTTACATACTAGAGATAATTTGTTGCTCCTAAAATACCCTTTCCAATAGAGATAAGGGAAAAGAGATAATTATTTAGATTCAGGCTTACTCCCCGTCCATGCCATTGGAGAGAACATCTTTTTCCAGGCTTGTCAGAGGCATTGTACGTGGAGACTCAGATGTTGATGCTGGAGAATCTTGGCTTGCTTTACCTGTTTGGTTCCCATGGTCCCAACATGAATGAATTCTTCACCATGAAGACTGGATCCCCTAGGTCCTGAGACTGGAACAGGGAAGAAATCTTGTCCTTGTCCCTGTGACCAGCTGCTGTTGTTGGTTTGGAACTAACATTTATCAGAATGATGAACAGCTCCCACACCAGGCCCCCTCCTGGCAGAGGGTGTGTCATCTGTTCCCAGCTCCTATTGGTGCCCTGGCGAGGCAGGAGAGCCTCCAGGCAGGCTGCCCTTCAGCAAAGGTAGTTTCTCAGAGTGGCTTTGATACCATATCTCAGGCCCAGAAGTCTGACTAATAGCAGGGTCTGGATGTGAAAGGATCCACACCATGTGTGCTGATGTCAAACTAGTTTTGGGTGAGGGAAAGAGTGTCTGGAGAAAGTGAAGTTGGCAGAAGCTGCTGATAAGAAAAGGCAGGAAAGTGATTTGTGGGGAAGAGGAGTATTCAAAATCTAAAAGGCAGATGCAGCAAAAGACTAATAAAGCAAAGCTACTTTCTTTCTCCTATATATTTTACTGGATGTTTGTATAAGGTCAGTGAATATGTTTATCCAACAAAGTTACATTTTGAGTTGTAGGCAAAGTTTGATGTGATAAAAGTTCGAATTGTCCAGAATAGACAAAGGAAGTGCTCACCTTTTGTTAATGGAGGTCTCATGGATACCTGAGTGGTATTCTTCACCATTTGTTGTGATTGTTGGCATCTTTGTGTTTGGCAGTGTTTGCTCCTGTCTAGCTGTGGTCAGTCGGTAGGCTATTTGACCATCTGGTATTGTTGGTCAGCAGTCTGTATAACTGTGTCATTATAACTACAGCAGTGGCGCTGTCTGCATGAGTTTATTGCTAAAATATCAGTATAAATGTTTATGTATATCCATGTCAGATGCGTGTATGTGTCCATGTAACCATGTGTATCCGTGTAACAGATATGTGCATACATGTCTATGTGACTACACATGCACATGACAGGTATGTGCCTGCACACATGTCTAAAGGATCACAGGCTTTTGGGAACCCACACCTTCATTTCCTTCAGGAGCTAGCTAGTCCAGTATCCACTCACTCACTCACCCTTCCCTGACAACAAGGAATGCTCTATTTTAAGAAAAGATGGCTGGGCACACCTATAATCCTAGCAACTCAGGAGTCTGAGATCTGAGGATCAAAGCCAGCCCCGGCACCAAAGTCCATGAGACTCTTATCTCCAATGAACCACCAGAAAACCAGAAGTGGTGCTGTGGCTCAAGTAATAGAGCTCTAGCCTTGAGCTGAACAGTTCAGAAACAGAGCCCGGGCCCAGAGTTCAGGTCCCATAACCCACAAAAGAAAAAAAGAAAAGGAAAGAAAAGATGGCTCGACCACCATGGGTCATAGAGCAGGGGTAAAGGCTGGGTTTTCACTTTTTCCTGTGTTCAGATCATCTGTAAACTGCACCGATTAGATGGGAGACCTCTGTCCTGCTGAGGCTGCAGTTAGGGAGGGAGAGGTGGGGCAGGACTGGCTACAAGAGGCTTGACTGCTTCCTAAGGCCTCAGGAGACTCCGCCCCTAGCAGCAGACCAGGATCACCTCTTCAAGCCCCCAAGGAAGCGATGGTATGCCCCTCCTGGTAGCTTTTCAGTTCAAAAGGTAGGCTAATATACAAAAACCAAAGCCAGGCACCCATAACTCGTGTATATATAATCATAGCTATTCAGGAGGCTGAGATCTGAGGATCATGATTCAAAGCCAGCCTAGGCTGAAAAGTCTGTGAGACTCTCATCTCCAATAAAACACTCAGAAAAACACTCCAAAGTGGTGCTGTGGCTCCACTAGCCTTGAGCACAGAGGCTCAAGAAAAGTGCCCAGGCCCTGAGTTCATGCCCCAGGATTGGCCAAAAAAGAAGGAGGAGGAGGAAGAGGAGATGGGGAGAAAGAGAGAGAGAGAGAGGGAGGGAAGGAGGGAGGGAGGGAAATCTAGTAGATGCTAAACCTTTTATAAATTAACGTTTTCCAAAATCTTGAGTTCACTTACTAAAGATCCCTTTTTTATTTTGGCACTGTTGGGGCAAGGCCTTGCACTTGCCAGGCAGTCTCACCTCCAGCTGTTTCTGCTTCAGTGGTTTTTCAGGTAGGGTCTCAAGTGTTTGCCTGGTTCTATCCTGGCCTGCTATTCTGCTGTGCAGCTGCCAAGAGGTAGGTACTGCCTTTTCCAGCTTCTGAGTTGCCATAAGGTTTTACTGCCTTTTTGCTGGGTTGGCCCAGGCCCCCACCCTCTGCTGATCAGGCTTGTGAGAGCACAGGACAGGATGGGCTCTGTGCTCCACAGAGGCCCCTCAAAAGCTAGGCTTTATGATGGGCTTAAATTTGGTAGGAAAGAAAAAAGGAGAGGAAGAAATGTTGTGTGGTGCGGCTTTGGTTATGAAACATAGCCATGTTGGTAATGTTACAAAGAGAGAAAAATGAAGGTATTGTTCCAAAAAAAAAAATATCACAGTGCTAATCTACGTATTTCCATTAAAAAGTTGTCTAAGGAAGCTACTCTCTACATGTCATTCAGCAGCCGGAGCTCCTGGCTTTGCTTCAGATTTTATTTGAACCAGTAGCCATCTCAGTTCTTGATATTATACCTAATTCTTTTCTGTAACTCAGTGCAGAGAGCCACACATGCAAATTTGCCAAATAATGAATCTCCATCATTTCACTTAGAAAGCCTCAAGTTATGTCTCATAGTTACACTAATGCCAAAATAAAAGATGGTGTCTCTGTTTGGAGCCTGTGGAAGTGAAATGAGTAAAACATACGGATGCCTGGTGGGCACCTTGCTTCCAGCCTTGTCTTCTGGTGCCTTTCACAGTCACAAGTGACTGCTTCTTCTCTCTGGGAAGGCCAAGTGATTATATTGCTGCTGTGAGATTATGTTGCTGCGTTATTTCAGACTGAACAGCTCAAGGCAAAGAAATGGCAAAATGAACTCACCTGGGAGGTATCTGGTAGCTAGAATTATTGCATAATGTTCTTACAAATGGTTTCTTCTCTTTTCTGTTTTTATTGAACTTTTCCCCTAAGATTTGCGTCAGAAAACCTAGTAGAATTGACAGATTACATAGTAGCCTTGTTCTTTTCTGAAAAGTAGCTCGTAGTTCTGCCTGTACAGTGGCTCTGATTCTCATGCTTCCTTTAAGACACATCCCAGGCTGAGCCCCTCCACGTCTTTCCTGCTTCTCCTGTCTCCTCCAGTCCCCATGAATAGTTTAAGGACCCACCTGTTGCCCCTGTTGGGGGGACAGACACCCCCAGTGTCTTTCCTGACTTCCCTGCTACCTTTACTGGGGTAAAGGTGGTCCCTATTAGACACCCTCTCCTGGACTCCCCTCTGCTGGGTCTTTCTGGAATCTAGCTGGCCAGCCATCAACTTGCCTACCTGGAACTGGGCAAGATTGGTCCTCCCCATCCTGGATGTGTTGGTTCTGTGTGCCTCCACTGGCTCCTGGTTATACCCAGGGGAAGCCGGCAGTCTCCCTCACCACTGCCCATGCCTCTCATGCTCTAACCCCCACCCTTTCTGCCAGGAGGAGCAACTCAGGCCTCAGGGCTCCTTGGCTCTACCAGGCCATCCTGGTCTCCTGATGGCCTGTTACCTAGCCCACTGCTCTCCTGGCTTTACCCTGCCATTCCCGGCCTGCCTTGTGCCACATGATTTACCCTGCCATTCCCTGATTGGCCCAGTGCCATCACCATTGTCACCACACCTGACACCAAGTGGTTTTCCTCTCACTGATCAGCAGGTGCCGCTGGATGTGCCCTGTCCTCACATGAACTGACAGAGCCAGTCCATCTCCCTAGGGCTTACAAGCTCAGTCCCACAAGTTGGCCCTCATTTCCACAGCCAGTAGCAGGCCTGGGGCCTCCAAATGGCCTCCCCTTCTGTCCTGCCCACCCTGTCTACCCTCTTGTAAAGCCTAATGATTTTCTAGAGCAGTTCCCAGAGCACAGGAGGAGTTTTACTGTTACTGGCCTACAGGAAAGCATACAGCTCGGGGAGGCTTGGGAAGGAGGAACTTGGGCCATGTGTGGGAGCAGGCACCTGGAGCTCTCCCTGGAGCCTGGCAGCCTCCCAGCCATCCTGCTCAAGAGGCTCCAGGAGGGTGCTAGTTCCCAGACACAGCTAATCCTAGGCCCTTGGTGAAGAGACTCAGACCCAGCCGTCTTCCAGAGTTGGGAGGGAGTAGAAAGGAACTGATCTATAATCTCCCATCTCTCTGGCTCCTTGCTCCCAATCTGCAGCTCCCAGAGAGCCCCCACCACGCATCTCCTTGGCATCAAAGGGGCCTAGAGGGCTGTCCCAAGAGCCAGCATTCACCTTGAGTTCTGCCATGCCTGATAAAGGCCCATTAGTAAGATGTCCGGCTGTGAGTGTCCAGAGGGCAGGAGCGACTCTCTGCTCAGCTCCCACCCAGCATGCCAACTTCACCTTGGGTTGTAACCACACTGTCTGCTTTCATGCCGCCATGTCTGTCTCTGGGTCCCCTGGCATCGTAGCAGTGTGGTTCTGGCCAGAAGGTAGAAACCACCGAGGTCTCCACAAATGGATACTCACTGTCTGTGGGTCTATATGTCTGTCTATCTACCTACCTACCTATCTATGGTATACACACACATTAATGTGCACATACAGTGTGTGTGTGTGTGTGTGTGTGTGTGTGAGCATACATATAGCAAATCTGTCAACCCTAAATTGCTGTTCATCTATGTATCTGTACTAAATTTCAATCTAAATAAACTATGAACACAGTTAAATACCATGTATATTAATAGGCTTAGGATATTATGTTTTATTTTTCAAGGAAAGAACATGCAGAGTTAGATTGATTTCCAAGTTGTTTTTTAAACATGTTTTGCTTATGCAGTTTTCAACATAGTAAAATATACAACCTGTACTACTCCCTTCTCTGAAATGGAAGAATTCTTGAAAATAGTGACATATACTGTTTATTCTTGTTGTTGGGGGATGATACAGACCTGGAATCAGAATCTGAACTTGGGGCCTCACATTCTCACTCGGCTTTCTTGTTTACGGCTGGTGCTCTACTTCTTGAGCCATGCTTCCTCTCCATCATTTTGTTGGTTTAGAAATGGAGTCTGGAGGGCTGGGAGTTTGGCCTAGTGGTAGAGTGCTTGCCTAGCATGCACGAAGACCTGGGGTTGATTCCTTGGAACCGCATACATAGAAAAAAGCCAGAAATGAGGCGGTGGACTCAAGTGGTAGAGCTCTGGCCTTGAGAAAGCCCAAGGACTGTGCTCAGGCCCTGAGTTTAAGCCCAGGACTGGCAGAAAATTTTTTAAAAAAAAAAGAAAATTAAAAAAAAAAAAAGAAGTGGAGTCTGGAGTTTTCTGCTGATGCTGGCTTTGACTCAAAATTTTTGTATTCTCCAGATTCTTTACAGAGTTGGAAGCAAGGCTTCAGAGCAGCATCGTCATCGATGACATTAGCGACATTGTGGAGAAGCATACAGCGTCCACCTTTGACCCCTATGTGAAGTACTGCACCAATGAGGTGTACCAGCAGCGGACCCTGCAGAGGCTGCTGTGAGTAGCCCCGTCCACCTCCTCACTCCCGTTAGTGCTCCAGGTGGAAATGAATTCGGACTCCTAGGTTCTCCAATGGAGCCTCCTCCTCCCCTGGGGGAGAAAGGTTCCAGAGGTTGACTTTGAGGGTGGAGATATTTGAGGAAGAAAGTGGGGTGGCAGCTTCTCTTTGTCCTTGGTGAGACTTATTTTGTCCCTCTGCCTCAGCTGTCACTGGACAGTTTTCTGTCACCAGCCCACAGTTCTCTGAGGCAGAAACTGATAATGAAGTGATTTGTCCAAGGCCAGTTCCTAAGTAGATGGAGCTAGAAGCCCCGATTAGGGTTTTCTTCCTCTTCTAACCTCAATACTATGTCATCTATGAGAACTTGACATCCCATCCACTCCTGTCTTGCTAGCTAGGGCCAGGGAACAAAGAAAAGAAAAATGCCTTCTTGAAGATTTTAATTATGCCACCAAAGGGGGGGGGGTCAAGCATTGCATTTCTTGGAACACCTGTTCTTATGTCCCAGAGTTTTGATAAGATTGAGACCATCACCACTGTGGCAGACCCAGTGATGGCTGAGCAGTATCTGTCCTGCTTTCTTTTGTCACGAGTAGTAGTTGTCCTTTGCTGGAAGCCCAGCTTGAGGGACTGCCAGGCTACTGTCTCCCATGCTCAGGGCCCCACAGGGAAAGCCTGTCAGCTCTGAGAGGGGGAGCTGGTTTGCTTCTTGGCTCTGGAGAAGTCCCCTGGCTGGGGGCAGGCTGACTGTTCAGTTCCCTCAGCACCTTCTGGAAATGCACTGATGGGCCAGGGTAGAAACCCCACAACCACTCCAAGCCAGGTTTAGCGGGAAGATTTGTCTGTACCAAAGAAATAACCTTTGTTACCACTGGCCTGCTCATCCACCATTCCTTATCCTGGTGTGCAGAGGGGTGCAGCACCCAGTCCCACGCCTTTGTCCCCTCCCTCCTCCCCTCTGTCCCCTCCCTCTTGTCCTCTAGCCCCTCCCTCCTGCCCTCTAGACCCTCCCTCCTGCCCTCTAGACCCTCCCTCTCCCCACCCTTGTCTCTCTCTGCCCAAGACAGACTTCAGAGCTTGGTGAGGTGGCCATGAAAGCAATGCTAAGAGACTTGGTTACCACATCTGCATCACGTGGTAAGCTGGACCATGTGATATAGCTTCTGTTCTCTGGCTGGAATCCCCTCCCGGCCCCCTTTAAGGTCATTTGTGGGAGTCCCACTGGAGATAATGCATGTGGGTGTTGCTCAGTTCTGTAAAAGTGAGGTTCTTACATCACAAAAGGAGGAGGAGGTTTCTGGCCTGGCATGGTTACACATGCCTGCAAAACCAGCACTTGGGAGTTGGAGCATGCCGAGCATAGGATGTGCCTGGCTAAATGCCCTGTTAAGAGAAAGACAGAGACAGAGGTTTTCTATATTAGGAAGATGACCTTTATGAAAAGAAGCTGGGTACATTGGCTCCCACCTGGAATCCTAGCTAGCTACTTAGGAGGCAGAGACCAGAAGGATTGTATAAGAGCCTAGGCAAAAAAAAGGAAAAAAAAAGAAGAAGAAAAAGAACAGCCAGTCTCCAGCTCAGCCAATAAAAAGCTGGGCATGGTGGATTATGACTATCATCCCTAGAAAGTACAAATAGTCCAACTGGTGCTAGCCCAGGCTTCAGTGAGAGACCCTACTCAAAAAGGTCAAATGGAGCTGGGTATAATGGCTCTTGTAGTCATATCTGCTTGTCGGGCAGAAAAGAAGAGGTCATAGTTGTAGACTCACCCAAGAGTAGGGCATTTGAGAGGGTCCATCTCAAACCAGGAGTAAGACTGTTGGAAAGGGTCCATTCTCAACCCAGGAAGGAGTAAGAGCATTGGAGAGGGTCCATCTCAACCACAGGTGAGCATGTCAGAGCCCACCTTCACCCTGACTCCCAGAAGCACACTCGGGCACAATGTTCAGGGAGGCAAAAGTAGGAGAATTGAAGCCCTGGGAGGCCTGCGCAAAACATGAGACCCATCTCTAGACGGCCCAGTGCAACATGAAGAAATCCCTATGATCCCCAACACAGAAAAGGCTGGCGCCACGGCTCGTATGGTTGAGCTGCTGCCTGGCAAGTGTAGGACTCCTTAAACAAAAGGTGAAGAGAGTCTAAGTAATTCCAGGCCTCCTGAATTTTCCCCAGATTATCACCTCAGGCCAGCCACATGGCTGACTCGTTTCCTCTTTGGTGTACTATGTTTATAGATGACCAATCAGGAGGCTTGGTCTTCCGGTTCTTCCACATCCTATAGGCTCTTGTTCTTCTCATTTGTTTATGTGCCACTTAACACATTTCTATCTCATGCACTCTCCCTTACCGTTAACATTATTGAGTGACATTGCACCTGAAGTACACAGATGTAGACAGACCCTCTGTGTGTCCATGTACGTCTGTGTTTCTCTTGTGTTTGTATGTTTATTTCCATGTTTTATTGGCACCAACTCCTCTTACAAAGGGTTTCATTCTAGCATGTCCACATACGCCTGCAACGGACCTTCAGCAGACTCCTCCCCGCCGCTTCCCACGCCAACTTGAGCACAGGTCTCTGCTCTGTGCTCACGCATGTGGATGAAGTGTCTAGCGCTTACTCATCTCCTTCCCTGGTCACCTCCTGTTCACCAGGAACTGTATTGCATTCCTGTAGTTTTAGTCTACACTCATGGTTCCAAGTGGTTTCACCATGGTATTTCACATATGCAGATCCAGCATTTTATCAGATTGGACTCTGATTTGGCTTTCACTCTCCCACTTCCTCCCCCGCAGGCTATAGCAGCTTTCAGTGAGCTTCATGTTGCCATCCTCACTTACAGGAGCACTGTGTCTTTTCCATCTTGCTCACCCTCTCACATTCTCTATTTCTCCCTTCTCTTAATCCCCTCAGTCCCATGGTTGCCGTCATGCTCTCTACGTTTTCATACACTGAAGAATCATTGACAAGGGGTCGCTTTTCGCAGCATTTTATGATTCAGTGTGACATGGTGCCTGAGCTAGAGGGGGAGCCATTCTGAAGTTCATTTCTGCTCTGCCTCCTTCCCAGAGCCACCAACCCCTCCTTCAAGGAAGCACTATCACGGATCGAGTCCCACGAGCACTGCAGGAACCTGCCCATGATCTCCTTCCTCATCTTGCCCATGCAGAGGGTCACTCGCTTGCCGCTTCTCATGGATGTAAGAGCCCACTGCCCCTCCTCCCCCAAGGGCTGACAAAGCAGAGCCTAGTGACTGCCCCACGGGGACAAGTCATTCTGCCAGGTCCTGAATTAAGTGGCAGGTCTGACCTCTTAATTCCCTGGCCTTGCCTGGGGCCTGTGTGTTCTTCAGATGTTAAACATTAATATTTAATATTATCCTGATCATCTACCGTATTGTGTCCAGCATTAAGTTTTCATGGAAAGGAGGAAGTGGTTGACTGTTGGCTTGTTTTACTTCAATTCAATGAACAAATTGATCGTATTTGATTTTACTTCATTGCAGACCATCTGCCAGAAGACACCCAAGGACTCGCCTAAGTACGAAGTCTGCAAGAGGGCCTTGAAGGAAGTGAGCAAGGTGAGCATGACTGCCTGTGTATTTGCACAGTCCACAGACCATGGCAGCCATTTTCACATAGTTCTGAAGAGCATTTTCTGTGCTCAGATACAGTTGCTTTATGGACTGTGTCAGACAGTTTGGGAAAAGGAGCTGTAGCTACTTCATTTTCTTCTTGTGTGTGATTCCTTCTCTCCTTCCACAAATATTTATTGACTCTCAGTTGTGTTGCCACACACAATGACAGTCCCTGAAAGCTGGGCGACGGATAGGTAGAAGTAGTTGCCTCTCTTGTGGTATGGGAAGCAGACATGAAAGAAGGACAGTGACACAGGACGGCACACAGAGGGGTAGCCCTGGGGGCCAGCTGTGTGGGGCCCTGTTACCCACGTTGGGGCCTTGAAGCCTCATCCTGAGATGATAAGAAGCTGTATATTTACATACTGTGAAGAACATAGTAGAGATGGGGCCCATTATGAATGTGTCTATGGGTCCTGTTATAGTTGATTTGGGAGGTGATGAGCAGCCTGACAGGAAGAAGAAAATGAACCAGTGCATGGGGTGAGGGGCTGGATGATAGTTCCACTGAGCACAGCTGGGGACAGATGCGAGGGAATGGGTGGGCCCTCTTATCTATCCCTGACCCAGGAACAGAGGCAGATGCTGGTGAGTCCGTTGAAATCTGCTGTACCTGATGTCTTATAAAACGTGCAAGCTGACTGCATAAAGAAGGGAGGAGCTCAGGGAAGAGATCTAAATTGGAGATGTGGATTTGAGAGTCACCTTCTTTGAAGTTGGGGATTTGGAATGGCAAGAGCATTGGAGCTGAGGTCCATATAGAACCAGTATTTATAGGAGCCAGCAGAGAAGTTTTATAAATACAATAAAGCAAGCCAAGTGGCTCATGCCTATAGTCCTAGGTAATCATGAGACTTCATGACAATAGAAGTTCAAAGACAGGTTGGGCAGGAAAGATCATGAGACTTCATGCTTCAACCAGCCAGAAGTCAAAATGTGGTTCAATTGTTAGAGCACCAGCTATGAGCCGGAAAAGCTGAGTGTGAGGTCCTGAGTTAAAACCTCAGTACTGTAACAATTCAATCACTTATACCAGAGAAAAAGAAAAAAACTAGAATGGTCTGGCAAATGGTAGAGGACTGGGTGATTGCTAATGGTGATTATAGAATCATGGATATTTTGATCTGGTTGTTTATTTTTTCTAACATGTATTTCTATATTAAAAATAAAGGAAATCCAGGTGCCAGTGGCTCATATCTATAATCCAAGTTCCACAGGAGGCTGAGATCTGAGGATCAAGGTTCAAAACCCATACAGAAGTCTGTGAGATGCTTATCTCCAATGATTACTAAGAGGCTGTAAGTGGAGCTATGCCTTAAGTGACAGAGCACTAGCCTTAAGCAAAGAAGCTCAGGGACATCTCCCAGGCCCTGAGTTTAAGCCTCAGAATGTTCTCTCCCTCCCCCTCTCCCTCTCCCTCTCCCTCTCCCCCTCCCTCCCTCCCTCCCTCCCTCCCTCCCTCCCTCCCTCCCTCCCTCCTCTCTCTCTCTCTCTCTCTCTCTCTCTCTCTCTCTCTCTCTCTCTCTCTCTCTCTCTCTCTCTCTCTCTCTCTCTCTCTCTCACACACACACACACACACACACACACACACGGGAATCTGTCGACTACATGAATTCATTTCTTGTCTCTATGCTCAGCAGTACCCTCTTGGGCACAGGTAGAAATCAGCCTGACAAGTGTGTGTCTCACCCCGTGATCCTGCCAGCTGTGGAGCTTCAGAACCTATGTCCTGAGAAGGGGGACAGGAGAATACTTCTATTTTATCCACAGAGAAGTTCTAGCCTCAGTCTTATAAGAGACATTGACAGATTTGCATGGTTGATACTTAAAGAAATTAAAAAGAAGATTCCACCAGAGACAGGAGGGCTACAGGACTGGGTGTTGAACTGAAGGACAGCGTATGTTTCTCCAGGGGCTTCCCATCCATTCTGGTTCCTCAGGTGACAGGGCTTCTGCTTAATCTGAGCCTGGTTCCTGGGGCTGCCAGTACTGTCCCTTAGCCTGCAGAGCAGCCTTTCTTTCTGTCCCAAAGAGGATGCTGAGCAGCAGAATTGTCCCATAGTTTCCTCGCCTTAAAAGAAAAGTGAAGTTACCAACATGACCAGGTTGGGAACTGTCTTATCTGTGCAGGATGCTGTTAAATTTTATAGCTCCTGGATAATTATTTCCAGCAGGAGGAACATCTGTGGTTCACATTTAAAATGTAGAATTCCCTTCTCAATCAAGTTGGGAGTTTTCAGTAAGGTGGTGGCCCTG
Source organism: Megascapheus bottae (assembly GCF_031878675.1). Lineage (NCBI taxonomy): Eukaryota > Metazoa > Chordata > Mammalia > Rodentia > Geomyidae > Megascapheus > Megascapheus bottae. The sequence continues at coordinate 14,992,708 of NC_143509.1, forward strand.
TGGTACCTCAGGTTCCAGCAGGGAATACTGTCTTCCTGTGAGGGAGGCAAGAGGGCGCAGATCAGCCATCTGGGCCAGGCGCTGCACGCCGCAGAGCCAGGGGTGACCCAGGTCCATTTTTGTTTTCCTTTACGTGAGTGGCACTGAACTCACCATCCTTCACATATGCTGGGTCTGAAATGAAACATGTAATAAAACCATGGCATATGCTGAAGAAATAAGACCTGCCTGCAATGTCTGGAGGCAGAGTTGAATTAAACCAAAGTAATTCCTGCTCCTTCCGCAGGCACTGGTGGATTCCACTGAGCTCGCCATGGCATGAGCTGTCTGGCACTGCTCTGGTTAAGAGCACAGCTGCGGAGGCACTTCTGGTTTCTTAGGGTTTGCCTAGTGACAGCCTGACTTCATCTTGCTGTGTTAAATAGGCTGTTTGGAAGTTTAAGAAGATGGTAATCTGAATGAGTACTGCCATTTTCTTTCCTTTAAAACAAGTGATGGCTCTAAGGGAACTGTTGCTTATTTTTAACTGGGTTTGGTTGCACAGGGCCATCATGCCCCATCCTGTGTTTGTACATGCTGCCCTCCTGGTTTCTTGCAGAGGCGCTGGCCAGGCTGAATTCTGAAAGCCAGTGAGTGGTTGGGCAGCTGGGATGGAAGTGGGGGTCAGACAAGGAAACACACACAATGAGTGTGAAGTCAGAACGAGGCTGCACAGAAGAGAGGCCTGAAGCCTGTGGTGGAGCCATGTGAGGTTAGGCACCAGTTACCTGGGACTCTCCTAAATCTTCTTGTCTGGTTTTGCTTTTTGTTCTTACTGGGGATGAACTCAAGTTCCAGGGCCTCTGGCTTGCTAAGCAAGGCTTACCACTTGAGCAAGTTTGTTTTCTTCACACATGGCTGGCCTGGACTGCCATCCCTCTTCTGAGGCTTCCCACATGGCTAGGATGGCAGACAACATGTTGCCCCATCAGCTGCAGATTGAAATGTGGGTCTCACATCCATGCCAGGCTGCTGTGTGTGTGCCCCAGATGTGCATTATAGAAAATGTCAGAAGTGTAGTAGGAGGCAGAGAGGGCAGTGCACCACTCACGATTGTGTCCCTCAAAATATACACACAGAGAAGCCCAGATTCTAGAACCTTCATTCTCCAGATCTCCACCTCCTGAAGAGCTAGGGTACAGGCCTGAGTCCTGTCCCCCAGGACAGGACTGGTCTTCCCAGGTCTTCATGATTCCTGAGAGAAATGGTGGTGGGCGTTCCCTCCAGCCACTCTCACCCTCCTCCTCTGTGTTCCTAGCTGGTTCGGCTCTGCAATGAGGGCGCCCGGAAGATGGAGAGGACAGAGATGATGTACACCATCAACTCCCAGCTGGAGTTCAAGATCAAGGTAGCCCTTCATGGCCTTGCTTGTTTTCACATGAAGCTCATCTGCATAGGAGGAGGCTGTTGAAAGGGTTTGCTAGGGGTGGTGAGAGGCCTGCCCAACAGATGCTCAGTGATTGAGCTCTAGTACTACAAGAGGCAGGACCACTCTCTGCCTTAGAGTCAGGCCTCCTGGGAGTCACCAAGCCTGGGGGAGCCACACAAGACAGTGTCATGAGCTGGGCCAGGGTATGTCCCAAATCAAATCAGAGCTCTTTAGTGCAATCCCATCCTGAACCAAATCAGAGCTCTTTAGTGCAATCCTATCCCAAACCAGATCAGAGATCACTAATGCAATCCCATCCCAAACCAGATCAAAGTTCACTAATGCAATCCCATCCCAAACCAGGTCAAAGTTCACTAATGCAATCCCATCCTGAACCAGATCAGAGCTCACTAGTGCAATCCTATTTTTTTCCAAAGCACATTGAATGGAGTGGTTTACACTGACCATTGATTTCCTGGTAGCACTGCTCCTGACTTAGGTAGCACAGGTATAATGGATCTGCTTTTCATGTGCTTTGCAGAAGGCGGGCTCTCAGAGTGAGGACCATGACAGGGTGTGGGAACATCCCTATGTTATAAAAGAGAAAAATATGGCTCGGGACCTGGTAAAATCAGAGTTGAGCTGGGGGCACTGATGTGCCCAGGGGTGTGAGCAGGGATGGACACTCCTGTGGTGATGGGGATGTGTATACAGCAGTCACAGAACACGGCTGGGGCATTCACCACTTAGAGATGCTAATGACACCAGCCAGCCGTGCAGGGTCCTTGCCTGCCTCTGGATGACCATGGTCAGTCATTTCTGTTCCATTCATGTGGAGGTAAGGAAGTAGAGCCTGGAGGTGAAGTGATCCATCCAAGCTCAGGCATTATTAAAACACATTGAACAAGAACCTTGGTTTTAGAATTCATCTAGAAAACAAAACCCCAATGTCTGTGCTCTGGGAGCAGGGAGCTAAGTCTGCTATAAACCCCGGCAGCTCACTTCACTTCTATAATCTTTCTCAGGTCTTTCTATTTCCTTATGAATGATACACCATCATTCTTTTTGATGGGTGAGTAGAATTTTCTTATGTATATGTACCACATTTTATTGATTCGTTTGTCCACTGATATCATAAACAATACTGCAATGGACATGGTTTGCTGGTAGCTTTGGTATGGCCTTGGAAAAAAAATACATTAAGCAAAGTAAGGTTGCATGGTTTCCCTCATTTGTGGTAGCTAGTATGTGCCTATAAATCTACAAGTAAACACCCTGAGTATTTAAAAATAATAAAAAATATACTGGGGCATGATAAATTATACAGGATCCCAGGCATTCACACACAGTGAGACCAAAGGAGTAGACTCAGGAGAGGACCACAAAGGCTCAATAGATATGTACATCTGATTATATAAAATAATATTTATTGAAATGAACTCCAGGAAATAGAAGCAGAGGTTTTATCTTTGCTGGCGTTTTTGTTTTCTTTTTGCCTTGTTTGTTCATTTAGCTGTCTTTAGAAGGGTAAGGAGGGGAACAGAAATGGAGGGACAAGAAGTGAACAAATGCAGCTGTGGTACTCACTGGACTCTATTGACAGTGAACTACACAACTTGTGGGTGGGGTTGGGAGGGGAATGAGGGAAGGAGAGACATTGTCCAGAAGGAAATGTACCCTTTATCTCACTTAGGCAACAGTAACCCCTCTGTACATTACCTTTGTAATAACAATTTTAAAGTATTTTTTCAAACCCTGGGAGTCAGCCCAGCCCACAGCTGTTAGGGTGGGTTAGATAGGAAATGAAAGCCCATGAGAGGAGGTGGCAGCACTTGAGAGTTGAGAACTAGGAGAACTCAGGCAAAGCTCTGTGGGAGATGTAGGCTTGACCTTGAAAGATGAGGAAGGAAGGGTCCTCCGGGAAGAAAGAGAAGAGAGTCAACAGGGGAGGGCTCCTGAGCCCAGGCATTGGAGACACTTAGTGTAGTGCAAGTGTAGGGTGCCAGAGGAGCAGCAAGCACAGCGTCTGCAGATGTGCAGGGCCTGGAGTGAGGCCTGGAGTGAGAACCCTGCTAAACTATTCATATACCCGAAGACTGAACAATGGGTTGTTAGATGAACAGTGGGTCATCAAGGAAGTAGAAGAGGAAATAAATTTCCTAGAATTGAATCAAGACACAACTCACAGGACCTCTGAGATCATGCAAAAGCTCAGCTGAGATGAAAGTTTGTAACTATGAGCACCTGCATCAAAACAGAGAGGTCGCACATAAATCTCCTGTAATGGAAATCCTTCAGAAGTAAAAATAAATTAGAAAGCAGAAAAATAGAATAATAGCTGGTACTAGAACATACATGCACACACAGACTAGAATAATAAACATAAGTAATTTGAATTAATCAAATGGAGATCTCAAAAACACTACAAAGAATTAGTGAAATAAAAAATTTGATTCTTTGAGAAGCTTGACAGACCCTTAACTAATCCAAAAAAAAAAAAAAGATGGAGACCCAAACTAATAAAATTAGACATTAGGAGGACTGCATCACAACAAATAACAATGAGATTCAGGGGTTCAGGGGATCATGGAGAAATGCTTTAAAATCCTGTACTTTAATAAACTCGAAACACTAGAAGAAATGGATACCATTCTAGAAAAAATGAATACATTTCTGCCAAAATTGAACATAGACAAACTAAATCTCTAACAGTTAGGGAGACTGGCCAGCAGTGGGGAGTGGAGAACTAACAGACAGCCGTGCTCCAAAGGCTCCATGGAACAGGCAGGGAGGAGACTAGCTCATTCCCGGAAACCTGGTGCCCAGGCCCACAGAAGATCGCAGGTCATTCGCTTCCATGGAAATACGTGCAGATTTTCTCAGTAAAATGCTTCCTGAGTTTTGTGCAGGCACTGGGCCTTGAACCCAGGGCCATTCTCTCTTGACCTTGGAGGATCTCGCTGCATTTACAACAGAGGAGTGTAGCTCATGCCTGTAACCCAGGGTATTCAAGAGACTGAGATCTAGGGCTGCTTCTCTCCAGTTAACCAACAAAAAGCTGAAAGTGGAGCTGTGACTCAAGTGGTAGAGCCCTAGTACCAGTGTGTGCACACACACACACACAGTAGAGGGAAGTATAATGAGTGGTTGCTCATGCCATAATATATGCACATATTGAGGCTCAGCTACCACTTACAAATAAAGTTATATGAGAAAAAAACAAGCAAACAACAACAAAGGACAAATACACCCTCTTCCTCCATCTCCTAAACTAAGAAGGCTAACATGGCCGTTCATAGACTGGAGAGTGAAGCCACTGTCGACCTTGGCCCGTCTCCATGAAGTTTACACAAAGCCTCTGTGCAGGACACATGGCTAACACATGAGCAACTTATGCATCACTGAGTGGGCTTCAGGCCTTCCCTAGCAAGCTGGCTGGCTCTACAGCTGTGTCTCTCTGTTTCTGTGTGTGTCTGTCCTCCACATCTCTCTGTTGCCCCTTTAGATCTTGGCTGTTTCTGTTAGCTAATAGTCTGGTCCAAGTTACTGGGGACTGGAAATTCTTCCAAGTTCCCTGAACAATGAATGGCTTTTGGAAAGTTTGGGGTTAGCCATAATTTTATATTTATTTATTTACTTATAAATAAATGGTCTTGGGGCTTGAACTCTGGGTCTTTGAGCTGTCCCTGAGCTCTTCAGCTCAGGCTACTAGCACTCTACCACTTGAGCCTCAGCATCACTTCTGGTTTTCTGGTGATTAATTGGATATAAGAGTCTTGTGGGCTTTTGTGACCAGGCTGGATTTGAACTGCGATCCTCAGATCTCAGCCTCCTGAGTAGCTAGGATTACAGGCATGAGCCACTGGCATCTGGCTAGCCATAATTTTTAACACTCCTTTATGGACTTACATATCACTGATAAAGTTCAACCTTCATATAAATGCCCTCTAGAAGGTCTGAAACAAATTTAGAATCTTTTCTTAGCCTCTCCCTTCTTCTTTGACATCTTCAACTTCCTTTCGCTAACAGATAAGGACCACAATCTGTCTTACTGCTCTCGCAATTTCTGTATCCAAGAACTTTGACTTACTTGATGGATAGATTAGATTAGATAACTTGATGGATACATGAGATTTCTGGGTTAGATGACTTGATAGATTAGATTAGAGTACTTGATGGATAGATTCAGTGTTTGGCACTGTGCATTTCTGGTAACTAAAAAAGAGAGAAAGAGAAAGTCCTCCAGAGCTAGGATGAGTTTTTGGTCTGTTTTCCAGTTGGCTTATATAACACAGAGTGAAGACGAGAGCAGTATGTCCTCAGATACCGCCTTTTCTATGAGATTTTCATAGCTTATTTTGGAAGATAACATGATGCTTTCAAGAATGAACTTGACAGGAGAAAATCACTATAAAGAAAGGGTGCCATGGGGCCAGGAGTTTGGCCTAGTGGTAGAGTGCTTGCCTAGCATGCACGAAGACCAGGGTTCAATTTCTCAGTACCACATACATAGAAAAAAAGCTGGAAATGGTGCTGAGGCTAAGTGGTAGAGTTCTAACCTTGAGAAAATCCAAGGATAATGCTCAGGCCCTGAGCTCAAGCCCAGGACTGGCAAAAAAAAACAAGAAAAAAAAAGAAAGGGTGCCAGGTGTGGTCTTGATACCTGTAACCCATGCACTTGGAGGTGACACCCTGAGGACTGGGGTATAAGAACAGTCATTGTGCAAAGGGGTTACAGTTCTGAGTCAGGTTATGCATCCAGCGCTTCTTGGTCAGTGGTATCCCCATTTTGTTTATCTCCTTCCTACCCTCAAGTTACACAGCCACTTTTTACCTAACACAGGCCAGACGTCCTTGTGAACATTTCCACAAACAAGCTGGGTGTGGGCAGCAAGCTTGCGATCCCAACCACGCAGGGGCGACAGCATGAGACCCCAGCTGAAAACAGCCTAACTCAAAAAGGGCTAGCTGCGTGGCTCAAGTGGTAGAGCACCTACCTAGCAAGTGTAAACTCTAGGTTGTACTTTGATGCCCATCAATAGCCCTCAATTCCCCCAAAAGGAACAGGTACATAAATTTGTGGGGGGTTTTCCTCTTAAATAACTTTTCTTTTTCATTGATAAAGTGAGTGCAAACAATTGGTCTGTAGGTAATTATAGTTGTCTGGATGGTTTTGAGTTATTTAAAGTAATTGCAGTTAGTATGTTAGACTCCAGTACTCATTATTTTACACTTTAAATGGCTCCTTGCTTTAGTTTTCTCTTTTCACTTTTAGGAGGGAACACAGAGGCTGGACCTCAGTGGCTCACACCTGTCATCTTAGAGACTCAGGAGGCTGAGATCTGAGGATCTGGGTTCAAAGCCAGCCCGGGCAGGAAAGTCCGTGAGACTTTTATCTCCAATTAACCACAGGAAAAGGGAAGCAGAGCTGTGGCTCAAGTGATAGAATGCTAGCTTTGATCAAAGTAACTCAGAGAACGTTCCTACTCCCTGAGTTCAAGCCCCAGTACTAGCACAAGAAAAAAAGAAGTTAAAAGGATGGTTAGGATTTATAATTCAATAGCATTTCCTCATCATAATTTCATAATGTCATTAGTAGTTTAATATATGGAAAAATCAGCTGTTTTTCATTGTCTGGAAGAACAATGAACGTCTCTGATTAATGAACATCTCTGATTGCATTTTGCAATCTTATGCCAAATAGTGGCATCCCATAATACACGTTGTTTGTGTAATGTCTGCACCTTGTAATAATCTTCCTTGGTGGTCCTGGGGTTTGCACTGAGTCAGGCCCCCAGCTGTCTTCCGATGGCTCATCAGAGGGTGCTGACTCTCTGGTGGCCTCTCTGCAGCCGTTCCCACTGGTCTCCTCCTCCCGCTGGCTGGTGAAGAGAGGCGAGCTGACAGCCTTCGTGGAGGACATGGGGCTTTTCTCCCGGCGGACGTCCAGGCAGCAGGTCTACTTCTTCCTCTTCAATGACGTGCTCATCATCACCAAGAAGAGGAGGTGAGCGGGGTGTGGTGGGGGCACACCCTTCATGCCAGTCACCCAGGGGCTGATTCTACAGATGCTGAGGTGTCAGGTGAGCGGGGTCGCCCACCTCCCCCTGGGTCTCGCCAGCCTCCACAGGGTGGCTGTGCAGAGCCAGATGCCGCTCCATGCTTAGACTGCTGACCTTTCTTTCCTGGGCGGCTTGCCCTGACTCCTGGGAAGGGCCTTTCACCTTTCCTTCATGGAGCTCTGGTGTAGAACAGCAATAGAGGATGGGCTGGGAGCAGTGTCCTCTCAGTGGTCACTGCAAAGCTATGAGGGGAGCGGAGGCCGTCAGTTGGCAGTCCTGGTTCTCACCAAGGTGGCTGCTTGTATAATCAAGTCCCGTTCCAACCAGACACCCAGAGAGCTGTACAAGCTTTCCTTTACAAACTGTCCCCACCTTCAAGACACACACATGCACACACACCTGTCCTCTGGGAATCGTTTCCTGGCCCTGTCTCCAAGAAGGTGGACATGGGTAAAGCCATGCATCGGGGGTGTTGTCCCCATATGTAGAGGGACTGAACACAGTGGGAGCTGGCGACATGTGATAGGTAGTGGTGGACATGGTTAAAGCCATGCATCGGGGGTGTCGTCCCCATGTGTAGAGGGACTGAACACAGTGGGAGCTGGCGACATGTGATAGGTAGTGGTGGCCATGCTGTCGGTAGACATAGACCCTGTGGAAAGACCAGGAGGATACTCAGGTTAGCACAGATTTGTTCTACTTCTCGTTATGAGTTGCTGACCTTGTAGCTTGATTTCTAGCTGAAAGGAAATCCAGTCAGACTTTGCTTTCTGGTCTGACTATGCTATGAATTACTCAGCTGCTTAGCCTCTGGGAAATGGAAAGCTGGTATGATCTGCCCTGAGAGCTCCACTGTCCTGGATGTATACATGGGGTAGCCAGTTATTCTTGTTCGTAATTAGCAAAAATGTGTCTCTGCATCTTCAAGGCAAAGTGGTTTCCTTAGTTTTCCTGAAAAGGTTTTGTTTGGGCCCCAATGCCCAAACCCTACACTTCTAGTATTTTTCTTTCTCAGTGGGTCAAAGTGATCTTTTGATGCAGACAATGAAATACATATTCACAGTATCAAGCCAATTTAAAATAATTTCTTAATGCTGTTTTGATGGTGACAGTTTTGGTAACTTGGTGCTGACATAAGGATATTTCAGTCAGAATGATACAGCTGTTAACCTTGAGCTTGCACAGCAGTGGCTGGTAAACACAGAGTGGCTGTGTGCAAAGAAACTGGTGTGTATGTGTGGTCCTCTGTTCATATTTACTCTGCACAGAAGAGCACCTACCTAACCTTTGCCACACGGAGCCTTTCCAGCCTCACTATTGGCCGGGCATATTTCGAAGGTGCTCTTGAACTAGGGAGCAGCTCCAGGCATTTGTTTATGCCTGGCCTGCGCATGTGGTGGAGGCCACCAGGAGCCCTGGATAAGCGAGCTGGATACTGGCACACAGTGTGAGCAGCCTGGAGAGGTGATAACCTTGGATGCTTTGCATACCAGAGGCCAGGGCAGAGGTGATGGAAGCTTCCAGGGAGGATGTAATGCCGACTCTGCTACCGTGTGGAGATAAGAGATCCTGATTGCTAGCCCTCCAGGATTGAGCCAGCCACCTACTGCCTGGCTGTAATTCTAGGGCCCCAGAAGGGGCTCAGCTGCTGGGGCTCCGAGCATCACAGCAGATTCCTAACTATGGGAACAAGTCCTAACCCCCTCCTCCTGCAACCAGTCCTTCCCCACAGATCTGCAGGTGGGCTGTCCTCACAGGCCTGCCCAGGTGGGCCTGCGGGACCAGGCCCCCTGTCACTGGTGCTGTTCACAGAGCAGGCCATGGCTAGTGTCTGCAGGGTCTACTGGGGGAAAAAGTTTTACTTCTTAATAGTAAAAGAAACTGGAAAGTCTTCATTAGCTTGTTTGGGCTGTGTTTGAGTTACTCTACCAAATGTCTAAGGCCATGCATGTGGCTGGACTCACTCAGTGAGGAAGCGCTTTCTTTGTGCTGGCCCCACCACTGGAGCAGTCAGGTGGCATCTGTGGTGGTATCCACTCGTGTCACATCCTCCAGCTGTGACCCAGAGCCAGATCACCAGGTGACACTTGGAGTCCTCCTCTTCGTGTTAGCTCATCATGCAAATACTTCCAAATCCAGCACCTCCCATCCAGAGGCTTTGGGCCGGGTCCACTCAGCCGGACATGGGATTCTAGTCTACTTCTAACTTGCTGCTTGTCTGTTTCAGAAAATCCTTCCTACAAAGGCTTAAAGTCAAAAAGGTCCCGAAGCTCAGTTTCTTTGTGTTCATTAATTTTTATTTTATCTTGAAAATATCTTTCCCCATTTTCTGTTGTCATTTGGAAGGAAAAATATTGCCTAGAAATTCATAACTTTTTGGTTGTTTAAGAAGCACCATTTCCAGTGTAGAATTTTGTGATGGGGGCTGCTTGATGAAGAGGAGCCCTGGAGCACGTACTCAAATACAGGGCCAAAATTTGGGGAAGAGCCACAGCATCCTGCTTCCCTATCTGCACGTGGACTCCAGTGGACAGAGCCTGGACTTTGTGGAATCTTCCCTACCTGCCTGTGGACTCCAGTGGACAGGGCCTGGACTCTTTGGAATCTGCCCCACCTGCCTGTGGACTCCAGTGGACAGAGCCTGGCTGGACTCTGTGGAATCTTTTCCATCTGCCTGTGGACTCCAGTGGACAGAGCCTGGACTCTGTGGAATCTTCTCCATCTGTCTGTAGACTCCAGTGGACAGAGCTTGGGCTCCGTGGCACCTTGCCAGTCTTTTATAAGCATACCAGGCCATCATTGTAAGGTGAAAGCCCCAAGTGGAACTGGCATTCTCTGCTGTGGTTTGAATGCCCTGTGGCCTGCAGCTGTGCCAGCTTCCTGGGTCCTGGCCAGGTTTCCTTCCATTTTGATTTGTTTCTACAGGAAGGCTCTTTCCCAGTTAGAAAACTGAAATCCCCAGACTCGGTCTTCCCATGCAGAGTCACCGCCTGCCTTGGAAGATTAGCTGGGTAGAGGATCCTGGAGACAGAGTCACGCTCTATTATTTCTGAGACGTTGAGCCATTTGGATGGTGGACTGGCAGGCTGAGACATGGAGGTGTGGCTCTCAGTCCCTCTTCCTCGACGTCTCCTGGCCCACACTCTTTCAATTTCTCTGATGTCACGTGTCGTGTCTTGCTGTTTCACGGAGAACTGACTTAGCTGTTCCACTCCTGAGGAACATAGTACTGAGGCCCTGGTCTGAAGCAGGAGGCTCCAGTATGGAGGCCCCGGTCTGGAGGAGGAGGAAGAGGAGGAGGAGGAGGCAGCAGTGGCGACGACGGCAGTGGTGACAGCTTGCAGTACCGAGGCCCTTGGCTCTGGTCAGTCCATAGACTTGGGCCAGCTGTTTTAGACCTCTTGCCCAATGGCTGATATTCTTGCGTGTATCACAGTGGCCACGCAGTCATCTTCATCAGGAAGGATGCACACCGAGCTCCCTGGACCACACAGCAGGACACTGAGTTAAGAAAAAAAAAGTGGCTGAGCATTCCCAGGGCTCTGTGTTTAAGCCCCAGTATCACGTGCACATGCACACACACACACACACACACACACACACACACACACACACACACACACACACACACACACGCTCACAAGGGCAGCCAGTCTCAATTGGGTGAGTGCTTTGCCCTTTAACTTGGAGAACACTTCAGGGCGGTCCAGTGTCCTTTCTTGGCACTGTTTGCCTAGAGAGTTGTGGTTCCCGGTAAGCCATGGGGCTTTAGAGGGAAAGAAGGTTTTGGAAGCACTGACTGGGAGGTACCCCCTGGACCCTCATGAACCCCTGAACCCCATCAGGAGGAGCAGGGAGCCCCAGCGGAGGGTCCCGGGGGATGGGGAGCAGTCTGGAAACGCCAGCATGAGGGATCTCACAGCCCACACTGTGGGTGTCATGGCACTGTGAGCGGGGTAGAAGACTCAGTGAAGTCCCACGTCTGGGGTGGGGGTAGGGCCAGTGCTGGGATGCCCTGACCTTGAGGACATTTTACTGGCCCTGAGACAGCATAGCTACTAATTTAAACACCCATCTTGCACTGGCTGCCAGCTATGTGAGTGTTTTAATCAAAGCCAACAGAAAGGGGACTGTTGAATAGCATAAAACACACACCAGAGGTGCTGCCCGCAGACCTGGTGAAAGCCACTGTGTTCGGGTGTGCTCAAGTCCCGATGATATTTCTTCTTTCAAGCTTACCTCTTTTACAAAAGGAGGAATTACTAGAGTTATGTACATCTTTCATATGGGCTTTTAAAAGAGAATTCAGACCTGTGCAGTCTAGCTGTGAGATCCATTCATACTAAGGAGCTCTGACCACAGACACAGCCTAACACACCTCTCGCCCACCTCTACACAGCAGAGCTGAGCTTGGGCATCTCTCCTAGGAGGAGGGAAGAGGGAGGTTGGGATCTAAATTTTCATAAAGTTGAACGTTTCCATGAATATCCCCAGATGACTTCATAAACACACACGGGAGCCCCTCTGCCACACGAGTTCTCAGGTATGTGAGTCAGTCCGTGAGCCCTCCTTCCCTCTTACCCACACATAGCCTGTGTCCTGGTTCCAGTCATGGAATTTTTAACACATCACAGGACCAGCTCATTCATCCCAATTTTTGCCATGATTTTCTAGGTATTTCCTTGTGTTTATTTTCCTCCTCCCACCACCTCCCAAAATATATTTTGGTTTTGGATTGTGTTAAAATTACAGGTTAATTTAAGAAAAATAGGGAACCTTGATAATGCCAGGCTTTCCTAACTACTAATTTACATCTATTTCTGGTGCATTTTAAGGCTGTTTCAAAACAGAAAAAGCTTGTTAAGTTTGGTCCTAATTATCTTACAGGTTTTGAGTATTATCAACAAGAATTTCCTAACTATGTAGAATATATATATGTGTATGTATGTATGTTTGTGTGTAAAAGAGGTTTATTTTTACCCAAGCACATGACTGAATTCACTGTCAGTCTATGGTAGGTTTCAGTCATGGCTGTCGTTTGTAGATTGCGATTTGGTGAAGAACCTTCCACTGCGTAGGGCTTACCCAAACTGACAGCAGCCCCCACATCAGGCCCTTGGTGACTTTTAAATTTTCTTTTTATAAATTACCAACCAACCAAACAGCAGACTATCAAACAACAACCTGCTTATTGTCTAGATTTACCATAGTAATGTTAGGTGTCGCATTTATAAATAACAACAAAATACATACGATGATATAGGTTACTGTAGATCACCTCCTTGTGACAAAGGGACTATGTGAGCCTATTTCTGTGATTACTGCTGCTGGTGTGGGCACGTGTGTATGTGTGTGAGCACGCATGTGTTCCAGCAGTGTGGGTTGGTAGTTTAAAGCTGTATTTGTTCTGTGCAGCCTTTCCATGTTTTCCTGACTTATAAATACAGATAAACATGTGCCTAGAAAGAGCAACTCAAGTGAGAGAGAGCAAGTTAAACGTACTCTGTAGCAGTCTATTTATAAAGTGAGGACCAAAGGTGCTTGCCACCCTACTGTGGTGCTTGAGGTTGGATTGGGAAGGAGGGGGGTGGATGGGCAGAGTCCAGCCACAGCACGTGATACACATAGGTGGATTGTCAAAAATGAAACCCACTTGTACGACTAGTTGGTGCTGGTAACAACATGGACAAAGAAGAGCAAGAACGAGGGGGTTGCTCCATGCTAGAGCATTTCCCTGGTTGTGCGAGGCCTGGGGTTGATCAGTAACGGCACAGAAGAAGAAAGCAGACAGCTGTTCAAAATGAGGCTCTTTAGGACCAAACACCAAGCTGCCTGACCAAGAGTCCTTCTGAGGGAAATGCCTGAGGCCAGCTTGAAAGAGACAGAGATTGAGAGAGAGGGAGGAAGAAATCCCCAACAGTGCGAGGCCGTCTGCAGCCACCCACGCAGAGCCCTGTGGGGACCTGGAACCCGTGACACAATGACAGGAAGTCTCCATGTAAACCCTCCACTGAAGGAAAGGTGGTTTTGCCATTTGCTGCCTGCTGAGCGGTTTAACTTCCTCACTGCATGATCCAAGTTGTGTTGGAGACGCCGTGGCTGTATGTTTGTGGAGACAAACACGAGGAAGTGGTGATTAGCATCAGTTTCCCCCAGGAAAGGGGCTTCTTTCCAAACACCATGGTCTGCTGGATGTGGGTGGGAGAGCAGAGGAGACATCCAGGGCTGTAAACAGAGGCATCCGGTCATCAGCCCCTCCTCTGCGCTTCCTCCCCTGTCCCCGTCCTGTGATTCATGGAGGTGACAGAGAGACATGGTGGGGGGAGATGGCAGACCACCTGGTGGAGCCTGGTAGGTCTGCACTGGCTTTAGAGAGAGGTGTATTTGCTGGGGATAACTGTGGCAGGCCCACAGATGGGTGGCCACCGAAGACTGAGCAGGATCACTGGAGATCACTGGACATTACTCCAGCAATCTGGAGATCACAAAGTCATACCCTGGGAGGCCAGGGCAACAGGAAGATCCAGAAAGTGGAAATTCCAGAAAGTAGCACTGGAGAAAGGCAGTGAGCTGGCACCACACGGCTCTTGGGGGGGGGGGGAAGCCATGTTGAGGCAGTGGTGGCAGGCTGAAGTTGGCCTGAGGCTGAGGCTTCAGGGAGAGGTTGGGCACTGTCCGGATGGAGGCCAGTGGCCACCGGACTCCCTGTCCCCTGGGCAGGAGACTCGCCTGCAGGAGGGCAGAGGGAAGGTGCCAAGTGGGGCTGACATTCAGGGGTCTGTGGACTTGGTCAGGTGCGGGGGTGGGGGAGACAGGTTCAGAGCCATCAAGGCTGAGGACAGGAGCTGTGCCCAGAGTGACGTGGGGAGAGAATTGTGGGGAACGCAGGAAACAGGCCTGGAGTGGTTGGGGAGCTTCTGTAGTGGGTACATAGACGGGGCGGGTGGGTGGGGGAAGAGGCATGGCTGGACCTTGTGCTTAGAGAGAGGAACCCCAAGCACAGATAGTCTCCTTATCCTTCCACGGGGGGCACTGTACATGGATGGCACCTGTGGCAGTGACTGTGGCTGAGGCTGAGAACTGGCAAGTGCCTGCTTGTGACATGGACCCAGGACCAAGTGGAGCTGGTGCTGAGACGCAGTCCATAGCAGTGATTGACAGGTTTCGAGGGAGGGCGTTGGGATTGTTGTGCACACTATGTAGGCCACCCCTTTCTGGCCCCCTCTCAAGTGTGGCTTGAGAGCCGCGCTGGCAGTCTACTGAATAACTGACGTGTCCTTTCCTTTTAGTGAGGAGAGTTACAATGTCACCGACTACTCCTTGCGAGAGCAGCTGTGGGTGGAATCCTGCGACGGTGAGGAGCTGGGCTCTCCTGGGAAGAGCAGCCCCACGGCGCTGTCCTCCAGACAGAGCTCGGCCAGTCACCTCTTCACGCTGACCATCCTCAGTAACCATGCCAACGAGAAAGTGGAGATGCTGCTGGGGGTAGAGACACAGTAAGTGATCTCCAGCATTTAGGCCGCCTGCCCGCCTGCCTGCTGCTGGGCACCAGACCCTCAGGGTCCTCTGTAAGATGCCCTGCAGCCCACCCGGGCACCCGGCATCTTCAGAGACGTGCATCGTTGTTGTTTTACTCCTTGTGAGCCCTGATGTGAGATGATGTGTTTTATTTTCCTGGAGTGGTTTCAAACTCATCTTAAGTTGGGTTCGGTGGCTCACATCTACAGGCTGCAGGCCTCCCTTATTAGGAAAGTGTATGAGGCCCTTTCTTAGTAATGGCTGGCCTTGGTGGTACAGTCTGGTCACCCTAGCTTCACAGGAGGCTGAAATTGGGAGACTGCAGGTCCAGGCCCGCCCTGTGCAGAATGGCCTGTGCAGAATGGCCGACAAGAGAAAGAAACTGGGGCTACAGCTGCAAACAGAAGCCTAAAATAGGCAGATCAGTGCACACCTGGGCAAAGACCCTGTCCCCAAATTACCCAGCCAAAGCAAAGGGCTCTGGAGACATGGCTCAGTCACGTGGCTGGCAAGATCCAAGTCTGACTTCAAACCTCTGTAACACTAGAAAATATCTTCTCTCTCTCTCTCTTTTTTTTAATTGCCAAGTCTGTGCTGCTCAGCCCTTGGTAAAATGACTCAATGTCGGTGTGAGTCTGCTCTCCAATGGAGTGAGGTCTCCTAGACAGTGGAAGTGTAGTGATTTTTCCAGTCACCAGTGCATCCTCAGGCCGGAAGCCCTGCTATTGATTCAGGAGAGGTCCTCAGCTCAGGAAGGGTGTGGGGAGTCACCTTTCCAGTCCAGGCTGTGCCCAGGTGTCTGCAGTGGTCAGGACAAAGGAGGGGAAACGGCTGTGCTGTAGGTCCACCTGGAGGCCTGATCCTTTCTAGAGACAGGTGCTGAGAGATGGCCAGATCCCATGGATAGGTGCTCTGGTGGAGGGGGGGCAGCATGGCCTCCGGTGTCCACTGATCTGGGGGGGGGGTAGCGTGGCTGGTGTTCACTGCTAGGGGGGCAACGTGGCCTCCAGCATCCACAGCTCTGGGCTGGGGGGCAGTGTGGGCCCCAGCATCCACTGCTCTGGGGAGGCAGTGTTTTCCCCAGCATCCATTGCTCTGGGGGGGCAGTGTTTTCCCAGGTGTCCAATATTCTGGGGGGGCAGTGTTTTCCCCTGTGTCCATTGCTCTGGGGAGGCAGTGTTTTCCCCGGCGTCTACTGTTCTGGGGAGACAGTGTTTTCCCCGGTGTCCACTGCTCTGGGGAACAGTGCTTTCCCTGGCGTCCACTGCTCTGGGGGGCAGTATGGTCCCCAGCGTCCACTGCTCTGGGGGGCGGAGAGGCTAAGGCCAGAACAGGTGCAGGCAGTGCCCTTCTACCAGGCTGTGAAGTCACGCAGGGTGTAGACCCAGGCCAGGCCCAAGGGCAGGAGGTTCTTTCCCTCTTACAACAATTCCATTTTATCCCCTCTGAGTAGAGTGAGACGGGAACTTCTTTTCCCTGTTTTCCTGTGATGGGAATTTCTTTTCCGGGAGGTGTGACTACTGTGCGGGAAGTCACATAGGACGTGAGTTGGGAGACAGCCCTGATCTTCCTTATTTGAAGAAAACTGCATTTTACTGTTTAATAAGAAGTAAGAATGAGGACGATGTTACAGACTCACAGAAGACCCCTGCCCACAGCATGGCTGTGCTCCTCGGCGTCTCTCCTGTTTCCAGAAACAGCAACCATTCCATTTCTCTTCAGAGGTGCAGGTGCTGGGCCAGTTACCCCTGCCATTGCCCAGGACACTGTCCCCTGGCTGAGGGTGCTTGACCCCTGAGACTGGGAGCTGGTGGCATTCTGCAGGCTGTGTGTCTGAGCAGCACTTCCTCTCTAAGTGGTGCACTTCCTGCCCCTACCCCGGAGCCTTCACCTCTCGAACCACCCGGGAGCTTTGTGACAGTCTCTGGCCACCTGCATTGTTTCATTACAATGCCAAGCTTGCCTTCTCATGGTTTTTCTTTCTTTATACATGGTAGGGTCACAATGTTTTGGGGATTCACCCTGAATTTGTGTCACTACCTTTTCCTGGACAGCAGTGTAGACGAAAGACCCTTGCAGGAAGCTGCTTTCCCTTCAGCTTCTGCCGGCTGCCTGCTTCTGGGCCTACTCTGCCAGTCCACTCACTTTCCAGTTGGCTGCAGAGGAGGCACTGAACACTGCTGAGTGTCAATTGCAGCCATGTGAATGGCTCCATGCTGGCCTGTTGCACATCTCACCTCTCTGTGCTGCTGGGGAGAAAACAAGAATCCAGAAAACAAGAAGCAAACCCTTTCTGAGTGGATGGAGGAGGAGGCTATGCCCTGTCTTGTCTTCTCCCTCTGGACTTTTCAAGAAGAATCTGGGAGCCCAGGCATCCTTCGTGTTGTGCTAGCCACAACTGCAGCTGGCCCAGCCAGCCAGCCCTGCGTCCAGAACAGTTCAGATGTCACTGGAGCTCACATGCAGCTGGTGACAGGCAGCTGTAGTATACTAGCTGCAGTGTAGAATGGTCCAGACCACAGCCAGGAAGCCTTCCTCTGGCCTGTCCCAGAAGAGCTGGTGGCCTAATGAATGAGACCCGTTATGGCCTCAGGCCTCCTGATAAAGGGGCTTTGTTCAGATGGAATCTTTGGGCTCCTCCTATTTCTGTTAATGATTCAATTAAGGATAGGAAGTTGGGGAGGGAAGAAAGTTGTAAATAGTATCCCAGACTCCATCATACTCCCACCACTTAGGAAAACCACAGTGTAGTGAAGACAGTTTGTATGAAGAGGCATTCATGTGAGGTTATGGCAGTTCTCCGTTGCATCTTGTCAAGAATAATCTATCACATTTTTGTGGAGCCTCTGAAAATACATGCTCTTTCCAGCAAAGCCAAACTGCATCCAACGCTCTTAAAGACATCTCTCTTTGTCAGCAGGCTTGGCATGGCAGGCAGGACATGGGAGACTTTTCCAGAACACGGCAGCATAAGATGCCTCTGGGTGGAATGCCAAAACCTGAAAGCCGCATATGATCTACAGAGTCCTCATTGGAGATCTAGTTTCCACTGAGGGTTCACATGCCACCCTTCCAGGCAACCAGATGAAGACCCCAGGCTTGGAAAGAAAGCCTGCCCTTTGGAGGTCTGGCAGTTCAGGAGCATGTGGAGCGCTGTGTGTGGTCAGGTTCACTCTGGAGCTGAGGTGTTAGGGTGACAGGTCAGGAAACATGACCTTCCAGAGGGCATTTGAGCCAAGAGGTGCACCAGGGGCTGCCTGTCCTCTACTCTCCCTCCTCCACAGCGGCCTTTGTGGACTCCCCTGGGGCTTAGGACAAGTGGACTTGCCAGCCTGGTGACACATCCTCCCTGTCCCATCTTCCCTTGACTTGCTCTTGGCAGCGCATGTGTGCCTTGCAGGGGTGCAGCTAGACACAGCTGTGGCTCTCTGGAACTTGTTCTTGTGGCTTCTGTGCCCTGGTGAGTGCTTGCACTGACCCAGGCCAGCGGGACAGGGGTGGCATGGCTGTCACAGGATCTAAACTAGTTGCCGGAATACTGTGTTGCATGGGCCTGGCAGGGCTGTACAGGTCCCCCACTCCCCAAGTAGAGAAGTTTCTAAAGGAAGCACAAAAGAGCTGTGCCCGTGAAGATGGAAGGAAGGGTAAAGAGGGTCTCCTCCCTGGCAGGACTCTAAGGCCTGTGCATTGGGTTTGTGGCGTGCGTTCTGCTGCTGTGTTGATGGCTGGGAGGCCGGGGTGCGTTGAGCCCCGCACAGCAGCCCATTTCTCAGTTGTTTTGGCTGTTGACTTAGTGACCTGCATGGCTCATGCTGGCCTGGACCCCGCAGTCAGCCGGGCTCAGCCCCAGGAGTCCACCGCGATGCCCAGGCAGGCAGCAAGCTGAGGGAAAGGGCCCAGACTGGGACACAGGGCACCAGACATCATCTTGCTTCATACTGTCCTTGTGCCAAAAGCGGCAGGGTGCACAGCAGACCCAGAGCGCAAGCGTCCGGCCTTGTCCTGTGTCTGCCCACTCCCGAAGGCAGGAGGGAGCCATGAGCAGGGCCCTTGGGGGCTGGGCTGGGACTGAGGAGAGGGGTGGGCACAGCAGGAGGGCCCTCGGGAGCTGGGAGGGAACGGCCCCTGGCCGCAAGCAGGAAGCAGGAGCTCCAAGGCCCTGAAGGGAGTCTCGTCCTTCCTCACTTGGGCAACGCGGAGTACACGCTGCCCGATCCCTTTCCAGAACCTTCTAGCAAGGGGCGGGGATTCGGTGGCATCTGTGAGGGTGCAAGTTTCCTTTTGGAAATGTGAACATGCTAATCGCCTGCCATGACATGACCACAGCGAGCGCGGGCCACACTTCTCCACCACGCCAGGGTGGGGAAATTCCGCTCCACCATGTGCGCAGAGCCTCTGGTCTCTGGCTCGGCTGCAAGCGCAAGGGCTCCGCCTGTGGTTGGGGATGGCCCCACTCCTCTGTGGGGTCCCCATGTGCCCGCGGTGGGGAAGGTTGCGCATTGTCTGTGAGAGCGCACGCCTCCGGAGTCCCCGCGCCCTGAATTTCATCTGCCCCGTTTAGGAGTGAACGAGCTCGCTGGGTGACGGCGCTGGGCAGTGGCGGTGGGAGGCAGCACCTGGACCGCACCGGTGAGTTCCTGGGCTCCCTGTGGCCCCCCGCTCTGCGGAGGGCTCAGCCTGCTGGCTGCGGGCAGTCCCAGTCTGCTGCTGTGAACAGGCGGATTACTGGACCAAGTCTAGTCCAGCAGTCTGAATCCAAGCTGAAAGTTTTCACCATAAAAGAGCCGAGGACGGGCCGGGAGTGTGGCTTAGTGGTAGAGTGCTTGCCTAGCATGCACTAAAGACCCGGGTTCCATTCCCCAGTACCACATACATAGAAAAAAGGCTGGAAGCGGTGCTGAGACTCAAGTGGTAGAGCTCTGGCCTTGAGAAAGTCCAAGGACAGTGCTCAGGCCCTGAGCTCAAGCCCAGGACTGGGGAGGGGAGGGGAAGAGTTGAGGACAGGTTCTTTCACCAAGCCGTGAAGGCGCGAAAGTGCTTTGATCCTCCACGGCCTCGTTTGAATTCTCATCAGTCAGCTGCCAGAGCCCTGGGTAGTGACTGAACTAAAGTCACATCTTGTATTAAAGCATAAATTGAATTCTCTCCAGGTGGCTCCAAGTCGCCAAGGCCTGGGGTAAACTGAGTGCTCCTTGAGTTCAGGGTTCAGGTAGCTTTGTTGCACGCCAGGAACACCCCCCCCCCCTCCCGCCCCAGAGCTCAGGCTAAGCCCTGGCAGCTTGTCACAGAGACTCAGTCAGGTCCTAGAGGGAGCCTGTGATTGAGGAGACTCCCTGGGGAGCACATCCCTACACCCCCGTCCCCAACTCCCCACAGCCATCCCCCAGCCCTGTGCATGCAGACTGGCCCCGGGGCACGCCCGCCTGCGAAGCCCCATGCATGTCCTCTTTCCTCCCAGCGCTCACGCAGGTGGAAGTCACCCGCTCTTTCACTGCCAAGCAGCCTGATGAGCTCTCCCTGCAGGTGGCCGATGTGGTCCTCATCTACCAACGCATCGGCGACGGTGAGTGAGGCGCCGGCTTCCCGCGACCCTCGCCCCATGTACCCCCCCCCCCCCCCGCCCCCGGCCCGGCGCACCAGATGGGGCTCAGTGCCTTCTCCAAGTGCGTTCTGCTCCCTTCCATCCTTGGAGCCCACGGGAAGGGCGCTCAGCGCGCCAGAGGTGCAGCTGGAACCGTCCATGCCCCTTGGTTTGCTACGCTGGCCTGCTTTCCAGTCCAGGCCTCCTCGCAGGGCTGTCAGAGGACGCCAGTGCATCCTCGCTCCTGCCGTCCCTGTCTCTGGCTTGGCGCTGCCCCACGCAGCCGCCGCCTCCTCTCTGCCCTGGCTCGGCTCCTGACCTGCCGGGGAGGGGACTCGGAACGGAGCCCCGCTGCCTCGGGCCCACCGAGAACCGCTTTCCCTGCAGGCTGGTATGAGGGGGAGCGGCTTCGGGACGGCGAGAGGGGCTGGTTCCCCGTGGAGTGTGCTAAGGAGATCACCAGCCAGGCGACCATCGACAAGAACGTGGAGCGCATGGGGCGTCTGCTGGGCCTGGAGACCAACGTGTAGCCGCCCGGCTCAGGCTTGGGCCGGCGCCACTGCTGTGTGATGGCGGTCCCCTGAAGGATGAAAGCACTGCCTGTAAGCTTGCCAGCCACGGGGGCAGGGGCGCCACAGCTGGGAGCTCAGAATGGCCCTGGCCACCTGGGCCCGCCCTGCAGATGGCGTCCGGGCTGGGGGGGGGCAGTCCCTAGACCCCGGCCCTTCCATCGGCCCTCGGACCCTTGTCCGTAGCTACCTCCCCGGGTCCCTCTGTCCGCCCTCGGACCCTTCCCCTAGCTCTCCCGGCCCCCAGCCCCTCCGTCCGCCCTCGGACCCCTTCTCGTAGCTACCTCCCCTGGCCCCACTCCCCGTCCTGAGGGGTTCTAGCACAGCAGCCGAGCTGCCGGGCTTCTTTAAAACCTCTTCCCAGAGAGGGAAATGGAGACTTGGTTTCTCTACCATCTTCCTCCTGAGCAGGGAAGAGGGGGCTGCGCGTTGAGGGTCCTCCGCAGCCCGCCTGGCGCCCGGCCCTCGCCGGAGAGGCCCCCCGTGCGCCAAGACGCAGAGCCAGAGCATGCCAGCAGAGCATGCCGGGAGCTTGCGGGAGGCGTCCCCGACAGAGCAGGGCATGCCGGGACAGCTCATGGAAAGATTCCCCCGGAGAGCATGCCGGGAGCTCACACGCACAGCCCCTGGACAGGAGGGGACAGAAGACTTGAAGGGCAGCCTGCACGCCCGCTTCCCGGGACTCCGCGGCCTGGGCGGCCAAGCAGTGGCTCCGTCCACTGGAGGTGGCAGGGCAAGGAAACAACCCGCATGGCAGCGGCGGCCTCTCTTCCTTGGCACTGCACTGTGCACAGGCAGGACGTGGTCCAAGGCAGCCAGTTGTAGCGCCGCGGTTCTGGCCCAGCGCCGGTGGGGTTAGCGGGCGGGCAGGGCCAGGGCAGGCTGGGCAGGGCCAGGGCAGGCTGGGCAGGGCCAGGCCCGCACCACCCGCCCCCATGGGCGTGGCCTGCGCGTCCCCTCAGATGGCCCCCATGAGTCGCCCCAGGGATCAGGAGAGGCCCGCGCACTGGGCCAGCCTTGCTCGAAAGGGATCACCATGTACTGTGTTGGCTACTACTCAGTGGAAGCTATGAACCCAGTGAACTAATTTATAAATAAAAGTGACAAAGTTTATGTAAATCAAAGCCTTACTTGCAGATTGATACCTTTCTTAGGTAATTGTGTAGCAGGTATTTAACACATTCACAGTGGTTCCTCCCAGCTGTAAATTGTGCTTGAGAACTGTGTTTTTTATACTAGTTGTTGAAATACCTTCTCAGAATTGTAAAGTTTCATTCATGAAAAACAAAAATGTCATTTTTGTTACGATAAATTGAGACTACTTCCAACAAAGTTTGGGAATTTATAAAGATTTTACACGTGTCTTTTCATGCTGGTGTCATTGTTTTCTACTTAAGAAGTAATTTCGTTACAGTTTTCTGCAGCTGTATTTTAAAGATGTCTGCAGCTTACAGTCCCTGGAGCTTCAAGTGTGAGCCCCAGAAACCCAACGCTTTGCCTTCTGGGAGTCTTAACTCATTCAAGTTCTGGTATAGAGGAACAAAACCTTTCTAGAGCCCTGCAAGGTGGCGCCTGCCTGTAATCCTAGCTACTCAGGAGGCTGAGGTCTGAGGATCACAGGTCAAAGCCAGCCTGGGCACAAAAGAACCAGACTCTTATCTCCAGTTAACCTCTAGTAAACAGGAAGTGGTGCTGTAGCTCAAGGGTAGGGTGGTAGCCTTGAGCTGAAGAGCTCAGGGACAACGCCTAGGCCCGGAGAGTTCAAGCCCCACAACTCCCCCTTCCCCCCTAAAAAAAACCCACCAAAAAACAACCCTCTCTAGAGAAGACTAGCATTGCAGTGTGTCAGGGGAAGGACAACACAGAGAATCCAGAGACCGGAGTCATTCAAAACAGTGACACCAGCAGGTAACACCACATTTTAAAGAACAACACACATCTAGCAACTACAAAGACTAACAGGAGCAACCGTAGAAACACTGGTAGAAGGAAGGCATGCAACTGAGAGTTCCTGGGATAATAATTCCAGCTATTGAAGAGGCAGAGATTGGAGAATCAGTGCTCCGAGCCAGCCCCAACAAAAAAGAAAAAGGCCAGAATGGGAGACGAGTGATAAGCATGCCAGTGGTGAACAAAAAAGCTGGGCACAGTCTAAGTCTCAAATCCAGTCCTGGTTCAGCCCCATATCACCACTCCCCCGCAAGAACATGCTCTTTCCAAGCATATAAGGTGTTTGTGTTTGACTATCTCCTGAATGCACCATGAGCAAGTTTTAACATTTTTTTTTTTGTTGCTGTTATTGATTGTGGGGCTTGAACTCTGGGGCTGGGCGCTGTCCCTGAGCTCTTCAGCTGAAGGTAAAGCTCAACTACCACTTGAGCCACAGCACCACTTGCGTTTTTCTGGTTAATTGGAGATAAAAGTCTCACGGGCTTTAGTGCCTGAGCTGGCTTTGGACCATGATCCTCAGATCTCAGCCTTCTGAGTAGCTAGGATAACAGGTGTGAGCCACCGTGCCCAGCAATGATTCTTAACTGAAGTTCACAGTAAGTTCTTTGAAGGTAGCACAATTGGGTTGCCATGAGTGACAGTAAATTTACTAGGCTGAGTGTGGTGGAGAATGTGGCACTCCCAGATACTGGGAAAGTTACCATGAGACCTCTCTGAAAAACAACCATAAAAGGGAACCCCGAGATGGGGTGAACCACAGTCCACTCCACCCAACACGGGGCCAGCCTTCAAGAGATCATATTCTGATCCTAAATGAACAAATGCAAAGGAACAGGCATGCACAAAAATGGTCTCTGGACCCAATGGAACCAAAGTAGAGGCAACAGAGTGAACTTCCCAGGGAGTTCCATCTCTCTAGGCACCCTCAACTGGAGACCCCGAACAACACAGGGGTGGGTGTGAGCAGTTCAGGACCCACTGGACTTGGTGGATGGGAGAAGTGAGGACCTGCCCAGCCCCTCACCCCAGGGTGGACAGTGTCACAGATTTGCAATGAACTTGAAGGAACAGCCCAAGTAACACCTCTGAAAAGATAACAGGAGTACTTCTCCTTCTCTAACACCCATACCGAAGTACATGAAAAGATGGCCCACCCTAAGTTACTACCAGCTGACAGAATGAAACCCACAATATAAAGCACTGGCAAGGCACCAACCACTCAGGCACCACATCTAGCCACTTCGGAGGAGTCTGGAAATAGATCATATGACCTCAGAGACTGCCCAAGAGAAGTGAAAACATAAGGCCACACACAGACTTAACAGAGGCTGGGCGTAGTGGCTCATGCATGTCACCCTAGCTACTCAGGAGACTGAGAGCTGAGGATCACAGTTGAGCCAGCACAAAGACCATGAGACTCTTGTCTCCAATTAACAACTAAGAAAGTGGAAGTGGTGCTGTTGCTCCAGGGGTAGGGCGGTAGCTTTGAGCTGAGGAGCTCAGGACAGCGCCCAGTACCAGAATTCAAGCTGCGCAGCCAACAGCAACAACAAAACAACAACAAAAGATTTCAACAAACACATTCACATCCATTTTATTCGTCCTCAGAAAAAAAGCCCTTGAGTAAGTCAACTGAGAGAAACTGCACCACACAATGCTGAACAACACAGAACACAGGTCATGTCTAGAGTGTGACGTGAAAGTAATGGGACACAGTGACAGCCAACAATTTCATTTATTGTATATTTTGGAAAGGCAAAACTACTGGCCAAGAAATGCACAGCACAGCAGCGGGAGGGGGTGTAGAGGAGCAGGGGGTCTCGGGAGAGGTTCTATGTACAAAATCTACCCATTGTGACAAACGTCACTGGACCACACACATAAAATCTTATCTTTTCACACATTAATGAAAGGTTTCCGAAAAACGGGGCAATATATCCATCGTAACATCTTTGTAGGCTGAACTGCCAAATATTTTTCTATATGCTGTAAGTCCAGAATAAAAAAGTTGTGACATCATAAATCCACAAATATACAACATAACTATGCAAAAATAAATACAAACTCAGAGCTAAGCATACAAGGAAATTCATCATTTATTCTGATTTGGGAAACAAAACAAATTCCCTCTAAGATTTCCGCAAGTAGTAACTTTTCACATACTTTAAGAAATGTAGCAAAACTAGAATGCCATGATGAAGCCAGATACATTGAGCTTCAGCTTTCTACCAGATTGCTTCCTCCACATTGATGGGGTCTTGAGCATGTGCTATCCTTCCAGAGGCACCAGCAACCACCGGGCTCCAGATCTCACCTACCCACGGCTGGGGAGAGGCTGGGTGCTTTCCGGTCTTTAGATTCTTTTTTTCCAAAACCATTTGGCAGGTGCCCAGGAATTTAAACTGAATAATGAGCCCAAGAATACAGAAGGAAGCCATGGGTGCTTCTAACACACAGGACACGCAGATCCCCAGGACCAGGCCAGTGACAGGATAGCGGTCTTAACGGTGAGACTTCCCCAGAAACTGAAGCCACTGCAACACACCCACACCAGTGTACCCTTCCTGTTGCAGCGTGCTGACCCACCCTGTGGGTTCTCCAGTGCTAATTGGGGTCCCTTGCATTTATTGGAAGGCACAATAAATTTGCATTTTTAGAGTACAGATGGGTGTTTCTTTTTGTAGTGTTCCAGTCCTACCACTCTGACCCCTCAGAAGTAAGGGGCCAACGTTTTTATCACAAAGGAATCATCAGAAAGGCCTCAGAGCCTTACCCCATGGTGGAGGGTTACATTTCAATAATACGCTTTTTGCCCAAGTAAAAGTGGCCTGTTTTAGATAGTGTAGACAAGAGGTCAACTTGGACGGCATGTCTGGACGTGGGTGCTCCTGCACACATCCCCAGCCTGCACTTAGCCTGTGCTAAGGAGCACTGGCGCACCTCTGGCCCTGGTGACGGGTGTCCCAGGGGTACCCTGCCTTTGCAGTTTTTAGGAGAACCTCTCCCCACCCCTGCCACCACGGGTACACGCCCCTGCCTGTGAACATGGATTTGCCCTTAGAATGCAGGGTCCAGCAGCAGGGTTATGATGCTAGAGCAAGAAGGAAACAGTAACAAAGAGGTGCTGCCAAGCAACCAACTGCACCTCACATGGGCACGACTGGCGAGGTGAGCAGAGGAGTTGGCAGCGCAGGGCGCTGAAGTCATGTGTCCCAGAAGACATGTGTCAAAATCCCGTCGGGGACCACTGGAAGGAGTTGGTGGGAACAGGACACGGCCAGAGAAGCTCGCCTGCGCACTCTGCATTTACTAACGCTTCATCCCCAGACGCCTGACCTTTGGGAAAGTGGACAGACAAGCAACACTCCCAAGACAACAGGGCAGAGTCAGACTGAGACGGAACCTCGGGTCATCAGGCATTAACTCATCCTGGCTGCTCAGGCTGCTGCAGAACAACGGAAGCCTCATGTTTAGAGAAGAGGCAACACATGGAACCAGTGCGAGGTGGACATGTGGTCACTAACTCAGCTGAGATTCACGTTTTATTAAATAGTGGGCTTTAATTACAAGAAATTCACTTCTAGAAGAAGTTTATTTTTAAAAATGTGGTTGTGTTCACATTCTTGATGCTGCTTGGTGCTAACTGTGTAGCTTTCCCTAGCTCTAAACTTAATCATTACAGGTAGGAAGCTAACTTCTTCTAAGAGAACAGAGGCCCCCAGGCACAGCACTCACAGAGACGGCCCCGGCAAGGAGTGAGACGCTGCGCCCCGTCTTCACGGCCTACCGGAGGGTCTGACCTGCCCTTGCCAGGCGCAGGTCCTGGGGCTTTGGGCCGAGGGGAAGTGTGAGGAGGCGGAGGCCGAGCGGGCAGGCACCATCAGCTGCTCCATCCATCCTGGGGGTGGGGAGGCAAGCTCCGGGGAACCGCCTTCTCCTGGGTTTTGATCAGATCCAAAATGGCTGACAGCACTGCACAGTCTCTGGATGCTGTGTCCTTCCAGTCCACAGGGTGAGGGTTCTCGATCTTCTCCTGCAGCAGCACGTCCAGCTCCTTCCTTAGCTCCTAGGGTTGGGAAATGACATGCTCAGTACAGGCGAGCCTATGACTGACTGCTGTGAGAATCTCGCACGCTATTCCAAGAACACCAGTGTGTGGTGGGCAACAGCTTCCAGTGAATGGAGCCAATTAAAAGTGCATTACCACAAAACAAACTGGAAAGCGGGGTTAACTCCCAGTGTAACCCGCTGTCAAACAGCAACAGAGTCTCAGGGCTGTCACCTTCACGAGGTGGGCAATCCTGGCTGGGGACTGGAACACGATCCACTCGTCCACGGCAATGGTCTCCTGGTCCTTGTCCTTCTGGATGGAGATGTCACCGCCAAAGAACAGCAGGCAGTATGGGGACACCTCTGTGCAGTCGTACAGGTAGATCTGTGGGAGGAGGCAGTCATCTCTCAGACACGTGTGTGAGCACAGATTTGGGAGAAACATTCTACGTGAACAAAAGGGTCCATACTTTTGTTTCAACTTAAAATGCAGCACTTTTCTTTGAACAAGACACTTCCTGAGTGTAGCAGGAATGAGGTTACAAACACAGCCTTTCTGCTCAAAAAGCTGCAATTTCTACAAGAAAAAGCTTGCCTATTGTTTTGCAAAGTGTCTAAAGTCCAAAGCCTCAGACAGATGAAGGGGCCTGGGCCTCGGCCTGGGGCACAGGGCCTCAGGTCTAGGGGCAGTGAGTGGGCCATGGGGAGAGGGGTGTGGGGAGGGTAGGGGGCTATGGGGAGCAGGATGTGGTGTGGGGAATGGGCTGTGGGGAGGGGAGGGTTCCATGAGGAGCAGGGCATGGCATGGGGAGGAGGCTGAGGGGAGGGGGTTGTGCAGGCCATGGGGCTGGCAGAGCTGGACATGCACTCACGCTGCTCGTCCTCATCTTCAGGTGGTAGATGAGCCAGTTGTAGCGGAAGTCTGTCTGCTCCACATTCACAGACTTGGGGTGAATGGCAACCAGACCATCAGACTTGGTGTGAACTTTCACCCTTTCAAACAAGGTACAGCAAAAGTTTAAAAAGAGAAGTCTCCTAGCGGGTTTTTTTTTTTTTTTTTTTTTTTGGTCTACTTCAGTGATTAAGAAGGTTCAATAAAAATCGAATGCCCCCCCCACCAGTTGGTGTTTTGTGTGTGTGTGTGTGCATGTGCGGTCAGTACAGCCTGAACAGCCCCAGGCTTTAGACTCTGGACCCTATGATCTGAAACACGATCCGACAGAGGCAGACTTGTGAACCCGTGATACAAATCTACGAAAACCAGCTTTGGCCGCCAAGACAAGCCTGGTGACTGGAGCTTAGCACTCCAGGAAGCACGGTTTCTCACAAGCCCTTCCACAAGGACAGGAAGACAGCAATGCATTCAAACAAGCATTTGTGTGAAGTTAGGTGTAAAGCCACAATGTGGCAACTACTGACCACGACAAAGCACATGGACCACGTAGGACATGTGAGTCCAGCCTTAGGGGTAAATTCACTGAGCAGCCAGGACTGCTCACGCCAGAACAGGGACCCAGCCTCACTCCTAACGAGCAGTCCTGCACTAAGCAGGACACTCAGAGGGACCACGTGTCCAAGGACACATCTGTGGTATCCACCTCTGTAGGCCCCTGGGCTGAACCCCGGTGTCTGGGACAGATGTCTGCTGTAAATCTGTGTTCTTCCTGCTTTTAGTCCAGGCTACCCACCAACTACATTTCTGTCACTACACAGAGAGTCCTCATTGCTGTTGTGCTTCTGTGCTGTCTCAGTCACTGCCTTAGGACTCATGTCAAAAGGTAGACACTGGTGGCTCACACCTGTCATCCTAGCTACTTGGACACGGAAATCGGAGGGCCACCGTTTGAAGCCAGCCTGGTCAGTAAAGCCTACGAAACTGTTATGTCCCAATCACCAACATGCCAGAACTGGAGCTGTGGCTCAAGCACTACAACACTAGCCTTGATCATAAAAGCTCAGGAATAGCACCCCAGCGCCCACCTCAGGCCCTAGGTCTAACATGCAAATGCATGCATGCACACATACACAGAATGCATACTAATCAGTAGAGCCAGGGACCACCTTGGCAACTTTCCCTACCACGTGAAGAACATGTGACTTTTGGAGTTGTCACTTGTGACAACTTCTCTGTCAGAACAGGCTTTACCAGTGGGGCTTGTTTCCAAGGCAGAAAAATACCTCACAACTCTCCAATGATCACAGAGGCTATTTGTACACATGCTTACTAGCTTGCTTGCTTTATTTATTTATTCATTCATTCATTCATTCATTCATTGCCAGCCCTCCAGGCTTGAACTCAAGGCCTGAGTACTGTCCTTGAGCTTTCTTTTTGTTTCTTTTCTTTCTCCAGTTCTGGGTTTGGGCTCAGGGCCTGGACACTGTCCTTGGACTTTCTCAAGGCTAGAGCTCTACCATTTGAACCTCAGCACCACTTCCAGCTTTTTTCTATGTATCTGGTACCGAGGAATTGAACCTAGGTCTTCGTGCATGCTAGGCAAGCACTCTACCACTAGGGTATGCTCCAGGCCTATATTTTACTTTTCAATGAAACTATCATAATTTTCTTCAAGGAGCCATTACCAAAAGAACAACTTAGGAAGGAAGGAAGGAAGGAAGGAAGGAAGGAAGGAAGGAAGGAAGGAAGGAAGGAAGGAAGGAAGGGAAAGGAAAGGAAGGACAGAAAGAGGAGGAGGGAGGGAGGGAGAGAGGGAGAGAAGGAGGGAGGGAGGGAGGGAGGGAGAGAGGGAGGGAAGGAGAGAAGGAGGGAAGGAAGGATGGAAGGACGGAAGGACAGAAGGACGGACTAAAATCTACTATGAGGCCATTTCTACTGATGTCGCCTGGCTGGTGGAACACTGGTGGCACATGTTCATACAGCATTCTTTGGGACAACACAGGGGAGTAGCACAGCTGTGCAGAAGAAAAAGCAGCCTTACAGGAAATGGAAAATACAAATTTACACTAAAAATCCTGTTACACTAGAGGATTTCCAGAGTTAAACACAAATATTCACAATAATCTTCAATGCTTACATTTTTCTTTTTTTACCCAAATTTAGTCGAATTTTAGCAACTTTGGGATATAAGCCAGCACAGATGACAGCTTTAATTATCTTCTCATTATCTATTGGAAATGGGAAGGCAGAGAAAACAAAGTAAAAACCTGAGGCCATAGGCAATGGGGGCCAGCTACGAATCACTCGGGACTTTACCTGAGTTTATGTTGGATTTGGGATCTTTAGGGCTTCTACTGCTTACAAACCCGGCTCCAAGCAGGTGCTCAGCAAACTGCCCTTTCATGTCATGCAGCATCTGCAGAACAAGCAGAAGCAAGGGAAACTTCGCACAAGAACGGGCCTCGGCCCGGGGCAAGGCCTCAGGGGAGCTGCTGGAAAGAAGAGTACAGCAAACTGCGTTATGCCAGAGATCAAGGGTCTTTCAGAGAAAAGGTCTCCCCTGCTCAGAAGCAATAACATGTAAGCACTATACCAGACTGACAAACAGAATTTTCAAAATAGTTCAACACGCCCTGGAAGGAACTCTGTTTCGAGATCACTCTTCAAACACACAGGGAGGCCCCACCAAGGCCATGATGGATCAGCCCAAATTTCTGTGCTTTTCCCCTCCATCCTCTCTTCCACTTGCTGTTCTCTCAGCTCCTAGCGATTTGTACTCTCACTGAGCAGGGTAGCTATGCAATGTGTCCCCTCCGCCTCCTTTAACTACAGCATCTTTCACAGCTGAAGCACCACTTTTCAGTCTGCTAATGGTCAGGTACTATTGTTGAGATCTGCTAATCAGATGTGTTTTTCATATAATAGCGACTTTGCATATTTTTCACTTTCCACAACCTATTTCACTGTAGAAAATAGGCTCATGTATGCACTAACCTAGCAATTCACAGAAGTAGCTCCAAGTACTCACAGTACCTGCAGTGTGTTTGAAGACAGAAAGTATTCCCAGCAGTAGTCCTTTTCATATCGGAATCCGCGACGCCTGGCTTCTTCCCAGCCCTGTGGGTAAGAGGACAATGTGTGTGTGCATCCCAGGAACTCAGGCCTCGCCCCTTCCCATCTGCGAGGCGGCTGCCAAGGTGTGAACCTAGGACCAGCCACTGAAGAGCAGCGTAGAGGACCAGAGTCCAAGGCTGGCCTGATGAAAGGGTACAAGGCCCTATAGAAAACCACACCATGGCACGAGGATGGAGGAGTTCGGGCAAGATTTCTACAGAGGACAGAACAAATCATATGCCGACAGCATTGGTACGGTAACATCCCACCCCACAGGTGTTGATCAAGAGCAAACCGCTCAATTTCAACGTTGTTATTTTCAGCTACATAACTACTTTTCTTAGAAAGGTCAAAAAAGGGAAAATAGACGAACTGAATGAACTCCAAGGAAAGCAATCTTTTTGGCAACATGCAGTAAAAAATAAAAATAGAGGTGCATTTAAAGATACCGCCTCTCTAAACCAAATCACAACTCAGTTTTAAGGGAATAATAACTATTTACTTCAGAATAAGACTAGATTTTCAAAGCAGAAAATATCTTCCTAATCAGAATTATGTATATGTTATGTGTGTTTTATTATGTGTGTGTGTGTGTCTGTGGTGTACAAGCGCACATCAATACTGAGGTTTGCATTCAGGATCTAGGCACTGTCACTAAGTTTTTTCACTCAAGGCTAGTGCTCTACCACAGTGCCTCTCTAGTTTTTTGATAGTTAACTGGAGATAAGAGTCTCATGGACGGGCCGGGAGTTTGGCCTGGTGGTTAAAGTGCTTGCCTAGCATGCATGAAGACCCCGGTTCGATTCCTTGGTACCACATACATAGAAAAAAGCCGGAAGTGGTACTGAGGCTCAAGTGGTAGAGCTCGAGCCTTGAGAAAGTCCAAGGACAGTGCTCAGGCCCTGAACTCAAGCCCAGGACTGGCAAAAAAAAAAAAAAAAGAGTCTCATAGACTTTACTGACTGTCATGTCTTTGAACTGCAATCCTTAGATCTCAGCCTACTTAGAAGCTAAGATTACAGGAATAAGCCAATGGCAGCCAGCGCCTCACTGCAAGCAAATCATTTTTAATACTGTTAAAAAATGTTATCACGCCTGTAATCCTGAGGCACATTCTACGGGTCCCACATCTTGCAAGGTGACAGGGAGCTACCATCCTGAGAAAGAACTTATTGTTTCATATAAAGGTCTCTCAGGTCCTGAAAACAAGGAACATGAAATCATCCTGCTACTCAAGCCAGACAAGTACTCACACAAAAATAAAAATTAGACTAAACTGAATTTAAAACCTATTTAAAGATCATATATCATGATACTCTTGATCTCACTTCAGAGTGCCAGGAAGATTCAACATCACAAATCAATAAATACAGCACATAAGTAGAATCAAGGACAAAAACCACATAATCGTGCCAAATGATGCAGGAAAAGGCTTGGACAAAATTCAGTATCATTTCGCAATAAAAGCTCTGAAGAAATCAGAACAGAGGGATAGCCTGAAATACAGTAAGGGTAATACATGGGCAAACCTACAGCCAAACATTACACTAAACAAAGAATAGAAATGCACTAAAAGCAGCACTGAGACAAGAATTTCCACTCTTTTTCAATAAAGCACTGGAATCCCTAGCAAGATCAATAAGGCAAAAAAAAGAATGAAGGAAGAATTATCTCTATTTATAAATGATATAATTCTATACTTAAACAATCCTAGAGATTAAGCCAAAGAAAGTAACCAAATCCTAGACCTGATCAATAGGTTACAAAATTAGCACATAAAAAAAACTCAATAGCTTTTCTGTACATACACAATGAGCAGGCTGAGGAAAGTCAGGACAACCACCAGATTTGGGAGGAGGGAGTTTGAAGAACCCACACACACTCTCAGTAAGAAATATAGATTACTTATGGAAGCCAGTGTGGAGAGCCCACAAAAGATTAAAAACAGAGCTTCTCTGTAAGAAGGCTGAAGAAGAGCAAAGCAACATATCAGAAGGACACCTTCAGAGTACGTCTTTCACAGCATGGTTCACAAAAGCCCAACGCTGGAATTAGCTGGAATGACAGTAACCAACAAGTGAACAAAGAAGGCATGATAGATACACAGCACAATGGAATATTAGTTAGAAGAATGAAGCCATGTTGTGCAGACAGTGGATGGAGCACCAGTCCCAAATCAAATACTAAGGAGATGAGCCACACTCAAAGGGCAGAACATACATGCTTCCACCAGCACACATGAAGCCTGTGCCTAGAACATACATGCTTCCAACTGCACACATGGAGACTGTGCCTAGAATATACATGCTTCCAACTGCACACATGGAGGCTGTGACTAAAACATACATGCTTCTACCTACACACATGGAGACTGTGCCTAGAACATACATGCTTCCAACTGCACACATGAAGGCTGTGACTAGAACATACATGCTTCCAACTGCACACATGGAGCCTGTGCCTAGAACATACATGCTTCCAACTGCACACATGGAGGCTGTGCGTAGAGACAATACACAGGCCACTGTATGCAGAGGACTGGTGGCAGGGGGCACATTGTACATGTGTATGTACATGTACACATACATAAAGATAGCATGATGAAACCCACCACACACTGCTTAGAGATGGAGGAGGAGGGACGAGGTTAAAGAGACTATAGTAGAAAGGTAAACTTATTCCAAGCAACTTATTCTAAGTAACGTGACTCTCTTGTGAGAGCTATGTATAGAAATGTAAAGCAAACGAAAATTGACAATTTTTTTTCACAAATTTACCTATTTTAGCCATTGCAATCAATTTATTCCTTATATATACTTCAGAAGATTAACTATAATCCTTTTTCTATAATCAGTTTTCCAACTGAATAATGTGCCATAATCTGGGACAAGCCTTTTCTTTTTCCCTCCTTCTTTACCTCAAATGCATTTACAACTGTAAGATGATCACTTCTCGTTTCCTTTGCCAGCTCTTTCCTTCTGGCATCTGCAATCTTTTCTTTTCCCTATAAAAAAAGAAAGTGACTTGAACTTCAGTTGACACTATGGGAAAAAACGCCATTTTAACAAACACCTCAAAAAATCGGCCGAATCAACAATTTTCAGTGTGCAGAATGAAAGGACAGAAGAGCATCTTTCTTACCAGTGGGATCACGAAGGGGTCTTTGAAGCTGAGGCTGGCTGCGATCGTGAGCACTGGGTCCAGGCAACAGAACAGAGCCCCAAAGAGAATCATCTTCCCAATGTGGGGCTCAACTGGCAACCGGGCCAAGTGGACACCAAGAGGGGTCAATTCCTCCTGCTTGTCCAAAGCATTCTGTAAAGAGAGTTTGCTTTAAAACAAGCATACAAAGGCATGGCATGTAAATCGATTTTACTTTGTTTTTTATATATATATATATAAAGCCCAAACACCCCAATTTGCAATAGTGCAAAACCTTCAGTTTTCTTCATAAAAACACTAATTCTAATATCACCAAAGGTTAAAAATTTATTTAAGAACCCTGAACAGTGAGAATGACTTCTGCTCTGATGACCCAGGAACTGTGCTCCAACAACAATACAAAGAAGAGCTAAAACAGCAGTTCAGGGACACTGGAATCTGGTCAAGGACAGCCATTAAGGGTGGACGGCCACTAAGAGGCGAGGGCTCTTTTCCTGCAGACTGCAGGTACAACTGCTATCTGCAAGGGCACCAACTAAGGTATTGGGAGTCTGTCAACAAGTCATTTTATATACAGAAATTTTAGTACTCAAGTAAAACTACTAGGTTAGCTATGCAGGGTTCAAACAAGAAATAGTAGTAACAATGGTAATAATAACAACACCAAAAGGAACTATGAGCATATGATCAGACATAGGTTTCAAACCATTTATGCAGGAAATACCCTCAGTCCAGTGCAAACTTTCCAGAGAAAAGAATGTAAGAACAATACTGCCAACTTCCTAATTTTATTATTTAACTTTGAGAAGAGCGTTAAAGAAAACTGATTACATTATTTTATACATGTAAAACAAGAATTACAACATCTCTGCCACTGGGTCTATTTCAAAAGTTAAAATATCTTAACATACTGCAATGTAATATACTTATAATGAAAATGAGAAAAACTGGGCCGGGAGTTTGGCCTAGTGGTTAAAGTGCTTGCCCAGCATGCATGAAGACCCGGGTTCGATTCCTTGGTACCACATACATAGAAAAAAGCCGGAAGTGGTGCTGAGGCTCAAGTGGTAGAGCTCTAGCCTTGAGAAAGTCCAAGGATAGTGCTCAGGCCCTGAGCTCAAGCCCAGGACTGGCAAAAAAAAAAAAAAAAAGAAAAGAAAATGAGAAAAACTGTACATATATTTACTTTAATAAGTATATGAAGATAACTGATACCATTTCTATGTATTAGACTTATGAGATAATTCCTAACAAAGGCTGATAGGCTGTGCTAGCATCTCCCCAAGGAGACACATACCCAAATGAGGAAAGCAAATCACCCATCCAAGTCTACACACACTGATCTGTGACAGGGCTAAAGAATAAAACAAAGTGATGGTTTTCCAGAAGGTGACTCCATGAAGAGATCTACTTTGTAAAACTTAAGACTCTCAACACACAGACACACAAAACAAATGCAGATTGATTATACCTATGTTTGAAAAATAAAGCAAGTTTAAAAAAACCTGTCTGATTCCAGCATAGATTTATGAGGGGGCAAAAGTGGTAACTTTTAACATGGACATATTTAAGACTGAAATTAGAAATTCCTATTCAGACATTTAGAAGAGTACAGGAGCAAGGATGTAGCTCAATGGCAAAGTACCTGCCTTTGTAAGTGTAATGTCCTAGGTTTGATCAGTACCAAAAAAGACAATAAATGAATAAATAAATATAAAAGGAACCTGGTGCTGGTGACTCATGCCTGTAATCCTACTCAGGAAGTTGAGATCCAAGGTTCCAGGTTGAAGCCAGGCCAGGCAAAAAACCTCTGTGAGATGCTCAATCTCTAATTAAGCATCTGGCTTAAGTGGCAAGGCACTAGCTTTGAGCGCAAAAGGTCAAGGGACAGTGCCAGGCCTGAATTCAAGCTCCAGGACTGGCACAAAAACAAACAAAAAGAGTAAAGGAGAAAAATAAACACATGTAATCTACAAATGATATAGGACTTAGATGAAGAGTGCACAAAAAATGAAAATCTACAAGCTAACAGAAACAAGCAGGAAAGAAAGGCCACTCACAAACTCAATGATAGTCATGGAAAGCAGATTAAAAGCAAAATTAAAGCAATGTTAGCACAAGCCCAATAAAGCAGAGTCCACGAGGCATAGGACAGGAAAGCCCTTACACACTAGGTCCTGCAGCTTCAGAAAGCTATCAGGGGCCACATACTCCTCTCTACCACCCAGCTCACAATCAAGCACATACCAAGACACCTGAATGTACGTCCAGGACAACCTCACCAGTAAAAGACATCTACACCAAGTTTATAGTCAACAGCTCCAAACAGGAACAAAAATGCTTTCAAAAAGTGTATAATAAAACACAACAAAGAAATGAAGCTAAAAGCAACAATGTAGAGCCTATCTCATGAAGTGAAAGAAACGAGAGCCCGCTCTACAGGCCACGGACCACCCTGCTCTGCAGCCTGCAAGGGTCTCTATGCAAAGCTCATGCTATTCATGTTTGCAAGCAGGAGATTACTGTGGACGCAGTGACAGAGGCCACATTTATGCCTCAGCTGCAAAACTTGGAAAGGAGCAGACAGCAAAGAGGGCTGACACCAATGGCTGTCCCTAGTGCTGGCTTCCCACCACGTTGGCACACTGTACACTGTCCCTCTCCTCACTCTTCCTGGCCGCACATGCCCAATTTCCAAGAAAAATGTTTTTAAGAACCGACACGCGTCTCAGTCCTTCCTGTGGGCTGAGATATGAACATTAACAGAGACCACAGGAACTATGCGCGTCTCTCATAGACGACTGCCACGACATGGCCACTTCTAACATCCTGAAGGACATAGTGACAGGCGGTGGCACTCCAGAGGACACCTATCAGCACTCACTTGAAAACTACAATGTAAATGCTACCTTAGTGCCCTTACCATCACTAGATTTCTTGCTTTTGACAAATACTTTCATAAGCAAAAAGTATGGACTAAATCAACTCTGTTCAAGATTTCCTATTGATGTAAACAGTCTGCCCATGAGAGAATAACCCTCACTGTTCACGTATTATCCCTGCACTACATATGCTGGAAACCCACACAGCACGCTCCTGGCCTCCACACCCAACCCCACATTGTGCAGTCAGGACAGAAGGAGGATGTGAGGAGTCAGTTACCAGCTCCATGAGGTGCTTGACGGAGAGCAGCACTGCCTCTTTTGATGGAGGGTCCATTAACCGACTCAGAAAATGGGCAATTCCACCAAGCCTCAAGATCTGCAGGAAGACATGCGTCAGTCACACACCAGACCATATTAAACAGAAGCAGTTTATAGAGACAAAAGAGCATGCTGCTGTCTGTGCCAATCACACAGACATGGCATCAGACTTTCAGTCTCTTACCAAAAGGATTACATAAAAACATGTTTAAAAGGCTATATTATGCTTCCCTCTCTTCCCTTCCCCCTTCTTTTTGTCTCTCCCCCTTTTCTTTTTTCGGCTGGCCCTGGGGCTTGAACTCTGGGCCTGGGTGCTAGTCCTGAGCTCCTTTTGCTCCAGGCTAACACTCTACCACTTGAGTCACAGAGCCACTTTTTGGCTTTTCATGTGATTAACTGGGGAGTCATGAACCGGAGAGCCTCATAAACTTTCTCGCTTTGAATGGCAATACTCAGATCTCAGCCTCCCGAGTAACAAGGATTGTAGGTGTGAGCCAATGGCACCCAACTCCCATATACTTCTTTATCTATCTATCTATTTATTTATTTATTTATTTATTTTTGCCAGTCCTGGGCTTGAGCTCAGGGACTGAACACTGTCCTTGACTTTTTCAAGGCTAGAGCTCTACCACTTGAGCCTTAGCAGGCCTTTTCTTATGTATGTGGTGCCAAGGAAATCGAACCTGGGTCTTTTTGCATACAAGCACTCTACCACTAGGCTAAAGAAGTCTACTGCAAAGAAAAGTAGCTAAATAAAAGCTCAGCAAAGCTGATGACTGATTGTCTTCAAAAAAACGTAATTATACCAAGATACATGCAGATGTTTAAATCAAAAGATAGTGGGTAACAGGGCTAAAGGCTGGAAGTTACAGCTTCAAGCTGTAACCCTCCCCACCTCATTTACCTTTATTTGCAAACAAAGTTCTTCCAGAGGCGTTCTTAAAATCTCTGGTAGCTGATAGTCATCTAGAAGACTGGCTCGCAGGCCATTATACAGATGATAGCAGTGTCCAGGCTGAACTCTTCACCATGAAACACAACCACCAACAAGCACTATCACCCATGGCGCAGAAACCCAGACTAAACAACATCTAATGTCACAAACCATGTGATTATCTATGATGTGAAGGAAGTCATCTGTTCTTCCTTTCTGACTTCTTTTCCTCTTTGA
This sequence comes from Megascapheus bottae, assembly GCF_031878675.1. Lineage (NCBI taxonomy): Eukaryota > Metazoa > Chordata > Mammalia > Rodentia > Geomyidae > Megascapheus > Megascapheus bottae. The sequence goes on from NC_143509.1 coordinate 15,031,391, forward strand.
AAAGGAACAGTCTATAATGTTTTCACAATTGTTTTGCTTTTTGTGACCCAGTTTTTTTATGTAATTTTACTTCGTTTTTTTTTTTTTCCTGTTCAATTAATATATACTAATGCACACCTGACAGGGCATGGTGTATTATAATACATGCATAATACCCTGTGTACTGATAACAAGCATTTCCTCTTAGCCTTTCATAAAAATGTGATATTATCACCATTTCTTTATGTCATAATTTCCTAACTCTTAAACGTAAGATAATGAAATCCCTCACACCAAGTGCTAAAGCTTAAACAAAGATAATGCATAATGTCAGGAGACAAGCCAATGCTCTAATATTGTTTGGCAACATATACTTCAAAGGAACAGTAATGTGAGACAGTTGACACGAATGGGACAGGTGAAGGAAGCAAGCACTGGTGAAAAAGCACAGTAGACTCATAAATGTCATCTAACAGTCCAGTCAGTACTTGTGAGGCTGGGGACCATGAGGGCAAGAGTTGAAGGAAGCTGGGATTACACAGTGAGACTCTGTCCCAGAACAAAACAAGACCAGCGCAGTAGCTCACACCTGTGATCCCAGCCCCTCGGGAAGCCCCCCATTCAAGGACAGCCCAGGAAGACAGCGAGTGGGCTCCCAGCCCAATCAGTAAGTCGGTATGGGGCCTGAGTCCTTTATCCCAGTTACAGAGGAAGCATAAGTAGGATTATGGTCCAAGCTCAAAGGGAGGAAGATTTGCCTAGCAAGCTAAGCCCTACAGAGTTCAAACACCAGTACCGTGGAGGTAAGTTCACAATGCTGTGAGAGGTAATGCTCCCAAAGAGAAATGCTGCCAGCCACCCCCAGGGCAGCTCTGTGGCCCACGAACGGTGCCACCCTACCTGCCGGCACGGCCTTTCCTCTGCTTAGCGTTGGCTTTGCTGACCCACTCGGCGGACATGGTGCTGATGTTGTTCTGGGTGTCAAAGTGCGTCTCTTTAATCTTCCCCCCGTCTATCACATACACCACGTCGTCAATGGTGATGCTGTTTGGAAAACAGGCAATGCAAATGCTGAAAACACACAAGATGCACGGAGGCCCACCCAGGGGTCTAACACACAGCCACTGATGACAGGATCTGCCTAGCTCAGGGGGTTCCTACACCCCGGAAACAGGAAGCTCGTGCTCACTGAAATCTCCTACGAGAGGATTACTTCTCACAGACAAACGGCTTAGCTTTTCTGGTATCGCTTCTATATCTACCCTGGGATCTCAAGGAAAATGGCTTACTATCAGCTTCCAGAAAATCTTTCGGGGACTACACTGTGCATTGGCACTCCCAAAGTGCAAGCAGTTAACTCCACCCTGCTGGAGAATGAGACGAGTCACCTCCAGCTACCATGTAAGCTAGGAAAGCATTTAACAGTCTATACTGATAACATAGGCCCAAACAGCACAGTTTTAAAAAAAGGAAGAAACGTTCACTATCACAGCTAGTTAGAAAAAAGAAAATGTTTCTAAGAAATTGTAAAGCATTTCAGAAAAATGATTTCATCCTATTAGTGAATGGGAATCATTAATAGTTGATATTTATAACCGGTTGTTACCTAGTCTCTGCAATATTGGTAGCAATTACTATTTTCCGAACACCAGGAGGAGTTCTTTTAAACACCTGTAGTAAGAATAAATACATCAAAGTCCCCAAAGTGCACCAATTATTTCTACAATTAGTTATTACTCCAGATGTTTACTTTTAGCATTCTGTTTAGTTATTGATATATATGTGTGTGTGTATGTATATATACATATATATGTATTATATCTGTTACTTACAAGTTCATCTATAAACTATATATCAATTTAAATACTGTGAAATTTTGTTTGGATACAGCACCTCCAAAGGATGACACAATTTTAACATAAATGAGATTCACACAAAATGATTATATGGCATATCTCAACTCTTCTCTCCACTTAACCACCATACAGAAGTGGAGCTGTGGCTGAAGTGGTAGAGCACTAGTCTTGTGTGAAAATCTCAGGGACATTGCCCAGGCCTTGAGTTCAAATCTTAAGACTGACACACACACACACACACACACACACACACACACACACACACACACACACACACACACACACACACACACACTGTATGGGTTTAGGTCAAAGATTCACTGTATCTTTTTCAATCAGTTGGGTCTTTGTTAAGAAAAATAATTATTATTAGAAAATAATTATTACAGTGTCTTACCATTTTCCTATAAGAATCAAAAGTGAAGAAACTAAGAAGCACAGATCTTTCTAATCCATTTCATCCTACCTGAAAGTACTGCCATTCCTAAAATCATCTTTCCTTCAAGGACAAAGTGCTCATGCTAATTAGAAAATATCTTACTGACAGAGCCAACTATTCACAATGCACCAATGATGAAACAGAAAACATTACCTGCTAATATGCTAATCATGGTTAATCACAGGCTCTAATGTCAAATTCTAATATCTCACAGATAATTTCTGGGTTATTTTTAGTGATATTCACATGAATTTTTCTTGAAGAAATCAAAGCAAGCAATTTTCATGTTTTTTTTTTTTTTTTAAAAAAACTAATATGATTTGTGGAGTGCTTGTTACTTAAGTTTTTATATGATTATCCCATAGCTTCTTCAGTCACAAAAATTTTCTAGGAAACACATTTTATGTGCATTATTAGTTGAAAATATTCTTTAAGAAAAAAAAAAAGAAAAACACAACAAGCAATCCTTAAATCTAGGCTCAGAGGAAAGATAAAACAACACATACCTGTGTCTGGTTTACTGTAGGCATCAGTGAATGTAGAGGAATAATAACAAACTTATCTGAAAATTAAAAACAAAGATTAAGATACAGATGAGAAAAGCTCACTGAATGTGTATGAAACAATAAAACCACTCCCTCAACTCCCTTTGTACTTCTACATGTAATCAGAACAACTTAAATTTCCGACTGGGTTTTCTAAGTGTTTGTTCCACAATGACTTATTTGTTTCATACTGAATTCCTTCCATTCTTAAGGAGTACTCATATAATTTCAAATGCCAGCATTTTAAGGCTTACTTTCACTAGGTAGGCTGTTGAAGCTAAGAAGTACCCGGAAAAGCAAAACAGGCAACATGGTATCGTCACATTGCTAAGTAAAACCCTCCAGAACCTACTTCTCATGTTCATTTATGACTCATAGAAAAGACCCACCACGTCCTTCAGAAAAGCCACAGGTAGGCTTAGACCACTGACTGATAGCCGCAGAAGGAACACTTGGTGTCACATTTGATGAGGGGAAAGAGGAAGAGCAGGTGCTCCTGCAACGGCAGATTCAGTTTTTGCTCACAGGAGTCCCAGGATAGGACCTTCACACGCACCTGACTTAAACATCACTTGGGACATCAGGAGATCGTGTAGACTGCTGATGTTGTCCCAGCCAGGCAGGAAGACCAGGATCGCTCCATCCTGTGTGGGGAAATCACCATCACCAACTGTCACCAAGGACCATGCCAGCAAGGGAGGGCCACACACACCAAGAGCCACTCTAGTTCTAATTTGAGTTCCACCTAAATGACTCAGGGAACTTTTTAAATAAAGTTTTAACAGAGAAATTTCATTTGATTAGTCTTTTCTTTAAATATATAAAATGCTTAAAGAGCATTTATGTCCTGAGGTTATTTCTAGTGTTAAGAACAAAAACCATTCTCTCACAATCTATTCTTTTTTTTTCAGTGGCCAAGCCACAGAGTGAACAGGTAGACTTTTCAAGGAGATGGCAGACTCAGACTCAGGCCCACCGTTTTTGTTTTTTAAAGAAAGGTTTAAGTTAACATTGCATTATCTGAAGAAAGTGAGGGAGCAACTCACCTCTTCTTCTAAAACAATGTGTCGAATCAGTGCAACAATTAAATTCAAATCAACTTTATCGTCATCCATCATTGCCACAGCATTGACAGTACTTGGAGAATACCTGCCAAGTAAATCAGAAAAATCAGCAAATACTCCATGAAGCTTACTGCCACTTAATTTTCTGTAAAAGTTTAAATCAAGAAACAGACCCTCGAAAGGGAGAACTACGGCTAACGCCGCATGTCAGGTTAAACAGAGGCATAGCACTGTGGGAACGTGCAGATGGAAAGGCAGCCTTGCCCGTCAGCAGGGCCTTCCCCCTCTGGGAATCTGCCCTCACCTTCTTCTCAGTTCCTTTACGTAGTCTGGCCAGCGCTCCTTATAAATCGCTTCCTTTTCTTCTTTTTCTTGTCTATTTACATGGCCTTGCATGAAACCCCTCTTAAACTGGGATCTGTATTCTTTCTGTTCTGGAACATATCTAAATTAAAGTAAAAGGAAAAAAAAAGGAAGAAACCATTTTGCTCAATGGTCCTGACTCAGCCTCTTGAGTGCAGTGATTAGTCGTGGCATGTGTCCAGCATGATTCTGAAGTGTTTTCAGATTAAGACTCTTGAAAAACAGATTCTAGAGAATATTTTCACTATACTTTCCAGAGGATGAAGGTTAAGATAGCAACTATTTCTAAGTTTCCATTAACGTAAAACTTGACCTTTCAGATACTTTCTCTTCTCTACCTAAGTAAACAATACATTTTTAGACCATCTTTGGCAGCCAAAATTTAAAAATCATAGTGATGTCCACCTTTAACTGGAGTGTTAGTCCAAGGTGATAGCTGGTGCCCACATACTAGAAAGGCTCAGGCTTTGAAAAGCAGAGTTTTTTAAGAATCTCTGAGGCAGCGTTCCCTACTTGTATTGCTCTAGGTCCAAGTAACTCCAGGAGACCTGGGACTGTAGGTGGACTCATGGCACATAGACTGTCCCAGGTGGTCCAGAATCAGCACTCACAACTCAGGTGTAGCAGGCCCAGTGCATATGCACTCACTCCACCAGCCTGCGTGACTGCTTTAAGAGCCCTTCCCTTCTACAGTGAGGTCTGAGATGCTGGGGCACATCAGGGGAGAGAGGAGAGGCAAAGGAAAGTGAGATGCTTGAGCTGGGAAGCATCTCAACGCCTGGAGAGTGGGGAGAGGGGTAGAGCCTGAGGTTTGACATCCTAGCTGTACCACCTGCCAGCGGTGCAACCTGACACAAGGATCCAACTTCTAGCCTTTGGTGATAGGTGAGTGACTAATGCTCTTACTGTAGAAACAAGTAGTAGCAACAGTGCCTGATATACAAGAGGCACCACACAGTGTCAGTCCCTCCTATTCATTCCCCCATACTGAGGCACCAGTGAATAGAGAGCAGGACCCCAGTACCCCTAAACACAAGTAACTCTCCATTACCCAGCCCTAGGCACCCCTGCCAGACCATACTGCCCGGGCCAGCAATTGTGTTTCTTTCACCCCAACTCTCCAAGGAACGGCTCTACTCTCTGACTGGCACTGTGCTTCCCTCTGATCATAACACAGGGGAGGACTTGGTGTACACCATACACCTTCAGAATGTATAACCAGGCAGGTGGAGCATGAGGAGTGAGGTGATGGGGAAGGTGGAGCATGAGGAGCAAGGTAATGGGGAGGAGGGTGGAGCGTGAGGAGTGAGGTGGTGCAGCAGAAACTCTGGGAGAGGTAGGGGATGTTGGTGAAGCCAGTTCAGACAAAAGCACAGACACTAAAACAACCAAATGCAAAAAGACTAGAATTGTGTTTAATCAATCGGCAGAGCCCCAATCTCCAACATTAAACCAAAACAAATCAGCACACAAAAACCAACAAAAACCCGACTTATAATTACTATCACCAACTTTGTAATGCAGTTAAAATAAGAGTATACATGAAGAAACGGGATTTTGAAACTAGAGGCAGTTTTAACATAAAGCCAATGCCAATAGAAAAATAAGCCGTAATCCATAGAAAGGTAATGATGGAAGAGATCAACACCAGGAACACCCAGATGGAGACGTTCTGACAAGAGAATGGTGACATGCTACGACCTTCTGGTTTCCTTAGCTTCCCTATCTTGTGTTTTACCTTATTTTCTCGATGATATCCTCCAGAAGGTACTCCACAACCGGGAAAGTGAAGCCGGGGATGTGGATCATCGGGCAGTTTCCTATGGAGGAGAAAGAAGAAGCCATGATGACGACCTCGGTGACCCGGGAGAAGCAGCATAGTGACTGTGAGTGCAGCCAGATCTCTACTGTTCTTCTGAAATAACAAGCAGCAGCCGAGCCGTAACTCAGGATTTTACTTCTGAACCATACACACATCTCACATACAACACAGAACATCAAATACAGTAACTTTAGTAAGTCAGACTCAAAAATCCACCAGAAGTCTTATTTTTCTTCCGATTCTCATAGCAGTGCATACCAGAATGGAGATATAACACTCCTGCAAAACCCACAAGGGGAAAAAAAATGGGTTAAAACAAGATCTAAGCAAATCTTAAATTATTAATATTTAAAAATAAGTATGGCTACCTCACAGTACCTGTTAGTTGAACATTTTTAAATTTATTTTAAACTTTCATTTCACAACAAGCAAATCAAGCAGCACACTCCACAAACCCATCAAGACAGCGTCAGGTCAGACTGCTTTGCCTCTAATTTATAAATCTCCATGCTAGTTCTGGAGGGTGCAGTAGAAAGGACTGGATACCTGCCCTAATGTGTCTCATAATCTCTATTATTATTAACATACATGTATTATATTTAGTTCTTCCCTTCCTCTTTTCCCCCTCTTATCACTAAGGAACAAGGATAGAAATCATCTCTCATTCTGGGTGAGTAACAAGGCTACTTTTCATGGTGACAATGCAAGTAAGGAAAGAGACCTCCCTGGCTCAGCATTCCAAGAACGAGTACAGACAGTGCCAAACACCCTGCCAGGCATGCCGGACAGCCATTCCCTGCCTGGTCACAACAGTCTTGGCAACGGACTGCCAGCCTATCTCCACCATAGGGCAGAGGTGCAGATATTAAAAAAACCTAGTTCTCTGGTCCAGAAAATGAGTGGGCAAGGTAGTGCTGAAATAAAGTCAACTACTAATCACTTCTTTTAACTCCTCTATGCTGAGTACCTCATCAGTTTTTCAAGTTAGGTGCAATGGTTTCCTTTTACCTTTGCTAACTCAGTGCAATTTTACTCACCAAAGTATTCTGAAAACTTCTCGGCATTCAAGGTTGCACTCATCAAAATGACTTTTAGGTCAGATCGGTAATTAAGAAGGTCTTTGACAACAGTCATTAAAACGTCTGACTGCAGGTTTCTTTCATGGATTTCATCAAGTACAATATGACTGACACTAGACAAAAGTCTGGAAGACAAGTGTGACATATGTAAACCAGAATGAAAACTCAAGACTGGCAAGATTCTGTTGGGTAATGGTTGAAACACACTCACGCATCTGACTGGAGCCACTGAAGAATGATGCCTGTAGTGCAGTACAAGATAGAGCCTTGCTTCCTCGGTAAGCGACTGCATGGGAAAGACAGGTTTTGAGTTTCTGCTCCTAATCATTTACTAGAGAACCTGCACACTTATTTTTCAGTTGTAACACCATCCACCTACAGAATGGAGCAATGGGGCATTTCTTTATAGTCATTCATTGTCATCACAAGGGCAGTGATTTCTTCTGGAAGGGGCAACCGTGAACATGCAGAGTATACCAAACCACTTCTAAGCCCTAACCTTCTGGGTTGGTGACTGGGAAGTCTGCTGGTATAAGTAAGTACAAGGGATCTGGAGCTCCAGGAAAGAACTGAAGAATTACAGAGGAGACCTCACAAGTAGCAAGAATCTTTTGTTCTCAGACACTGAACTGGGTCTGTATTATGACCATACTCTCCTGGAGTCTTCCCTGCTACATGATGTAGCAACCCAGTGTGGCTAGCTCTTGTACACTGTGTTGAGGGGGAAAGTTACAAAAGAACTTAAGACAGTGGAAGTAGTACTGTGGCTCAAGTGGTAGAGAGATAGCTTTGAACTGAAGAGCTCAGGGACAGTGCCCAGACCCAGAGTTCAAGCCCCACAAGCAACAACAACAACAACAAAAATTAGTGTCATTGAAAAACACAAAACAACAATATTGCTGGGCACAAATGGCTCAGGCCTATAATCCTGGCTACTCAGCAGGCTGAGATCCGAAGAAGGCAGTTCAAAGCCAGACTGGGCAGGAGAGCCTATGAGACTCTTATCTCTAAGTAACTACCAAAATACCAAAAAATCCAGAAGTGGGCTGTGGCTCAAATGGTAGAATGCTAACCTGAGTGTAAAAAGCCTAAGGACAACATCCTTGAAACCAAGCCCCAACACCAGCACACGTAGGAAAAAAAAAACAAAAAACAAAAAACAACCCATAATATATCATTTACCGTAGAATTACAAATATGTTTGGGAACGCTATTTCTGGATGGAGAAAGATAATAAATCAGGGTGGTAACCAGAAATCTCCAACACCAACGTCTGCAAGAACTGTTTCATCAGAAGGGCAAACTGGGTTAGACATTTGAGGAACCAAGTTCTCTCCTTAGCAGCAGCTCTAATGGTTAGCAACAATCAGAGTGTTCTAGCACAGTCTGGAGAGGAGCTGATGTTCTTTACCTCTGGAGACGAATCTGGTATCCAGTGCTGTTCCCATTGCCACAAGACTCTGCCCTCTCTGCAGCCACTCGCTCTGCAACCTGAAATTCAAGTAAAACATGAATATAAACTTGTTTAGGTCAAGTATTCTGAACATATGTAAAAATCCCAAATTGCTAAAATGGGAGTTCTTTCACATAAGTTAAAAAAAATAAGAGTAAGAGCTACTTATGGAAATTTAAGGTATCTCCAACTGTGTATATCTCTTTCTTCTTTCATTTTACTTTTTCTGTAGTAACACTATCAATTGAACCCAGAGCCTCACATTAGTTAGGCAAACACTCAACCACTTGAACCAGTCCCAGCCCCTTTACTTTGTACTCTGCTCTAGAGACAGGCTCCGGTTAATTCTGCCTGCGCTGACAGAGCCTCTTGAAACCTGGGAGACAGATATGTGTGGCAACATTTCACTTCATCTTAGAAAGGACTAGGAGCACGGCCCAGTGATAGAGTGTTTGCCTAACATGCACAAAGCCCTGGGCTCAATACCTAGGTACCACATACATGGGAAAAAGCTGGAAGCAGTGCTGTGGCTCAAGTGGTTGAGTGCTAGCCTTGAGAAAACCCAAGGACAGTGCCCAGGCCTTGAGTTCAATCCTTAGGACTGGTATACATACACGCACAGTGAAGAAAAATTTAAACAATCTACATAGCATTTCTTCCACTGTCAATACATGACTGACACACATATACACCACTAAAAGTATTATGTAGCTATATAATTGCTTTATGACAATTTTTACCTTTCTGTGGTCTCGTGTACTTTATAGGTACCTGGCTCCCCAAAACAATGGGAAGACTCTTAAGTTTACTTGAAATGCATACTGTCTACTGCCATGATCAGTAATGGAGTTTTCTAGCCACAAATTCTATATTAAATTACTTGGAATAAGTTAACCAGCTGGATGCCAATGGCTCACATCTATAATCCTAGCTACTCAGGGTGCGGAGATCTGAAGATCATAGTTCAAAGCCAACCTGGGGCAGAAAGGTCTGTGAGACTCTCATCTACAATAAACTACTCAGAAAAAGCTGGAAGTGGGGCTGTGGCTCAAGTAGTAGAGCATGAGCCTTGAGTACAAAGAAACTCAGAGACAATGCATAGGCCTTGAGTTCAAGTCCCAGGAACAGCAAAAAAATAAAATAAAAACAACCAGAAATCTTTATAGCTTAAGTATACACGTGGAATTATGATAGACATATAAATTCACTAAACTGAATACTCTTAAAAAAACCTCTAACATCTTTACAGTATATAGCTTTCATTTATAGACAAACTTAAAAAAACAAAAAGGCCACCAAAAGGTTATTTGAACAAAATGTACTTTCTTTTAAAATTTGGGATTAACACTGACCAAAAAAATGCTAGATCACTTAAAATAGATTAAACAATTTATTTTTCATTATGATAAACTTCTAAAATCAGGAGCTGGTGGCTCAGGCCTGTATTCCCAGCAATTAAGGAGGCTGAGATCTGAAAGACTGAAGTTCTGAGCTAGCACAGGGTAAGTCCTTCAGACTCCATTTCCAATAAACCAGCAGAAGGCATGCATGCCTTAGGAGGCTGATAGGCTGTGAGCGTCAAGAGCTGAGTTCAAGTCCTGGTGTTAGAGCAAAAAACAAAAAGCAATCTTATTGCATAGCTGGATTTTTAAAGAAGTTACTGATGGGGACAAAAATATACCTTTTATAAATAGCTCCACCCAGTGTACTGTATACTGTGTACTGTGTGTTGAAAAACATAGACACAGAAATAATAAGCCAATTGCAAAACTTTCTTTTTCCTGTTTGGTGGTACTGGGGTTAGGGACCAGGAAGCCTTGCTTTTGAAACACTCTCTCTCTACTCCTCGTTCTCTGTGTTTTACTACTTTTCCCTGGTCCAGCCCTGGCCAGCATCCTCCTACCTATTCCACAATCCTCCCAATTTCTGCAGAGTTGGAATTTCAAGCACACACTACCACATTCATTCTAAATCAGAATTTAAACCATCTACTGATTAAGATTATTTAGAGCTTGTCATTAACAAAATGAGTATTTTTTTTGTTTTTTGGCCAGTCCTGGGGCTTGAACTCAGGGCCTGAGCACTGTCCTTGGGCTTTTTCAAGGCTAGCACTCTACCACTTGAACCACAGCACCACTTCTGGCTGTTTTTGTGTATGTGGTACTGAGGAATCGAACCGAGGACTTTGTGCATGTGAGGCAAGCACTCTACCACTAGGCCATGCTCCCGGCCCCAATATGAGCATTTTTAGTATTAATTTTTCATCCTTTATGGATTTATGTTGAATGTTTCAAGTTAATATGTGAGAGAAATGATACCCAAGCTCTTGAACTTTACTCCCAAATTATTTGCTCACACAGTAACAAATCCTAAGCCTTAATTTATTAGGATTTGTTCCAACCATTAAAAATGAGTATGCTCTAGTGAAATTACTTCAGGGGAGGGGCAGCATCTCAGGGATGCTAGGCAGTGCATGTTCACTCACAGAGATGGCGCTGATCCTCCGTGGCTGAGTACAGACGATCCTGCACGCGGAGCCCGTGCCCCGCTCAATGAAGCTATCCAGGATGAACTGAGTGACCTGGGTGGTTTTGCCACATCCAGTTTCACCACTTATCACTGTTACCTGATGGTTATCAATCAAAGTCACCAACTCCTACAAGAAGCAGAAGATACCACTCTGTTGACTTAAGTCATAAAAGGCACAGTACTAATCAGAATCCTATCCTATGGCTGGCAGGTGGATATCTAGCGCTACCACTTTAGAGAGCAAGTACTTACTTGACGTAAGTAGCATCAAGTTAAGAAACCAAACTAAGGCACTACTGAAGAAAAATGCCTAGGAAGAGGCATGACTGACTGTGTTGTCAGTCATATTAACTCAAAACCACAGAGCCTGCTAAGACCTCTGTCATGTCAGTCCTATTAACACAAAACTAGAAGTGTTGAGATCTGAGGCACAGGAAGGGAAGACAAATCCTCAGCTGAGCAGCTACTGAGGGCAGCACTGGTTGTTACACACATCAACATACAGCTTTGCCTGCTGGACAACTTTTGCACTGTCTCAACAATGAGAAATTCAGTCAAGTGTTATTTGCTCTTAAGATTATTTCAAATAATTTAAGATAAGTTTCAAAGTTCCTACTAAACACATGAGCTATAGATATCTAGAAAATTTTACATTTGGGGAAAGTCTTTCTTAAAACTGTTGAATTTATAATAAATACGTGGAATATCAATACTCAGAATCACCCTTCTATTAAAAGGTATGGTTATACAGCCATCTAAAATAACTTGAAAAACCATGACTTAAAATTCCCATCCATTTAACAAAGTACACGCCAGAAAGTTTCCGTGGGAACCTGACACTACAGCCAGTAAGGGCAGTCAGCCCTCCATACCAAGTCTAAAGAAGTGAACACATACTTGTAGGGGCACAAACCCTTTTTGTTAAACCCTTTTTGTTATTATTTCCTAAACATGGCATTGACACTGCTTAGACAGCAGAAGTAAAACAAGAGATGACCTGAAGGCTGTAAGAAGATGATTTGGGCAACACACAAACATTACTCATCTCACTTAAGGGATTTTGGAGCCAGCCTGCAAGGATACCAGGTCATGGCTGTGCAGCAAAGCAGAATGCACTCACTCACAAACATGTACTGATGTCTATGTTAACACCAGCGACTGCTGATTCAAGAGACAGAGAAAGAACAAACACCCTGTCCGCAGAACTTACACTGGACTAGGAGGGGAAGACACAGGTGTCAGGTGGCAATAAGTGCTATGAAAAGCAAAGAAAAATAAAATAAATAAGGCTGGGAGAACCAAGCAGCATGGAGGACATTATTCTATGTAAGGTAACTATGATGAAGGGTCACTAATAAATTCAAGAGCTACAGCATAGTAGTGTTGCAATTTTCATTAAAGTGTTTGGTCAAGAATTAAAAGCAAAGTAGTCATGCTATCATACAAGAACAATATTTCTAAATTCAAGATTTAAATTATAAAAACTTCCAGGTAACTGTTTTGATAGCGTTTTCCCCAATTTTACCCCCAGTAACTAAAAAGAATTAGACTGATTTCCATTTAAGAGAAGGTATATGTGTGCTTTTTCCTGGTACAGAGCTCTCCTAAAAAGTACATCAAACTAAGTAGTACAAAGCAACTTACCTTCTGCATTCCATAGGAAGGCAGCTTTTCCCTGAAACGCTGAAATTTAAAAGCAAGTTTTCAATTTTCACAAAATAAACGGAATCAGATTACAATAATAAGAATCAAGGATATATCATTAGACGCACTAGAATCCAAAAGTATTTTCATTACCTCAAACAAGTAAAATATCAACTTTAGAAAAAAAACTTAAAGAATCACATTTATTTTTGAAACATTTATACAGTTCCATAGTAACTAATTAGAATAGAAACTCTTCTTCAAAGTTAGAAGTGAAATCAGAACTATCACCTAACAGTATTTTAACATTATTCACTATTGTCACTGTTTTTCTTTTTTTTTTTTTTGCCAATCCTTTGACTTCAACTCAGGGCCTGAGCACTGTCCTTGGGCTTTCTCAAGGTTAGTGCTCTACCACTGAGCCACTGAGCACCACTTCTGGCTTTTTCTGTGTATATGGTACTGAAGAATTGAACCTGGGGCTTCACACAAGCTAGGCAAGCACTCTACCACTAGGCCACGCTCCTGGCCTTTACTTTATCACTCTTGGATGTGTTCTGCATGTCCCCTAGACTTCACATGTTCCTCTCCCCACTTATCAGTATACCATGTACTGGTGCTGCAGGCACAGGAGCAGGATCAAAGACAATTTTAGGGTGCTTGCCTGGGAGAGTAAGGGAAAACTCAGTAACCAGACTCACTTCACAACAGCAATGTCAAGGAAGCCAGACTCAGGCATAACTGCTTCAAAGGGTTTTTCATCTCTCAGGTTCCCATAAAGTCTCATGTTTCAACCTTCATTAAGGAGCACATTAACCTTTTTTTGACAAAACTGGATACTCAGTAATTTATGTAACTCCTCTGTTTCTATAACAGCTTCCTGCTAATTTTGAAGACTAATGGAACCCTATACTCATAAATATACCTGCTTAACCCTCACATATGAGTAGAGAATTATCTTGCTTTCTGTTACCTGCATCTCAATATACCGAGGGTCACTTTTCTTCTTTTGTAAATCTTCCAGTAACTTTTGATCTAAGGTTACATCTGGTTCATTTTCTTGCAAAAGATACTCAGAATCTCGGTCAAAGGTAGATTTATCTCTGATTCTAAGTATCTTTTTTTCTTGGCTCATCAATTTCTTTTCCTGGTTGTCAACTTTCTTCTCTGAGTTTGTTTTTTTCTCAGCAGATACTTCAGCACCATATCTATTTTGACAAAATATAAAGTGAAAAAAGGTGAGAACCACTCAAGCCCCAAACAAACCACTCTCCTGTCTAAATATTTCAAAATTATCCTGAGGAAAGCTTATATTTTTCTCTGCCCCTCCAAGCAGCTACCAAGCACATGTACATTCTTAGAACAGAATTTTCTCCCTCCTCACAGAGAAACACTGCTGGATATCCTTGGGTGGGTTTGAAAATAAAACCCTGCTCAGCAGTCGCTCCTCCCCAGTCACCCCTGTGGCAGCTGCTCAGTGTCTTCTCTTCTCATCTTCTGGGGTTTATTTCACATCTTTACTTTATTCCAAATATTCTTTCTCAGCTATAAAGAAGACACCACTTAATAGCATCTAAAATACTGCTGATTTTCCCTATATAAGATACAGTTCCAGCAACCTTACATCAGCAATTTAACTTTATGAAGCCCTCCCAATCGGAATTTCAGAAATCACAAAAATGATGAGTAGGAAATACAAGTAACATGCATCTCCTACCTACACAAATTCCAGGGGGATGGAGGGGTCTAAGCTCTGCCTTCCTCTCTCCTTCAAGACTGACTTTCATCGACTAGAGAACCTAATCCTGTTATTTGTTCTTATCACTTTTTCTCGCCAATTCAGTAAGAGGTATCATTCTTTGCCTACTCTTTAAAAGAACAGTTTCTGTTGCTGTTTTACCCATGATCCTCAGGAGCAAACCAGGATATCTGGGCTTCAGAGTCTTTATCACTCTTAGTTTGGACAGAGTTCAGCAGCTGCACAATTTGCTCTTCTCGTCTTTCGTCCATATGCACTACAGCTCTCTATTACACAAAACAAAAAGGTATAAGCATGCATAAAATTATTTGATAACTACAAGAAAAAAAACAAAGACAAAGTTATGTACTGACTGCACACATAGAAAAGATAAATTTTCCCTCTAACCCAGTCCCACATCTAAACCTAATTAATGTTATCATTTTTGTATATATCCTTCTAGATTTTTCCATCAGGGATCTATAAAAATAGCACTAGATGTGACTGCAAGTAAAGGGTACTTGTCTCTTCTTATAACTTTTGTTCCCTTATCACCTACTCTGATGTACTACTACATCCGTTCTCCTGTAAGAGTTGGGTTTTTTTTTGTTGTTGGTGGCAGTTGTGGCGCCTGGACGCTGCTCTGGAAGGGGCTTTCACTCAAGGCTAGCGCTCAACCACTTGAGCCACAGCTCCACTTCTGGTTTTCTGGTGGTTAATATGAGATAAGAGTCTCACAGCTTTTGCTGCCTGTGCTGGCTCTGAACTACAATCCTAAGATCTCAGCCTCCTGAGTAGCTAGGATTACAGGCATCAGCCACCAGTACACAGGCTTGAGTTCTGATTTTTCCAAAAAATGGAATAAGGAAACACTAAGTGGCCATGATCACTTGAATAATGTCTTACACTGAAAGTAGTAACTGGGAGGAAAACCGATCTTGAGTACATAACGCAGGCCAATGCTCGCAGACAGCAGTGTGGCAGCCACTTCACAATCCTTAGGGAGCCAGAAAAACTTTTTTTTTTTTTGCCAGTCCTGGGCTTGAGTTCAGGGCCTGAGCACCGTCCTTGGACCTTCTCAAGGCTAGAGCTCTACCACTCAGCACCACTTTCAGCTTTTATCTATGTATGTGGTACCGAGGAATCGAACCCGGGTCTTCGTGCATGCTAGGTGAACACTCTACCACTAGGCCAAACACCCGGCCCCCAGAAAAACTTCTAAGAACTCTAAACCATATGCGTCTATGAAATAAATTACAGGCCAAAGTAAAATAAATAAATAAATAAATAAATATATATCCAAGCCAATTCTTGGAGACTTTTGTTTCTTAGACATAGCAAGTTTAAAACCATAGTTACACGGAGGTTCTTTGAATCCACAGGCCATGGGAGACACATGAGGAGTGGTGACAATTAGTTGACTACATTAAGAACTGCAGAGGAAGAAAGGTGATAGTAACAAAAAAGACCAAAGCAGGATGAAGAAAACAATCACTACTTAGGGGGAGGTGGGAGCCAGAGAAATGAGAAGACTCAAGAGGCAGCTATCCTGAGCCCAGGCTGGTCCAAGAGAGGAGCAGCAAGGCCACCAGGAGGTGGCTGTGTGTGTACCCGAGTGGGAAGTGAGGGTGCTGGGTCCTGCGCTGGGCATCCAGTGCTTCACTGTACCAAGGGCATACACCAGTTAGAACTCTACAGAAGAGGAGAACCAGAGCCCCCGCACTGCCAAATGCTCAGCTCCTGGCTACCTTTCTCTGGATATCACATCCTTCCTGAAATCTTCATGCGCATGCCCCATAACAGAACTTCCCCAGACAAACCTAATCTTGGTCACCCTCAGAGCCCCAGACAAAACTCATCCTAGAATGACTATGTGTCTACTTTAATCTGTCTTCTTTCCACAACCTGGACTGACCGCATCTCAACACAAGCTGCTGCTCCTCTTCATTACTTGTGGGGCTCTTCTGGCCTCTCTGAACCAGGACTGCCTCTCTTCAACATGCTTTCTTCACTGCTACCTGAATAAATCTTAGTTAAAAACCAGTCCTTTCACTCTCATGCTTCAATGACTTGCTAAGTTTCTTCAGGGAAAGCTGTAAATTTCAAGGCTCTAGTTATTTTTCTACTCCAGAGCAATTGTAATTGTGAAAATAAAGGGTCCTATTCTACATTAACATAAGAAAAAAAGGAAAATAACTACAGAATGAATAAACCACCTCACAATAATGTATAAGTAGTTAGGTATTGTTTGATAAATGGGATTCCCTTATGTGCAAAGTGGCAGAGGCGCTTGAAATCACTGCTGTACGGCTCTGGTCTCACCGTGCTCCACACCCACTCTCACCTTCCACATCTGTGGTGTCAAACTCCAGAACTCCAACACACACACA
Source organism: Megascapheus bottae (assembly GCF_031878675.1). NCBI lineage: Eukaryota > Metazoa > Chordata > Mammalia > Rodentia > Geomyidae > Megascapheus > Megascapheus bottae. The sequence goes on from NC_143509.1 coordinate 15,048,292, forward strand.
CACACACACACACACACACACACACATAGACGAAAACACTATTTTGCTATTCTTCAAGTTTCAGCCTCAAGAAGAATGCCACTCCAAAATCCTTTTAAAAAAAATTTTTTTTGGCCAATCTTGGGTTTGAGCTCAGGGCCTGAGCACTGTCCTTGGACTTTCTCAAGGCTAGAACTCTACCACTTGAGCCTCAGCACCATTTCCTACTCTTTTCTATGTATGTGGTACCAAGGAATCAAACCCGGGTCTTTGTGCATGCTAGGCAAGCACTCTATCACTAGGCCAAACTCCCAGCCCTCAAAATCCTTAAAAAAAAAAAAAAAAAAAATCTCTTCATCTGCTGGGCACTGGTGGCTCAGGCCTATAATCCTAGCTACTCAGGAAGCAGAGATGTGAAGATCTCAGTTCAAGGCCAGCCTGGGCAGACAAGTCCATTAGACTCTTGTCTCTAGATAGCCACCTGAAAACTGGAAGTAGAGCTTAGCTCAAAGTGACAGAGCACTAATCTCGAGCAAAAAAGCACAGGGAGGGACCGGGAGTTTGGCCTAGTGGTAGAGTGCTTGCCTAGCATGCATGAAGACCTGGGTTCGATTCCTAGGTACCACATATCTAGAAAAAAAGCCAGAAGTGGTGCTGAGGCTCAAGTGGTAGAGCTCTAGCCTTGAGAAAGCCCAAGGACAGTGCTCAGACCCTGAGCTCAAACCCAGGACTGGGGGGGAAAAAAAAAAAAAAAAAAGAGCACAGGGACAGCACCTAGGTCCTGAGTTCAAAGCCCACAACAACAACAAAAAAATTTCTTTCAGCTAATTATAAACAGTCCATATTCCCTTATCCTACTTTTAACACTGCATTCTAGATATAGTCCCCAACATCCAATTTCTCTGGAAAGTAGGTACCCACCTATCTTACTAATGCTATGTATAATATCCTATTTTCCATAAAAATTTGTTGAAAGAACATTATTCATTTTGCAAACACAAAGATTATTTTTAAATAAAATCTATGGCAATTGACCGAGACATAAACCTACCAAGCTAAAAGCGGTCAAGGGAACAATTAGAATAAGACAAAGAAAATTTCCCATATTTAATGATAGATTCATGTCAGACAGCAGAATGATGTGACTCAATCAAAAGCAAAAATAAAGTATCTTTACAAACTAATCAGGTGTGGGAAAAATAAGTTAATATAGGAAAACCTGCTGTGCTGAGTCCAGATTACCCAGACTCCCCTAACAAGGTAAGATGACACCGTAAGACATGAGTCAGGAATGGGGAGCTCATAGCTGTCATCTAGCTACTCCAGGCCAAGACTCTGAGCAGATCAGAGTTAGAAGCCAGCCAAGACATGCACATGAGACCCCTCTCAACCAACAGCTGAGCATGGTAGCACATGCCAACCAGCCAAGGCACAATGAGAGGCTGAGATCAGGAGAACTGCAGTTCCAGGGCAACCCAGGCAAAAAAAAATTCAAGACTCCATTTCAAAAGAACAAGGTGGCCTGGAGGGGCCCCCTTCATCCCAGCTATGATAGGAAGTCTAAAGGAGGTGGACTGTGCACACCCACATAGGATGCTATAACCTATCTCAAAAGTAAGTAATATAAAAAAGATCAGAGGCACAGAGGCATTAGCCTTGAGCTGAAGAACTAAAAGAGAAACAGAGAGAAAGAGAGGGGGGGAGGGAGGAAGAGGGAGAGGGAGAGGGAGAGGGAGGGAGAGAGAGAGGGAAAGGGAGAGGGAGAGGGAGAGGGAGAGGGAGAGGGAGAAACAATGGCCAGGAGTTTGGACCAGTGGTAAAGTGCTTGCCTGACATACACAGAGACCGAGGTTTGATTCCTCAGTACCACAAACAGAAAAAGCTGGAAGTGGTGCTGAGGCTCAAGTGGCAGAGCTTTTGGGCTGAGAAAGCCCAAGGAGAGTGCTCAGACCCTGAGTTTAAGCACCAGGACTGGCAAAAAAAAAAAAAAAAAAAAGATAACCATGTGTAGCTCTATACAAACAACAGAGGAAATGAGATGTAAGAGTGGAAGCTAACAAACTAGAGAGGCTGTGAACACAGAACAATGCACTGTCTTGGCCTGTGGAAATTTCTGTACATATAATTCAGATATTGGGCATATTGAAAGGAGCAGATTCACGAAAACGAAAAAGTAGAGTCAAGATTATATCCCAATTGGCCCAGTAAATAGTGGCAACATTTACTAATATGGAGGTTTGAGGATCTAATATGGAGGTCTGAGATCTTGCTGTGTCCATAAAATCTACTGCTTACAATAGGAAAGCTATGAGCATCTTCTGACTTAACACTCCTTCTGTCTTTTCCTAGCTGGACTGTACGCTCTCTGAATATCCTACTTCAGATCCCCACAGCAACATGCATACAGCACTGTTAAAACAGAGGGAGGATAAACGTGGATAAAATTACTGTGTACATCCTTTCAGTTAAGACACAAACACTCCTCCAATTTCAGTAATACACAGGTGTGCTTATCCAGATTTTTCAAGCAATGTGTTTACAGGGCAAGTTAGTTTGGGGCTGTCAAAAATATATTCGCACGCACATACTGGAGAAGAACCTCACAGTGGTGCAGGGCAAACACTCCACATAAGCTTCATCTCCAAGGCCCTCTCCTTGCTTAAAAAAAAAAATGTGCTACACTGAAAATTAATTTACAAAGACCTCAAATGCTTCAATGAAAATGCAAATGGCGGAGTAAAAATTAAGTGGAATGACCAAATTACACTTCGTATTTAATATACGGGGTGCTTTTCATGAAGTTACTTCACAAGCTGGGGGCTTTTGTCAACCCGACAATCCCCTGCTGGGCCTCCCAGTCAGTCCGTCTCCCACGGCTGCTTCCTCTCTCAGGCCGCCGGGTCCTTCTGCACCAGGAGCTGCTCACTAAGGGGAAAGTGCCCATCGCACTCGTCTTACACTACAGAGCACAGTGGACCTTTCTCCGCATTTCCCATGGGGGTCAGCCTGCTGCGTGAACCTCAGTTAACGTCGGAGGCCCCCGCGGTCCCCTTCACCGCCCCCGGAGGGAGGCCGGACCCTCGCGGTGGGAACGCGAGTTCTGCGCTCGCCCTGGGCTCGCAGGTGCCCATAGCGGGGCGCGCACTTCCGGCCCCGCGCACATCCGGGCCCTCGCGCAGCGCCGGCTCGCGCCTCACAAAGCACGGGCATGGCCAGGGCGGCGGGCGGGGTCCGAGGCCGCGGCCCGCGGGTTCCACCCGCGCCGCCCCCGTTACCTCCTGCCGCTCGGCTTCTCGGTTCCTCTGCGTCTGCTTCTTCGCGTACCACAGGCCGATCTCGCGGCCCTTCAGGTGCCCGGGGTGCGGGCCGCGGCCGCCTCGCCCGCCGCCGCCGCCCCGCCCGCCGCCTCCCGGGCCCCGCCCGCCCCCGCGGCCGCCCCCGTGGCCGCCGCCCGAGCCGCGGGGGCCCCCGTCGCGGCCCCAGCTTTGGTGGTAGTCGTAGCTCATGGTTCCCGCGCGCCGCAAGCTGCGAGAAGCCGCCGCCGCCGCTGGAAATGGCGTCCGGGCCCGGAAGCGGGTGCGCGGCCACTTCCGCCTCGCTTCCGGCGCCCAGCGCAGGGGGCGGGGCCTTGCGGCAGCACCCGCATGCGCTTCCGGTGGCGTCACACGCCGGGGACGGAAGCGGTGCTGAGCGCCCAGCACCTCCGGAATTCTGCCCCTGGCATGGGGGCGCAGCGGGCCGTGGGCTGTCGGGCGCCTGGAGCGCGAGGCCTGCGGGGCCGGAGCGGGGCCGGGGCGGCGCGGGCACCGCGCAGGCTGGGGAGTTAGCACCGACTTCCCCCAAACTGTGCATCCTCTCCTACCTCTTGGAGCATATAACCAAGTGCATTGCACATGTATGTAAACTCGGTTGTGTGTATATACTTAGGTGTTGTGTATATCACACATGATACATCATTAAATAGGTTTATATATATAAGCACACGTTTGCATGAGTGGCTGAGATTTGGGCACGAGCCGCCCGCCCCTGGCCAGGCGTGGTTTCCATACTCTTCATCACACAAGGGAAACATAAGTCATAAATTTGAGGGTTAATATTTTTGAAGAACTGGAAGCGAGGAGTATCCTTAATGCTCCCTTTGGACACTGGAACTTCGGTGAGTGGACCTCTCCTGGGAGGGGGGAAGGCCTTGGAGGGCCATTCCCACCCGTCTGGAGTGTCCGAGTCTGGCTCTTGGTGGGACAGAAGTAGAAAAGGAGCAGGAATGGTGAAATGTGTGTAAGGAATATTGTGGAAAAGCTTATTCAATTAGCCAGTGTCTTGTCACATGAAATTTTGAAACACACCGGGAAATTTTAGTTACTCTGAGTCCGAATTTCAGTTACAAAGGACATCACTCTGTAATTGTTTTAAATAAGTCTCAATTTGTTTACAAAGAAAATACATGGTTTCCAAATTCTTAGTATTATCAGTGATCCGTCTTCTATGCCCTCTTCTTGCTAGACAAGGGAATAGTAGGAATTTCTTAAAATTGCTGGCTATTTTTCCTTGATCTCTTTAAGGCAATCTCGTTTCAGTTAATTATGAAGTTCTCTCTTTGGCCATTTTGGATGTCTTTTCCTGTTTCCCTAAGGTGAAGTTGGATGTAGGAGATTGGGGGAGTGATTTCTACTCTAGTAGTAGGACTAGTCTGTGTTGCTCCACTTAGGACCGTCATAGCCAGTTCAACTCAGCTCAGCAGTTGGTGTTTGGGATCATGTTTTAGTTAGCTGTTACCCCCAGTTGATGTATTGGCACCTGAAGCTGTCAATGCTGGCTCACGTGGCTTCATCCCAATGATTACTGTGGCAAGAACATCTAGCTAGAGTAGGGTCATCACTTACCTCCTCCTCTCCTGTGCCATACATGGATGTTTCTGCATCCCAGCTACATAATCGCTGAGAGTTCTGGAGTGCTGTTGCAATTACTGCTTTATAGCAAGCTACTTGAAAATTGAGCTGAATCAAACCCTGGTTTGTATGGTTTTGTATCCATCCCCTATGTGAGGAATTTGCACAGGGCACTGTGGAAATTGCCTTTTCTGTGAGATGTACCAGTGGAGTCTGGAGTCATGTGGAGACTAATCACTGGACACTTGGTAGTGGGGGCGGGGGAAGGTTCTGGACTGTCCCTGAGCTAAACTGCTACATATGCCTCTCTGAACGGTTCCCTGTGCAGCCTTGAGACTCATCATGACAACTGCTGCATTCCAAGAGCAGCTATGGAATCTACATGCCAGACCAGCTTGGAAATGTGTTTCTTATTAGCTGGCCTTAGAAGCTATGTGATGCCATTGCACAGTACTCACTGGCTGAATAGTTACAGGTGACAACCTAGGAATAAAACTCTAAGTTCATCTGTTCTGCCACCCATCCATGCTCTGACCCTCCCTGGCCTTGTGTTTGCATCTCCAACCACTTCTTCCCTCCTGTACCTTCCTACCAGCTTCCTTGATGATTTCCCAGCATTCAGGAGGCCATTTCTATTTCAGGAGACACGCTTCCCTTTGCTGGACCGTGACTTCCCCAGATGATGTCTCCCAACCAACTCGTGACCTGGAGTCTCAGATAAAATGGTACCTTGAGACTTTCCTGACTCAGTTATTAAAAAAAGCCCTCTCTTTTTTTCCCTTACTCTAATTTTTCTCCTTAGGATTTATTATCTCTTGTGAATATGTTCAACATTTATACATGTACCATAAATGTACGCACAGATGCACAGGTATATGCACACATGCTGTGCTTACAATGGATTACATATCTGCATATGATCACATGTATGCACATAACCCATACAAACACAAACACATGCACAGAGTCCTCTCTTTATGGTGGGGCTATATACGTGCACATACCCTCTGCTGATAATGGGGTTACAAAAGCATACATAGCCTTTACTGAGATGGCATTGCACATATATACATGTATCTTTTACTTATAATTGTGATACTGTAGGACAGAGCTATACACACACACACACAAACACACGCCCACAGCCTCAGTGATGGGAATCACACCTCCTCCATTTAGGATATGTGTATTAGAAGTAGAAAATAACATAAGCTGGAAAGGCATACAGTGTGTATAACCTACCAAATGTCTTATGTGAATGTTGGAGCACAGGAGAGGAGAACCTGTTGACTCAGTTGTGATCCTGTGTTTGGCCGAGCCTGTGGCTTGCTGTGCTGCCCGGAAGAGTGACCTACAATGTATCACCACCCCGGGAGATGGGGCATTTACTGGGCGTGCATTTGCTTTACAGTTTTCACACTCAAAAACTTTTAAATTGACCATTGGCAATCAGAGAGCCTCTATATGTAACTGTGAGGGAAAGACCTTGTCTTTATCTAAGACCATCTCTAGAGAGATCATTTCTCAGCCTGTAAACTGTCACACCCAGTGAAAACCACTTGTAGGAAGCCTTAGACTAGCCAGATACAGCTCTGTATCAGAGCTGGAGACTGCTCTCCAACATCTGCTGACAGCCACACTTGCTTACCTGTGCTCCCGTGCTAGGAAGCCCAGGAAAGACTCCAGTGAGCTCTCCCAGCTGGCACACACTGTGCCAAGGAAGCAAAGCTGCCTGCACCCATGAGGAAAGCCAACACAGGCTCTATATTCAGAGCTCTCTTCTCTATAGACTCTTTCTCTTGACTGATTTTTTTCTTTTTTTTATTGTAATTAGTGAAAGGATTACATGATATTTGCCAGATAGAAGGTGCATTAATTCACATACATTGATACCCTTTCACATGTTTTGTTACCCATTACCCTCCCCCCACACCCCCCACCCGTCTTGGTTTTCCCCCCTTCCCTATTAAATTTCAAATAACCAAATACAAATAAATTCAATATATCTTGACTGATTTTTATACTGTACATTTCCCCCGGAGTAAAGCGTAACCACGTGTTTACAGATTTCTATGAGTTACCTGAACCCATCTAGTGGATTGCAGTTGACGGCAGGAGTGAGGCAATCTTGTATGGACTATGTTCCCCGACTTTGTAGTTTGCTCAAACTCATAGCACGTATTTTTTAGAGGTGTGTTTTCTTTTGTTCTCAGATCTACTTTGGAATGATGGAAACAATTGTTATAATCAAGAAATATGGACCAGGAGCGTGGCCTAATGGTCAAGTGCTTGCCTAGCATGCACAAAGCCCTGGGTTCAACTCCTTGGTACTACATACTCAGAAAAAATGGTGCTATGACTTAAGTGGTAGAGTGCTAGCACTGAGTAAAAAGTGCCCAGGCCCTGAGTTCAAGACCCAAGACTGGCAAAAAAAAGAAAAGAAATGAATGAGAGTGACAGAAGGCTAGATGCAGATAGCCCATGCTTATAATCCTATCTACTCAGGAGGCTGAGACTAGGAGAATTATGGTTTGAAGCCAACCTGGCAGAAAAGTGTGAAACTACATCTCCAGAACAGTAAAACACAAGCTGGATTCCCTGGTTCAAGTGATGGTGTGCCAAATAAGCAAGACATGTGAGTGTAAGGTCCTGGGTTCAAGCCCTGGTACTATCAAGAGAAATAAAATCATTGAAAGTGTAAGAAGTTAAGATAAATTGAGTTCATGAGATTATTACAGAACTGTGTTGAGAGAGGCCTCCAAATACTGCATAACTGAGTTTTCTTTTTACCGCATTCTGAATAACACTTTTTTTTTTTTTTTTTTTTTTTTTTACTGCTCAATGACAGCTCAGGGAAGCTGTAGGGATTCTTTTGAGTCGTCTGTGTTTGCACTGTGTGGGAGCCACCACCAGATGGTGACATTGTTTAATTTAACAAGCTGTTATCTTCAGACATCAGTCTATACAGAGAAAAGCTGGGCAACATTCTTATTAATAAAAGCCATGTAGCTATATCCTTTAGATGTATGGATATAACACAAATTGTATACGGTGATGTCTGTTTTGTCACTGGGAGCATGTGATGTAGCAAACCTAAGTGAACTTGGGCAATTAACTTTCTATCCCTTTACAAGGCAGGAACTGAAGCAGCCATTCATGCCCACACATGAAGCCCATACCCGTCGTTCTTACACAGTCAGGTTCAGGCTTGGAGTTCGAAGTGTTACAAGTTAGTGAGGTGGTACTGATTAATCTCTCAATCCAGTCTCTAGGCTAAGCGCTCCTGCAACTGCTTCAGTGCAGCAGAATTTTAGAGTAGATCCATTGAATAGTTGAGCAAGGCAGGCTTGAAGCAGGCATAGCCAAGGGTCGCTTTACAGTGCCCGGAGCCAGCCCGTATCTACTGAGAAGAAATGAAAGTCAGCAGGCAAACAGATGCTATAAAGCAGTACAATATAGTTCATATGCACCTTCCACTGTAGTCTCTATCATCCTGTTCCCATCCTGAGGAGAGGACTATGTGGTTAAACGTCTTACGTTCAGTTCTTTCCTATTTTATTCTGTTTTGTTATGATCCTGTTTCCGCTGTTACCAGAAAAGCTTTAGCATCACCCTTTCAGAATATCACAGATGAAGATTTATCAAAATATTTTCCAAGGATTATTAGAATATTTGCTTTCATTTACACATGCAGTACATAATGATTCATACCAGTCAGATTGGCTTATTTGTCATCATTTTAAAATCCCTTCATTTTGGTGACATATCTTTTAGAATGAACTGTATTTATAAAGATAATACATGAGTTTGAGTTTACATATTATGCATTTTATTTGGGGCTTGTTTTCACAAACATCATTAATATCATTACATGTGTCTCCTAAGTTGAGATGAGATATGTGGGGAGTTAGGGCAGATGAAGAAAGATTATTGAGATAATTATTTTAAAACAATTTTTCTTGGTAGCAAAAACACCCTCTAAAGATGAAACAATCTGAAAGGAACTTAGAGTTTTGACTCAGTATAATGAACTAGAAGTGAAAATGAACTATCTAAAAATTCACTCAATGTATAACTAGCTAAATCAGTCTCAGACCACGTAAAACAGCAATAACTTTGGAAAATGAACATTGAACATTTAAGTAATACATTTAATATATCTATACAGAAATATTGGTTTGAGGAAAACAAAAGATTTTTCAAGTATACATTACTAATATTCTTACAAGATAATTCCTGCATTTTCCAATGTAATGCATCCTGAAATTAGTCTTGAAATGGGTCCCTTATAACCATGTCTGTGGGGAAAGTAGCAAAGCACCCTGACTCTTGAACTCTTTTGGGAAATAAAATTTTCTGTGTCTCAAGAATGGATAAGAACATCAGCCTATGTAGCCTTAGGAAAGACACTTGTTTTGAAAAGGTGAAAGATGTGATCTGAGAAGAAACCAGAGTTTCTTTTGTTTTCGACTCGGGTTTTTGCTCTGCTTTGCCCAAAGCTTATCTTCTGATTGAATGTCCCTCTCAGGGATTTCTCTGATGGTCTTTTCCCACAAGACATTTATGCAAAGAAAGCAATTCTAGGGGGGGGGGGTGGAGGGGAGGGTAATGGGGACCAAGACATGTGAAAGGGTATCAATATATGTGAATTAATGCACCTTCTATCTGGCAAATATCATGTAACCCTTTTATTAATTACAATAAAAAATAAATTAAAAAAAGAAAGCAATTCTAGTGCAGTGTTCCATATGACTTGTAATAGTTTGGATCTCCAAGGCTGCTGGAAGTTCTTCAGGTCATTAAGGGCCGTGCCCCTGAAAGGAGGGGGTGGGGTGGGGAGGGGCTTTCACCGTTTCTCACCCTCAACCGACCTGCCCCTCTCCTGCTTCCCTGCTCACCATAGGGAGAGCCAAGCTGGACATCTTGGATGCGGGTCATCATGAAGGAAAGCTAACAACAACTCCTCCTCATTTGTAACAGACAGCATGTTTACCAGCCATCATGTCAGCATGCCAGGATAACTTGGTTGACACTTGTAAACTGCTGCGTTTTAGAAATGAAGGGTCTATTCTACATTAGGCATGGATTTGCCTTTTCTTGGCTGACCTGGGACAGAAAGCAGCAATGTGGGGAGCTGGTTACTAGCCACATGTAGGCAAGCCTTTTTTCTTTTCTTTCTTTCTTTCTTTTTTTTTTTTTCCGTCAGTCCTGGGACTTGAACTCTGTCTGGGCGCTGTCCCTGGCTCTTCAACTCAAGACTACCACCCTACCACCCTGCCTCATTTCAAGCCCACCACCCTTCCCCTGGGTCGCAGCCCACTTCTGGTTGTCTGGTGGTCAATTGGACTTGGAGTCTCCGGACTTTGTGACCGGGCTGGCTCTGGACAGTAGTCCTCAGCTCCCATCTCCCAGGTAGCCAGGGTGACAGCCAGAGCCCCAGCCCCGTCCCCGTCCAGTCCCCGTCCCCGTCCAGTCACCATCCAGTCCCTGGCCCCATCCAGTCCCCGTCCCCGTCCAGTCCAGTCCCCATCCCGTCCCTGGCCCCGTCCAGTCCCCCCTCCCGTCCAGTCCCCATTCCCATCCAGTCCCTGTCCCGTCCAGTCCCGGATCCCGTGTAGAGGGCGCATGGCCGACCCAGGCTGGCCTGACAGAGGCAGGCAGAGCCATTGGCAGGCATGGCCGAGACCTGTGCTGGAAATGATTTCTAGAAGGTGGGTAAGAGAGGAAGAGAGACATCTTTCCTTCACCACAGTGTGGGATCTCAGGTAGGCTTGAATGCGCGGGCTGGGGGGGTGGATCCGCGCATCAGGCTGCCCGCCAGGCCGCAGGGGGATGGTGCGGGGTGGGGGGGCGAAGGGGTGGGGTTTCGCTGGCTCAGGGCTCAGGGCTCCGGGGGGTGCGGCCTGCGGAGCTGGGCCCGCGTGTCCTCCCCGGCCTCCCCGGCCTCCCCGGCCGCCCCAGACGCCCGGCCGCCCCGGCTCTCTGCCTCTCTCTGCCGGTAGGCCTGGTTGAGAAGCTGGATGTCCTCGTGGTAGCCGCCCCGGGGCGCGCAGCCTGGCGGGGGCGGCGGGGCCGGGCGCTGGCGCAGGCCCCCGCTCCGGTGCGCCTCCACCGTGTCCGGGATGGAGATGCGGAGCGCCGCGCCGTCGGGGCCGCCGGGGGGCAGCAGCAGCGAGCAGGAGGCTGTCTCCCCCAGCTCGCAGGACACGAAGCGGTTCTCCCGGCGCGAGAAGCGCAGTGACGGGGAGCGGGCGCGCGCCGAGGACTGGCTGATGCTGCTGACGATGGAGACGGTGTCCGGGGCGCCCTCGTCCTCGCACACCTCCAGGACCTCCACGTGGATCTTGACGCTGGCGTCCGCGAAGGCGCCCGGGGACTCTTCGGCCGCGCGGGGCTCGTGGCCCACGCTCTTGGAGCGGAAGACCTCGACCTTTTGGGCTGTGGGCGCGAGGGTGCGCCCCTCGGCGCTGACCTCGTAGGTGGACAGGGACAGCGTCTTCCCGGTGGGCGTCTGGAGGGACACCATTCCCTGGAAGGCGCGCAGGGGCAGGGCCAGGCCGTCACCCGCCCGCTGGAACAGAAGGAGCCGCGGCTGAAGACCCGGACGGATGGCCCCCTCTCCCACCCGAGACCCGGACCAAGGGCCCCTCACCTACCCGAGACCCGGACGGATGGCCCCTCTCCCACCCGAGACCCCAGGAGGACCCAGACTCGCAGAGCAGAGACGTCTCCTCCTGGGACCACGGGTGGCAGCCAGGGCAGAACGGGGGCCTTCGTCCCAATCCGGAATGGGTTTTATGTTTTTGTCTCATATCACGCTTAATTTAAAAGCCTGGAGGAGTGGAAGAAGCATAGCCTGCATCCCCGGTGAGAGTGTCATGGTGAGAGTGTCATGGTGACCAGAGGAAGCTAGCCTGAGGCGTGCCTGTCTCCTCTGGGCACAGGCAGGTGGGAGGTGGGGCTGGCCCTCCAGGGAGAGGTGCTCCCCAGAGTGGTCCTGGGCTCAGCCTTCCGGGGATGGGTGCTCCCCAGAATGGTCCTGGGCTCAGCCTTCCGGGGATAGGTGCTCCCCAGAGTGGTCCAGCCCCGCAGGCCCAGGCCCTAGCCCACAGAGTAGGCTGTTTTTAAAAACTGGCCACCACCAAGTGTTGGAGAGACAGGCGGCTGGGCTCTCTCGAGGTCGTTTCCCGCATGGCTGTTTGGCGCTCCCACGCTCTCCCTGGCCCTCTGAGAAAAGCTGAGATTCATTGAAAAAGAGGTGTAGTTCAGGAAAAGTAGGGAAGTGAGTGTCTTGGGTGGCAGGCCCTCGCTATGCGGTGCCAGGCTTTGTGTTGTGTTTTCGGTGACTGATTTGGGGTTGCAGGTGGCGAGGGCCATGGCGTGGGCAGTGATGGTGATCCACTATGGTGATGAGCAGCCTTCCCAATGACCCCACGAATGAAGTCCCCACATCTCAGCCAGCCCTCAGCCCCAGGCCTCCCACCGTGGGGACAAGGGCGGAGGCCAAGCAGCATGGGTCATGGACTAAAGGAGCCAGGGCGGCCTGGGCCTGGAGCAGGGGTAGCTTTCCTCCATGCGGATGGACTGTGGGGGTCCCCATCACCTGAGCCACTCTCCTTCCTTGACCTCAGGGACCCGGGAAAGACAGGCAGCTTGTTATATCCACACAAACTCCCAGAAATGCAAACAAGGCCGATTTTTAGGGTACTCTTTTTGTCTTTTTTCTTGTTGTTTTTTTTAAAATTCTGTACATAAGTTTATGTGACTGGGGGAAGGGTGGGGACAAAGGTGAGCCAATGTAACAGTGATACTAGACACTGTTGGAAATGGACGTTAACGCTGGAGGGGGAAGAGAGCGGGAAGGAGGGGAGGGGAAGCAGAAGAAAATGAAGAGGGGAACACTTGAAAAGGAAGGGCCCTCACTAGGCCCAGTGGCTCCCGCCTATCTTCCTAGCCACTCAGGAGGCTGAGATCTAAGATCTGAGGATCCATGTTCAAAGCCAGCCCCATCACTGACGTCTGTGAGAAGTTTATCTCCAATTAACCTCTAGAAAATGGGAAGTGGACTGTGGCTCAAGGGTAGGGCGGTAGCCTTGAGCTGAAGCGCTTAGGGTAGTGCCCAGGCCCAGAGTTCAACCCCAGGACCAACAAAAAACAAGCAAACAAAAACCCCAAAACCTTATGTATGTAATTAACCCCTCTGTACTTCCCCTTTACAATAAAATTAAAAAAGAAAATAAAAATTCAGTTTGGATGTATGACTGTTATTACTGCCTTCTTATTATGGTCAGGATTTCACCAACAGATTTCCTCGGTAGCAGGGAGGCAGGGCATTGCCTGTGACCCTAGTTCCAGGTTCTGCACTGCAGTTCACCCCACTCATGCAATATGTTCTTTTTCTAGGTTAGCGGAGCTTTCAGGAAACTTTGCCCCCATACCTTGGTTGATTAGGACAGTGTCAATTAGTTATACAATGTAATGTCTTGTTTGCATTTCATAAGCGTAGACAATGTTAAGGTGTATTTTTTTTTATTTGAAAGGGAAAGCTCTAGTTCTAATCAAACATATCTCTGTCAAAGTGGAGGGTTTTTTGTTGTTGTTGTTGTTGTTTTGTTTTGTTTTGTGGGCTTAAACTTGTCCTGGGTGTTGTCCCTGAGCTCTTCAGCTCAAGGCTACTGCCCTATCCTTGAGCAAACCTCCACTTCCCGTTTTCTAGAGGTTAATTGGAGATAAGAGTCTCAGGTCCTTTTGTGCCCGGGCTGGCTTTGAACCTTGATCCTCAGATCTTCGCCTCCTGAGTAGCTAGGATTATAGGGATGAGCCACAGCACACACCCGACCTCCTCTGGAGATTTTACTTGAAAAAAAAAATGTAAAAAGAAAACAGTTTCAGCAACAACTCAATGTAAACCTGAACTCACACAATGAAGAGTCTTCCCTCTTGGGGGAGAAAAAATGTTGTCTGAGCTAAGTCACAAACTACAAGTTAATGTGTATGATGTCTAAATCATGTAACAACTCAAGAACAATTTCAAAAAAGTATTTATGAGCATTTTTATGAGGAAAAAAAGAGGTAGATATTATGCGACATAGTGTTACTGCTGATTTCATTTGCCTTCACCTTTGAGCTGATTGAACAATGTCCCCACAAAACCTATAAGCGTCGGCTCAAATGGAAGTGATTTCCACAGGTACAGTCACCCTAAGATGTGGTTCCATGGCTGCGGTGTCCTCAGGAAAGAGTGGTGGAGTGAGATTGCCCTGGAATGGGGCGGGAGTATCAGGCGCTGTAGTTTGGCCTCAGTTTCTCTAGATTCTCCCTCAGAATCTGGACAGGGTTCCCTGCCCCACCCCGCTGGTATGGAAATATAAGAACAGATTCTCGGCTTTTATACAACCCATGTTTGCAGTAGTTTGTGGTAGTCGCTCTAGGGAGCAAATGGTACAAAAGTATACATGAAAGCGAATTTTTGTAAAGTCTCACAAGTGCCTATTTTCTACCAGAGACCAGGTCTATGTGCTCGATTTTGCCAAATGCATAGAAAATAAAATCTTAAAGGAGAACATTTTCTGTTGATCATTATTTTCCTAGCCTTTATAACAGTGCCTAACATGGCAGGCACTCAAAAGTATTTGTTAAAGGAAAATAATTATATATACCTCTGTATTATTGACCTAGTATGTTTTTAGCTTCCACATTTTACTTTTGAAAGCACAAATATAGAATCATCTTTTTTAAATATTGACATTTGATTTTTTCCCCTTTTTTTTTGGTCCTGGGGTTTGAATACAGGGACTAAGCATAGTCCCTGGACTTTTTCACTTAATGCTAGTACTCTCCCACTTTTAGTGACAGGACCACTTCCATTTTTTCTGGTGAAGATATTTGGAGACAAGAATCTCATAGACTTTGCCTGACTGGGCTGGCTTTAAACCAAAATCCTCAGTTCTCAGCCTCATGAGTGGCTAGGATTACAGGCATGAGCCAGCATAAGCTTTGATGCTTATTTTTATTTTTTAACAACCTTATATGGGGGGTAGGGGAAATAGTAAGAGAAAAATGAGTGAGGGGTAACAGTGTTCAATGAGAAATGTACTCATTACTGTACTTATGTAACTATAACCCCTCTGTACATCACCTTTACAACAAAATTAAATTTAAAAACCTTATATAAATGAGTAATCAGAGTTATAAGCACATTGAAGCCATCTTAAAACAACATTTTTATATAAATAAAATGTAGGAGACTTAATTGCAGCTGAACATTTACTGCATGGTCAGTAGGATGTATTTAGAGCATAAAAGCATTCATT
This sequence comes from Megascapheus bottae, assembly GCF_031878675.1. Classification (NCBI taxonomy): domain Eukaryota; kingdom Metazoa; phylum Chordata; class Mammalia; order Rodentia; family Geomyidae; genus Megascapheus; species Megascapheus bottae. The sequence goes on from NC_143509.1 coordinate 15,063,473, forward strand.
TCATAGTCAGTGTTTTCGTTCCATTTAAAAGTAAGTGAATTAGCATTTGCTGTCAGGAATAATGATAATCCATTATTGCTGCCTTCTGAGTGTGGGTGGCTGGGAGTTCTACTTGGAGATGAAAAGCAGTCTCTAAACCTCACAAATACTTCAGGAGGAGAGAACTCACCATATAAACACATTCGCACAAATAATCTGCTGTGATAATTGATTCATACTCATTGGCCTTGGATATAACAAATGTTTTTTTTTAATTTTTCAGTATAAGCCTGTAGGTGAATTCAGGGTGAAATTATAATATAAAAAGAGTTGCTCTAAATTTGTCTCCTAACAAGATTAGCTATTCTGTTGATTATTTAAATCACTCAGGAAAAACAGTATTACAGCTCTTAGGATCAGAGCCTTCATCGAAGTGGAGCAGGTCTAGATTTTCCACCTTGAAAGTTAGAACTACATCATGAACTCATAATCCCAGTGACCAGCAATTTAAGCACAAATAAATTCATTCAAACGACCTCCAGTATATTTTGGAAGATATGGGGCCTTGAAAAGTATACAAATTGAAGAATTTAAGTCATAGAAGACCATCTTAAAAAATGGTCTGATTGAAAAATGACATTAAAAAAGACAGAACAAGAATTTTTTTGAGAAAAGCAAAAGTAGATTTAAAATAATTTATTTGGGGGAGTTTTGCTCACTAGATAAACTACTATGTTTAGTGAAGCAAAGGCAGATGACACAAGAATCACTCCAGACAAGAGACAGTGGTGGGGCGCAGAGAAGAGCACAGGGCTATGTCAGCCCTCAGAGCTCAGGCTGTACCTGAAGCCTGCTCTTCCACCATGACCAGTCTAACCTCTGCTTTGACTGAAATTCATCAGAAAACTTTACTGAGCCTGCTGAGCAGGAGCTATAGTTCAGATTTCTGAGTTTCCTATTTAATATCACACTAACTTACAAAATGGAGAACAAAGCTATCCAAAGTTTATGGATGATATGATGACGTTGCAGGAGGTGACAGAAGGCAACATATGTCGGAGCCAATGCCAAGTCCGTGCTTCATGTCTCACACCCTCTGGCCTTACGAATTCTCTAGCCTATAGTACCATAAAATGTGGGTGACACTTGCCTCTTCTGATCTAGCCAAACCTCAGGCCAAGGTGAATAGCATTTCACTCTTCTACTTCAGCTAGAACCTTGAGGACACCAGGAGGGAGAAAGGATGTAGTCACACTCAGAGGGCAGTAGTTAGAGAAAAATCTTAAGTAAACCCTGAAAGATAATTTCAGAACATGAAAATGCAAAGGCAAATGGTGGTGTTGAGAAATCTGGAGGAGATGGAAAGAGCTGGAGAGCCCAAAGCAGCAAGATTTGTTTTGTCTGCATGGCTCTGATGTTCTCTTCCATAGTTATAGAAGAGAAAGAAAGGATGGACGTGGACTTCTATTGTGTGCACATTACACACTCAACACATTACGTAGGACGTCTAATTTCATAGAATCCTGAGAGTATAAAGTCATTTGCGCATGAATCAGTCATGGGTGTGTGGAGATGAGCGCACTTGTCCAGGCTGCCTGGGAAGATAAGGGTGGAACGCTCATCTCAGTGTAGCTCTCCTCTACATCCTTCTAACCATGCCACGGCTGGCGTAAGAGAGGACCCACGATCCAGTGGGAGAGGAATCAGAAGGAGGAGGCAGTGGGAGCAGGGAGAGTAGCGAGGAGGTTTTAAAATCATGAGCTTCAGTAACTGGAGTAGAAATTTGACCATTTAAACAAAATGGACTGACTCCCTGAAAAACCCAAATGCTACCATAATGCATCCAACATGAGACAGAGCTTAAATAGACCTGTTACTATGGCACAAAGTCATAATTTTAAAATGCAAAAAAGAAGAGAGAAGATACCTTCAGAATCAGATAGTTTTGCTGAAGAACTCTATCAAATATTTAGTGAAGGAAAGTTTAAATTCTGTATTATCTCTTATAGAAAATAGAAGAGGAAGCAACACTTCTTCATTTTTACAGACCTGATTTTATCATACTACAAAAATCATACAGGGATAGTACAAAGAAAAAACTATAGTACAAAAAATAGTACAAAAGCATAGTGCAAAAGATCTATAGATTGAATTACTCATGAATCTAGATGCAAGCACCTTTAACAAATGGAATTTAGCAATTTATGAAAATAGTATGCATTGGGTCTGGGACTGTGGCCTAGTGGTTCAGTGCTCGCCTAGCATGCACAAAGCCCTGGGTTCGATTCCTCAGTACCACATACATAGAAAAAGCCAGATGTGGTACTGTGGCTTAAGTGGTAGAGTGCTATCCTTGAGAAAGCCCAAGGACAGTGCTCAGGCCCTGAGTTCAGGCCCTAGGACTGGCAGTAAATAAGTACATAAAAAACTAGCAAGCACTGTAACCAAGTGAAACTTACTTTAGAAATATAAGGTTGATTTAGAATTCAGTGACTGATCTAATCTCTCATATTAGTAAACTAAGAAAAGACCTCCATGATTATTTCAATTGACTCAAAATATCCAAAAGTACTCCACATCCATTTATGATTTTTTTACAAAAAAACTTAGAAAATCAGGAATAGAAGGAAATTTCCTCAGGTTCAGCACGGACATGTGTAAGGGATCTAGATCTAGCATTAGATTTATGAAAAGACTGATTTCTTCCTAAGATCAGAAGAGGTCATGATTTCAGAACTCATCATTTTTCTTCCATAGTGTACTAAAAGTTTACTGCCAGTGTAAAAAGCCTGGAAAAGGAAGCAGGCAATATCAATCACAAAGTAAGAAATGAAGCTGCAGCTACTCTTAGAGGACATGTCTGTATAAATCAATCTCAAAGAGTACAAAAAACCCTCTTTGAACTAATGACTGATCTAAGCCATTGTTAGGCACAAATACAAAACCTGGCTATGTAGTTTATGATGGGACCTAAAATTCTGCGCTTACTGAAGGCTCTCCGAAGGTGCTGAGGTGACTGATTAATGAAGCTGTTGTTTGAAAGCAAGAGACTAGGATCTATTTGACTCTTCATAGCACTAAAATCACATGGCTACATAAATAAATTGTATAGTGTTCATAATTTAGAGAAGACAAAGGCAGAATCACATGTTAATTGCAGGAATAATATAAATCCTCCATAAAGCAACTTCATAATTCAGTGGAATGCAATCCCAAATTTTATATTTTCAAATGTTTTCAATATATTCAAAAGCCTAAGTAAAATGTCACTTATATTGCAAACGATAAACCATTCGGATGAGAAAATGTTCAAGCTTAAAGCATGGAACCTCATTTTTCACGGACTTGCAGCCAAAACAGAACCTCTGGAACGAATGTATCATTTTGTTAAAGTTACTTTTTGAATGGAAAGTTGCATTGTTATATTTTCATTTCATAACATGAACTCAGCCCTGACAATATTGAGGATATGAGAATTCGGATGGGAAGTTTGAATTTCAGTCTGTTTCCTGCTGTTGAGATCACTAGACAAGTATCATGCCTGTAAGATACTAAATCTCATCTCTAAAAGTAGCATTTCAACGTAGCTACTCTGTATATGCAAGTTTATCTGCATGGAGTACCCATTTTCCTGCTTTTCTAACAAGATAAAAGAGAATAAATTAATTTGAAAGGAAGCATACACTAGTTAGAAAAATAAGAGTTTTGCAAGAAATAAGTGAATCCTAAGGACTGAAATCTTTTTCTTCAGGATGGGTGTAGCTAGCTCACTGTATTGTGGAGGGCCAGTACGTGCAAGGCTCTGGGGTTAATCTCCAAGGCACACAAAAAAAGAAATCATGTTTTCATATGTAATTACAGACATGCATGTAAGGGAATGTTGAATCACTTTGGAAAATCTTATTAAAAATGATTATAGGAAGCTGGGTGCTGGTGGCTCATGCCTGTAAATCAAGAGGCTGAGATCTGAGGATCTTGGCTTGATGCCAGTCCAGGCATCAAAGTCTGTGAGACTTCTCTCCAACGAATCATTAAGAAGCCGTTGGTGGAGTGGCTGAAGTGATAGAGTGCAAGCCTTGTATAAAAAACTCAAGGACAGCACCTGGGTTCAAGCCCTAATATTGGCACACACATAAAAATTGCAAGAAAACATTTCTAGTTTCGTACAAGATTGCTGCGGTCCTGAATAAGTGATTACATTAGTGCTTTAGAAGACAAGATTTTTGTGAGGCAGCACATTGCAGCTAAAGAGCATCAAACACAGAAGACAGCTGAGTCTGGGGCAGGACCAGAGTCCCTTGGGCACCATAGGGCTTTCAATGTAATGAACACGTGCCAAACCTGACCTGTGTGATGGCTACACAGACTGGTAAGCTCACTAGAAATAATTAAATTGTGTGCTTTAAATAGGTGGATCAATCTTCTTGGATAAGAGGTGTTTTGTTGTTAGTTTTTTCAATGCTGGTATCTGCACTTACTTGCTTCATCACCTGAGCCGCACCCATCGCCCTTTCTGCTTTGGTTCCACAGGGAGAGAGCTTGGGGACATGCGGTTTCCCTGGGCCATGTATGTGCCCAGTATTCCCATCTGTAGATCTGCATGGCAGATCACCGGCGCCCCGGCCCATCCACAGCAATGCCCAGGTATCCGTGTACCTGGGATGGGCGAGTCACATCCTGGGGATAGGGCTGAATGGTGGGCAGTCTGGAAAGGCAGGGGGGAAGCAGAAGACGCAGCCTACACCGGAAGGGGAAAACGTGTTCCAAACACTCGTGCATGTCACTAGCATAACAAAACCTCTTCCTCATGTATGCTAATTCAAAAATGAAGTTTAAAGAACATCTTGATTTTGAGGAAGAATAGGTAGAGATGAGGATGCCTGGGATTTTTCCAAGGTCAAAGAGTGCAAGGAAGGCCTGGGGCTCGGACTTGGGCTCTAGGGCTCTGAGAAACTGTACAATCAGCTGGGCGGGGTGGCTCACACCTGTCATCCTGGCTACTCAGGAGGCTGAGCTCTGAGGGCCACAGTTCAAAGTCAGCATGGGCAGGAAAGCCCATGAAACTCTCATCTCGAGTTAGTTACCAAAAAAAATAAACCTACCAAACACAACTGAAACAACAACAAAAGCCAGAAGTAGCCTTGTTGCTCAAGTGGTAGAGCACTATCCTTTAGCACACAGGCTCAAGGACAGCACCTAAGCCCTGAGTTCAAACCTAGGGACAGGCCCAAAAAAGAAAGGAAGGAAAGGAAAACAATGATTTGGCACACTGATTTTAACTGTCTACTGTGAGGCAGATATGTTCTAGGAGCTGAAGGTAGAGACCGCCTATCTGTCCACCTGTCCACCTGTCCATCTGACTGCCTGCCCTCTGGTACAGGCAGAATGATGTGTCCAGCTTTCTAGGCAGCATGATTTTAGTTCACTTGGTCTCTCTTCTCTTAGTACCTTTCTGTACTGCTTGGATGTTAAATAATAACAAAAAGAAGCTACTTCTATACAAAAACAATTAAGCCATTGTTTTAGATAAAAACAATCAAGTCTCAAGACAAAAACCAATGCAACCCATTTCATTTTTGAAGCGAAGAAGCAGCAAAATTTCAGATCTTCTATTCAAAGAGAATGAAAAGGTTGCTCCTCCCTTTCTTCTGACTCTGAAACATTTTTCCTCCCACTCCTCGCACAGCAATGAAACAGGACGTGTGTGGAAAATTGTTTTCTAAAACGAATTTACAAGTCAAGGTCTTCAGAATCTTCCCTTTCTACTCAGCAAATATTAAAGCATTCTTATTATTTTTAAATACACAATAACAAAAACCCTTTGGAAAAACAATTCAATGGCTTACTCACATTATTACATCTCAAAAGAAAAAATGCTAATGGTGAAATTATCCATCATTCGTGTGTGCAGCGTTCAGAAATGAACCACTTGCCTTCAGAGGAAAGTGCCCTGAAAGCAATGACACCTTCCCGACCACAGCAGCACCCCCCATCCATGGTCCCTGCAGTGAGAGCTGGGCCTGAACCTCTGCCACATTTTTCCTAGTCAGGTTTATGCACTTCAAAAGCATTTCCATCTTCCCCACTTGTCCTCACAGTGACCTGAATGCTTGCAGCCTGAGGTGTGCGAGCAAAGCCAGAAAGCAGAGATTTCTTCCTCCTCTCAGCTGCATGGACAGAAAATGGGCTCTTGTCACAGGTCTCTCCTTTGTTAGATGAAAAATATGCTCCTTTCCCTTTGAAGGGCGCTTTCTGTGGCCTCTCTGGCCCTCATGTATCACCAGTGTCTCTGCTGGGCGCTTTGGGCCACCAGCAGCAGGTCTTGTCAGGAGAGGGCAGCTGAAGGACCCTGTGGCCCCGCAGCTTGGGTCCTGGACACAGAGAGATGCCCTGTGTCCTGCAGAACTCATGATTATGCCAAGGAACGTGCAGTTTCAATTTTCTCCGTGCTTTCTGTTTCTTTCCAAATTTTCCACTTAATGTGCTATAGTGGGGTTTCAGCAGAGAGTGGAAACTCTGGAGAGTGAATTTGTGCCGCAGGAAGGAAGGACATGCAAACTGAAGACAGCACTAGGATGTAATCCTGGACCATGAAGATTGTCTCTTCATGGTACAAGCAACAGTAGTGGCTTGGTGTTGCTGTTTTTCTTTTCTTTTCTTTTTTGGAAAACTGACGGGATTCCTAGAATACGTAAGTTAAAGTTTCTATGGGGTTTGTTTTAATTCACATTAGTTACTTGCATAACGGGCAGGAAAACCTCATGCCCAGATGCAGGTGTTAATTTCACAGGGGGACGCTATGCATGTTGGTAATGGAATAAACTTAGTCTGTCCAGCAGACGGCTCAGAGATTGGGAGAGGGGCATCGAGGCTCTCAGAGGCATTGGTTTGTGGGTCCTAGGGTATTTGGAGACAATGAAGCACACTCATTTCAACTTCCTCCTCCAGGGACCTAGGCTTGCAGCTCATCTTCAGTTCTGTAAGTTAAGTTTCCCAACACCAGTCTTGGCTTGATGCTTGACTAAACACAGACGAATCATGAGCAGAGCTGGGTAAAATGTAGGTTCACAACCACCACTTTGGGAAGACTCAAATTTAGTAGGTTTAGAATTAGAACTAGGAAATCAGATTTGTAAAGCTCTGTCTCCAGATGGTTCAAAGTAGATTTGAGAACCAGTAAGGCAGAAGATCAAAGCTGATGAGAGCTAAGCTGTGATATCACAGTGGGGAAACTGTCCTGGCGAACTCACAGGCATGCCAGGAAAGTATACAGACCAGATTCTTGGTAGGTGCCAGTGTCTGTCGTTTCCTAAGTACTAGTCACCATCACAGCTAAAACAGTACCATTGGACATTTGTGTTAGCTAGAGAGGACTGACTGCATGGCTCAAGTAGGAGAGCTCTTACCTATTCAATGAGAAGTAGCAGCTACACAAAATGTTTTATGGTACTCAACTTCTTTCCCCAAACCAGCTCATGAGCTCAATGAGAGATCAATCACTCATGCAGAGATCAATCAGACATGTAATGATCAATTACGTATATCCAATGACCACAGAGGTCTAAAAAACCCCCAGAGTTCTTCACCAGCTCAGTCATTGTGGCTGAAGCTTTGAGTCCTCACGACACCCAAGGACAGAGGGCTGCTTGGTCAAAGATGACCATTAAAAGAGGGATTCTGACTGGTTGAATCCCTTGAATTAGAAATATAAAGGACAGAGGGAATATTTTAGAAGTCAGTCTTAACAAGCATGAGTGAGCAAAGGAAGACTGAAGGGCAGCCGGCTGCAGCCTGCAAGGTACCTTGGTGACGCCAGGATTAGTGGGGTGGCTCACCCTCAAAGAGACCCCAGAGTGGCCAGGTGCATGAATAGGCGTGCCCAGCCTTCAGACATGCGTTCCTACAATCTACCTTGCAGGGCCTCTGCTGCCTTGTTCTCTACTTGAATTTCCAAGCTTGATCATCTGATGCGCTTGGAGCAAAGCTAAATATTTGAAACTAGCCATGTAGCAACTTTCGATGTTCGTTTTGAAATTCAAATATCAGGTGCTCCTTAGGAAATGTTTGTAATAAGATTTTAATCCAAATATTTGCCTCAGAACTACTTTTTAATATTGTTCATTCCCTCCGTCCCTCCTTTCTTTCTAGCAAGGCATATAGTCTGTTATAACAGGCAATTTTATTTGAGTTAAGTAGGAAATATGACCTTAAACATTTAACAAATGAATGGAGAGTGTTTTGTGCTTAAGAGCTCCATATTAAAAGCATTGCATTTGTGAATGTTGTTCTTTTCCAAACGATACTCATCTTCTAATGGGTTTGTATTCTCCCAAGTAAAGTTGAGTCAAGCCTGTTACCATTGCCTGCCATAGGGCATTCTTGTCAGTATTAAATCTGTTTAGATTATTGCCTGAACTGCCTTTCCACTATTTTTGAAACCACAGGACTCATCAGAATATTAGCTTTTAAGATGATGAGCAGATCCTAATGTGGAAATGTAGTTTTTGTCATAATCCATATTCCTCAGCTTTAATAAAGGCCATAGTTGATGGATTAGGCTAAAAATAAAAGTGTTTTCATAGTTATGTGAAGAATAATCAGTGACTTGTATCACTTGATTAGACTTAGGGCTGCTCACATAGCTCGTAAAACATTACTTGTGGGGTTATTTACCAGAGTGTTTCTGGGGAACAAAGAAGCTGAGAAAGAACACATTCTCTTTCTGTGTTTGTTGTGATATTCACTATTTCCTGTTTCTCAGGTTTTTGAACTTGAACCAGGATATACACTGATTGTCAAGCTTTCAGGCCGCTGGACTCAGGCTGGGACTCAAACTTGTGTCTTCTCTGATTGTCAGGCTTTAAAAATATTTTTCCAGGGGGGTGGGGGGGAAGGGTAATGGGGACCAAGACATGTGAAAGGGTATCAATGTATGTGAATTAATGCACCTTCTATCTGGCAAATACCATGTAACCCTTTTATTAATTACAATAAAAAATTAAAAAAAATATTTTTCCAGTCCTGGGCCTTGAACTCAGGGCTTGGGCACTGTCCTTGGGCTTTCTTAAGGCTAGACCTCTATCACTTGAGCCACAGCACCACTTCTGGCTTTTCTATATTTGTGATAACCAAGGAATCAAACACCTGCTAGGCAAGCACTCTACCACTAGGCTTAACTCCTGGCCCCTGTCAGGCTTTTTGACTTAGACTGAATTACACAAAGGTTTTTATAGGCTCTTTATCATCTAATGGTACAGCCTGGTACTTCTTAGCCTGGTATAACAGTGTGGGCAGGTTCTTGTAATAAGTCTTCTCTCTACCCAGCCTTCTATCCAGGTTCCTGTTTGTCTCTCTGTCCATCCATGTATGTATGTGTGTATGGAATCTATCTATCTATCTATCTATCTATCTATCTATCTATCTATCTATCTTCTATCTGTCTACTTGTATGCCTGTCACGAAGTGTTATGATTACTGTGTATGGTAAGTTTTCAAATCAGGTGACTTAAATCTTGAAGGTCCATTACTCTTCCTGTTTTAGGTTTATAACCAGCTTTGCATGAAAAGAAACCCAAAGTCTAAACACAGAGCAAATCATGAGGCATGTTTGTATGCATATAGTTAGATGTGCATATGTGTATATGCTTGTATAGTTTGTGTAGGTGTGTGCATCTTTGTGCATGTACATATGTGTTTGTGCACATGTGTTTGTATATATTCATATGTGCACAGCATGTGTATGTGCCTATGTGTGTATTTATGTATATACATGCGTGTTTGTGTTTGTATGTATTTGCGTGTGTTTTTGCATTATGCAAACCAAGTAGCTTAACTACTTTCTATTAGGTTAGGTATCAAGATAAATCTCAAAGAAACATGACCTTTGCTTTTCTGAGTAATAAGCAGCCAATGACAGAATCTTAAAAGCAAGAATATCAAAGCTGATGACTGAGCTCCGCGGACAGAGGCAGAGCTGAAGGAGAGCTATAGAGATTGTGTTTCAAATCACTATTTTCAAATATGATGAATGCCATTTCCTGGAGAGCAGAGAAAACTCTAAAACTCTGAATGTTGGGATTCCACTTCAGATTATCTGTAATGAGTACATGGGAATTGGACAGGACCAGGTAATTCTAACCTGAAGTCAACCGAAACAAATACTTTCTTAAATAAACTGCATATCTGAGAAATGGTGTGTGTGTGTGTGTGTGTGTGTGTGTGTGTGTGTGTGTGTGTGTGTGTGTGTGTGTGTTGCTGGTCCTGGGGCTTGAACTCAGGGACTGGGCTTTTTTTGCTCAAAGCTAGTCCTCTACCACTTGAACCACAGCTTTACTTCTGATTTTTTGAGTTCATGGACTTTTCTGCCCAGGCTGTTTTTGAACAATCCTCAAATCTCAGCCTCCTAAGTTTTTTTTTTTTTAATAGCGCATCATCTTCCCCTGGAGTGTCACAAAATAAGATTGTATGATTTGATTTGACACATTTATGAATCAATTCAGTTTTATTCTTCTAATATTTAGGGTTTATCTGTTCTCTTAACTAGTAGATTATTTTGAAATGGTCCATAGTACAACAGAGTATTTAATTGCTTTACTATATTGACCGTAAATTATTGCATGTCGGGGTGGTAGAAGTGAAGATCTGACATGAATAGACTAAGATGCATGATAGAAATATCTGGATGTCCTGGGTGGGTGAGGGAGGGGACAACTCCAGGAGTCTTTGGCTGGGGCCGGCACCTGTGTGTTGACAGAGTTTTTTCCCTAGGGAGGAAGTGTGTTTCTAATACAGATTTGTCTGAGTCCTTCACTGTGGGTCTGTGGTTATGGTGCCTGTGCTGGGCTCAGTGAAAGAGTTCCTTGGCTTGGCTTAGTTACCCATGGACTCTCTCTAAATCCCACATGGCCTAAGGACAGCATTCACGATGTTTGCTCTCATGGTGAATTCTGCAGCCATGCCTGGCTCTGTGAGCATTTTCTCCCTGGACTTCAGGCTGGGTCACAGCCCTCCAGATGCTCTTGGAGATAGGGCACCTGGGGGTTGATCTGCTTTAGTGAAGGAGTCAGTACCCCCACTAGGCCAGGAGGAGCCGCTCTCCCCACCCCCCTAGCACTTGCCAGCAGGACCCCAAGTAGGCTCTCAGCAGATACCTGTTTCCCTTCCCTGCATTGTACCACTCAGATGCCACAACCCAGAGACATACATTTGTGTTGTGTATGGCATGTTACAACAGTTCCATCAGCCTAAAACAGAAAGTCACATACAAAATTCTAGATGAAGGCTGGACATGGTGGTTCACGCCTGTAATCCTAGCTACTCAGGGATGCTGAGATCTGAGAATCAATTCTCAAAGGCTGGCTTTGAAGGACCTGAGACTCTTATCTCCAATTAACCTCTAGAAAATGGGAAGTGGGGCTTGGCTCAGTGGTAGGGCAGTAGCCTTGAGCTGAAGAGCTCAGGGACAAAATCCAGAGTTCAAGACTCATGACCCACACACACAAAAAAAAGATTCTAGATGAAAACGGGGAAAGTTCTACAGCACTGTGAAGATAAAAAGGCACAGTTTCTAAGCCAGGTTACCAGCTCAGTGTAGGCATCATGGCTTTTCTGTTGTGTCTATATTCCCACGATGCATTAACTTTGTAATCCACTCAGAAGCACCTCAAATATTAGAATTAGTTCAAACAAATACCCTCTTGTTTCATCAGCAGCCACCTCAGGGTACCAAGTTCCAGGAGAAATGCCAGCTCACACAGCCAAGGAGGGTCAGCATGGACGCTGGAAGCTGGGGTATGTAACAGACATGGGGAATAGTCCGGAAGAGAAACTCCAGAAGAGAAACTCTCTTACATCTCTCATGATCTGACATTCCTTGCACAGAACTGGGTTTCATTATTATAGTTCCACACACATTTACAACATGTCCCAATCAATCCCAGCCCTCTAGCATTCCCTCTTCTTCCAGGTTCTGAAAATAATTTCAACATTTTTCTTCCTTCTGCTTTCATGAGGAAGAAAAGAGTGATATCTTATCTGCCCCCCCCTCCACACACACACACATACACACATCAAGCTTTCCACATGTCACACAATTAATCCGCACCAGGGTTAGAGCTAGAGCCCAAATACTGTTCAGTAACAAGAGAGGCTCAGGGGCTCTGCTTCCATGCCTTAGTGCACAATTACTCATTGCCAGAATAGAGAGAATTCACTGTCTGTTTTTGCAGCTTCACCACCAGCATGACCACTCATTTTGGCTAAGATAATAGTAGCATAATCACTTTTTCTAAGTGAAAGGAAAATTCATGAGTTATTGCTGCCTCTCCTTCACCTTCTCACCAAGAGATTTCTAGGAGTTTATGCCAAATGCACATGCAAACCAGTCGTGGCCTTAATGGGGGGGCGTTGTTATGTGAGTGGGATTGAGTGATGCCTGCTGTGGGAAATGCGTGTTTTAAGGGCATGGGCATTTCCTTACAGGGTACCCATGCAGCATAGTCAGACAGGTGAACTAGATCTGGCCTAGTTTATGTCTTGTTAACTTGGCCTTTACATAGTATTACCTAGAGAGAATTTGCTGGAAGAACCTTGCAGAATTGCTCGTGCAAGGCAGGGCCAAGGATAATAAAGTTTAGAGGTCATTTAATCAGACTATCATCTCCAATCCCTGTTGATGCTTGAGATGGGAAACACAGAGTGGGTGTTCATATTTTGTCATGGGCATGAGCCCATGGAAGCTTAAACCTGCAGAGAAAGCCATAACTAGGTATGTTTGCTGGTGTAGGAGCTCTTTGTATCACTGAGATATGCCAAGCAATGTCCTTCCGCTGAATTATCACCTAGTCTCTTCTGCGTTACTTAGGGGTCGTAAAGGGGTTGCAAGTGAGTTCTGGGAATTGGCCTGGCACTGGGGTGGAGTCATGATGACATTGTTTCCTGGATGTGGTATTTCAGGTTCTCAGTGGTTTACTGTGGACACTGGTTGAGGGGCTGTGCAACCCTTCAGTGAGCTTCCATGCCATCACTCGCACAATAAACCTGAAAGTCTGACTCACCCAGTGCAGGCAAGAAGAATGACTAGTAGATCACAAAAGTACTAACTGACCATGAGTAGATACATACTTAATGAACACAAAACCTCAGTATTTGAAAGGCACTTATTTCACCCTGATACCCCATAAGAGGGATAAAGAGCTCACACAGTATTTGTGGGTCAGAAGTACAAAATACCATTTTAAAAGCACCCCATTCTGATCTTAAAGATTCAGGACAACTTTCATAGCAGCCCACAGTGCCTTGGCTTACACCAGGGCGAGCTCAGCCTGACTAGGCCCGCCGGAGACCCAATCTTCCGAGCTCACTCTGCTGAGGTTAGATGGGGGCAGCCTCATGATCAGAATGAAGAGCCACATGCACAGATATTCAAAACACCAGGGCGCCAGTGCCAAGCCCATATCCATTTGACTACAATTGCAAAGGAAGTCACTGTGGTGCCATCACTCCTTGAGATCACAGAGTGCCACCCCTCAGGGGACATCATTTCTCACTCATTCAATCAGGACTTGCCTGGCAGAGGCTGTATTTCATATGAACAAATCACTTCTAGGGACACAAAATTCAACAGCTTTGAGAGTGCTTGAGTCAGTGAGCCTAAATTATTTCCCAGGTTCAACCATCCACTATCTCTGGCTGACTCATTAAACTTCAAAAGGCTGTACTTTTTCCTACCTCAGAGGAATGATGGGACCCTAATGAGACACATCTGAAGAATCAGGCTTTCTTGAATCTCATCATTACCATAACATCAAATAAGCTTCAGGAACTTTCCAGAATGCTGGAAAATCTACTCTGAGAAGAAAATCCAAACCAAACCAGAGATGTTTTCACTTCACTTCTGCTGCATATGTCCTCAGTGATTACACTAATAAAGTCTGAGAGCAAACACAGTGAAATTAAATGCCTTAGATACACATGAAAACATAGCACAAGCATAAAGCTCTGGGAGGAGGTGATGGGTTATCACAGTAAGCCTGAGCAGAATGTGCCTTTAGAAAGAGTGACATGGGCACGAGGCTGAATTTACCAGAACCACATACCAATCATAAATTCATACACACTGAACATCACAGCCCTGAATATACTAAGTAAACTGAAGAGAGAAATGCATACTAAGATGAGAGTGGGAGACTTGTATTTATATACCAAAGAATGGGTAGAATATTTGAACAAAATGTGAATGAGAGATACCAGGCGCCAGTGGCTCACGCCTGTCATCTTAACCCCTCAGGAGACTGAGATCTGAGGATCCCAGTTTGAAGCCAGCCTAGGTAGGGAAGGCCATGAGACTATGTCTGCAATCAACCAACAGAAAACTGGAAGTGGGGCTGAGGCTCAAAGTGATAGAGTGCTAGCCTTGAGCTGAAGAGCTCAGAGACAGCGGCCAGGCCCAGAGTTCAAGCCTCACCACCAAGCAAGAAAAAGAAAAAGCAAACAGAGAACATAAAGATTAGCGTAGAAAACAAGGGCTTCTTGACTTGCACAAAGCTCTGCACACAGCAGCAACAGACGACACATTCTTCTTAAGTGCATGTGGTCAGTCTTTATAATAAACCATGTTTTAGGACACAAAAACAAATGAACTTAACTACGGGTGTTCAAAGGCGTAAACAGAACACTGCAAAATGCTGCTGAAAGAAATTAAAGAACACAGAAACAAATGAAGCTGCCTCATGGTCATGGACTGTAAGAGTTCACGTTGTTCTGTGCTGCACAGAGCAAGATACAGAATCAAGGCCAGTCCCGATGGCATACCTCTACACTAAGAGAAAAGGAATCCTGACTCATGGAATCATAAAGGATCCCTCAAAGTGGAAACAATTTGGGGGCTGGGAGTTTGGCCTAGTGGTAGAGTACTTGCCTAGCATGTCATAGAGCCGGGTTCAATTCCTCAGTACCATATACATAGATAAAGAAGCTGGAAGTGGTGCTGAGGCTCAAGTGGTAGAGCTCTAACCTTGAGAAGGTCCAAGGACAGTGCTCAGGCCCTGAGCTCAAGCCCAGGACTGGAAAAAAAAGTGGAAGCAATCTTGAGAAGAAATAAGGAAGCTGGATTCATTGTACTTCCTCATTTTAAAATATATTAAAAGCTCTACCATAACTTAATTTGTATAGCACTGGAATTAAGAAAAGCATGCGCTCTGATGGAACAAAACAGAGAGTCAGGAAATTAAACTACTACATATCTGGTCCAATTATAGAAAGAACAATCGCCTCTGCTGAAGATTATCTACACTCACCAAAATTTTCTGGAAAATAGATCTAGACCATTTTTGGAAATGATGTGATCTCCTATGCGATAAGATCAGGTATGCAGATAAACACTCATGCATAAATAAACACAGATGATACGCTTCTGGAGGATGACATGCAAATTGAGTGTTCTGAAGGTGCCCCCAGGTCTGGGGTTGGCATGCAGTGTGGACTAGCTGTGGGTGGCTTGGAAAGTCCATCCTGGGTCTCTATTTGCTTGAATGACCTCTTAATTTTGGCAGTTGGAGATGAGAAAAAAAGTTCTCCTAGTTAAATGAAGTTCAACACAGAGAAGCTACGGAATAACACTCTTCCACAAAACCTTTTGCAGTAGTGGACAGTTCCTGACTTCACAGCCCAGTGAGCCACCCACCAGCCTCATGTAGCCACTGAATATTTACATGTGGCCTGAACAAAAATCCAAAATTTTACTTCAAAGATAAAATTTACATTTCTGTGGTGCTAATTGTTTCTGGATCTTTTGTATGTTACCTATATGTGGAGTCCCCAAATTCTGAATGTAAAGTGTAGATGGAAGAAATTGCCAGAGCAAGGTACTAGTACTACCAGTAGTTTCCAGGCTTGTGCCGGGAGCTGGTGATTGTAACAAGAAGAGTCTGTGGTGCTGACATAATGCTGTCAGTCATAATTATCCCAAACTAAGGTGTGCAAGGGAAATGGCAAGATTACTATGTCAATCACAAAGCTTTTTCAAAATTTTAATCAAGAAGTAATATACCATTTGAGAAATAATGCACCTCCTACCTGATGAATGTAAATACATTATCCCGACAATAAAAAAGAAAAAATGAATCTAGAAATAAAAAAAGAAGCAATGTATCTACTACCTGACGAATGTAACTGTAATCTCTCTATATATTATCCCAACAATAAAAAGAGAATTTGATCTCGGTTTTTGGTTTGTTTTTGCCAGTCCTGGGGACTGAACTTAGGGCCTGAGCACGTCCTTGGGCAATGTGCTAGGGTATCTCTCTTTTCCACTGTCTCTACTGGTATTTTGAGACTAACCCTGGAGACTATGCATACAGCAAGACAGTCAGAAAATGCTACAAACTGGAACCTGATTTATTTTCTTGGTAGCCAAGAGTTTAGAAAGTCATGTCAACGCATTAACAAAGCATGTGAAAAAGAAAAGCAATTATTTTACAAATAGTGTAGAAAACTGAGTATTGGAGAGATATTATATTGCTTATCTGACTCCAGAATGAAGTCTCATATGAGACCCTGAAGACAGAGCATCACATGTCTGTGTGGCGGCTTTTGTCTTAGGAATTAGTACACTGAAATCATCAGTTACGCCTGTAGGGTTGGTCATCTGTGGATGCAAGATTTGGATACAGGGCCGGGAGTTTGGCCTAGTGGTTAAAGTGCTTGCCTAGCATGCGCGAAGACCCGGGTTCGATTCCTTGGTACCACATACATACAAAAAAGCTGGAAGTGGTGCTGAGGCTCAAGTGGTAGAGCTCTAGCCTTGAGAAAGTCCAAGGACAGTGCTCAGGCCCTGAGCTCAAGTCCACGACTGGCAAAAAAAAAAAAAAAAAAAGATTTGGATACAAATCAGGTAAGGTGTCGAGGAGACTTCACAACACAGATGTGTTTATATTGTTTGTAAATGACATGCTATGCCCCCTTTCTATCAGTAAGTCTGTGGTGGGTGCACAATCCTCACACTTGTGGAGTTGTAGTCAAAGCAGAGGGCAGGGTCCTCCCCCATTTGCAGCTGGTGGCAGCTGTGCTTGTCTATACTGAGACTGACTACTGAGAAAGCAGTTATGACCAGGATGGGCAGAGACTCATCTCTTGTTTTCTTCTAGTATGTACTTTCCTCAAAGACTTTAAAAGGAAAGAATTTTCACTCTTTAAAGCTTCCTTTGGGAAGAAAGTTGCTTTGCAAAGTCAGTAACAGTGTATGAATTTCACCTCTCTTGGGTATTTTTCTTGCTGTCAGTAACCACCTTTTCTCCTTGAGGCACGAAATGACATCATCAGAAGAGTTGTTCCTATAAGTCTCCTACAAAGTATCATCTACAGCTGCAAACAGGAATCTATGGGTGTGATTTTTAAAAAATAAAAGGAAAAGAACCACCACCACCCACTCACGTAATGGAGAAATGAGGGAACGACTGGACGAGTTCAAAGCCCGTGGTATTCCTGACTTCACACGACTATACGCCTACTCGGATACACATGGTATTCCTGACTACATGACTACACGCCTACAGTGATACAAGTGGTATTCCTGACTTCACACGCCTACATGCCTGCCCGGATACACGTGGTATTCCTGACTTTACATGACTACACGCCTCCACGATACATGTGGTATTCCTGACTTCACATGACTACATGCCTACTTGGATACACATGGTATTCCTGACTTCACAATTACACGCCTTACATGGATACATGTGGTATTCCTGACTTCACGACTAAACACCTACAGAGATACACATGGTATTCCTGACTTCACATGACTATATGCCTACAGGGATACACGTGGTATTCCTGACTACACGACTGCACACCTGGAGAAATACATGTGATATTCCTGACTACACAACTACACAGGCTCCAATCACCGGGTTGGGCCTGACCAGGGCCACAGCAGCTCCTGATCCCTGCCCCGAAGCTCTGGGCCAACTGAGGGCAGGCTGGGAGGTGGCAGCCCTGTGGTGTGCATGCCCCTGTGCTCAGATCCAAACAGCTCACACTGTCCACCCCGAGGCTCCAGCCCAAAAGACAGAAGCAGGAATGGGGCTCCTTTCATCATTGCCTTGCCACGTTGGCTTCTGGCCTGGTGATGCTTCAGTTAAGCTTCCCATTGGAATTAATTATTTAAAAATCATCAAGAGCTGCTAAGACCCTGCTTTTCCAGGGAAGGACACCAGGGGGTTGCGGTCATTCACACTGGTAATGATGCCGTGGAATTTCCCCAGAATCATCTTGTTCTAAACATACACAACATTTGAGTTCCAGTTTCCCTGACAAATATTTACTGGCATCATTCTTTCTTTCTTTCTTTTTCTTTCTTCCTTTCTTTGTCTTGGGGCTTGAATTCTGGGCCTGGGCGCTGTCCCTGAGCTCTTCAGCTCAAGGCTACCACCCTACCCCTTGAACTACTGCACCACTTCCTCTACTTCCTTGTACTTGGTGACATGTGTTCAAACTTTTGATCAACGAGTGCCTCCTTCCCATCATAATATTCCTTTTTTTCTTTTTATTATTTTTGATTTTTGTCAGTCTACCACTTTGAACCACAATGCCGATTCTGGTTTTCTAGTGGTTGATTGGAGACAAGAGTCTCACAGACTTTCGTGCTGTGGCTGGCTTTGAACCTCTATCCTCAGATCTCAGCCTCCTGAGTAGCTAGGATGATAGCTAGGATCACTCCTGGCTCCATCATAGCATTTCTGTAATTACGTTTTGACCCTGTAGGCCAGGTTTAAGTAGACCCAGATCATGATTAAATCATGTAGTACAAGTCTCTTTTACCCAATAAATCGGTAGTGAGGAAAACAGAGGGAACCTCAAATATTGCTGGGAGCCGAGTAACGCCATGTCTAATAACTTTCTGCTGAGACAAGGCAAGACAAGACTTGATTACCATTGTTACAAATGTGTTATTGTTTATCACTCTCTGCTGAGACCTAGAGTGAGGGTATATTAGCTAGAGGGAATTACTCAAAAAGGTTTTTTTGGGGGGAGTTAGAGTTCCTGCCTTGATGAACCTCCCTGATGCGTCTGTTTGTCCTCCGGAGAAGGAGGGCTGTGTGCAGGAAGTCAGTGGGCCTTCTCACTTGGCTTGTTCTGGTCAGGTCTTGTTCTCCCTATCCCTCCTGCTGATCGAGAGGGACTGGGGAAGAAGGACCCTGACAAAGTATCAGATGAAGATGGTGAGAAAGAGCAATCTCATATCAATATCATACTGTAAATTGAATAAAAAAGGGAAGAGCCATTATCACTCTCCGCAGGCTGGAATCTAAAGGAGAATGAGATAACATCCATGGGCAAATTCTTTGAGTTTTTGGAAGGAACACAATCACCTCCCTCCCCTTTTTTTTTCATATTGAAGTGGATGGGACATTCGGCCGGACGTGCGCCTTCTCATTCGAATGCATTCTGGGCTGAATCCTTTCAACCCTCCCCTAACTACTAGAAGAACTAATTTTCACAGGGCAGAAGGAGGGCGGGCTAGGAGCTGTGGCTCAGTGAACACCTGTGGCCTCCTCACTGATGGCTCAGACATTTGCCTCTGGGTGGGACGACACTGGGTGGGAATCCCAAGACATTTTTGGGTAGAGGAGAGAAAACAGAATCTACAAGTTAAATGGAGTCACTCAGACCATTAGTTCTCAGAGTCTAGTTTAGGTTCAGGAGATCACTGGAGGCCAAATTATAATGCCGTATCCATCTCACAGAGTGCTTTTAATCTGCGGAATCTAAAACATAGGAATTTAAAAAAGGAAACACAGACTATTTTAAAATTAGAAACTCCATCCAAGGACACCCGACCCCAAATCATGGCGGAACCAGTTGGGAGTGGGTACTGTACCTGCCTTGGCGTTCTCTCCGATCGGCTCCGGCACCACTCCCAGTCGGAGAGGCCTGGCGTCGGGCTCTCCTGTAGCGGCAGCCTTCCTCTGAGGCCGTCCTGCGCTGCTGCATCCCCGTGGGCCAGGTCGAGGCCCGCACCTGTTCCTTCGCCTTCCGCAGCGTAGGTGCGGGCGTGGACGCCTGCCAGCGAGGCGCTGTCTTCGGGGAGCCGGGTGCTGATCTCCACGCGCACGGCGCCCGGCGCGTGGTGGCCGTCCTGCGTGGAGGTGCCCGGTGCGCGGTGGCCGCCGTCCTGCCGGGAGTCGCGCTCCGAGCACCCCAGGCTGCAGTGGACGCCTTCGTAGTCTTCTTCCCGCGCTAGCCTGTAGATCCCGTAGCTTTGTTGGAAGGACAGATTGAACTCAAAGCCTCTCCTCTTGGCTGGGTGGGAACAATACATACGCACCACGGTTAGAAAGGCGGCTCTCCGTAGCAGGTGTTTTTGCAGTTTCAGCTGCTCGTTAAGGCGTCGTTTAACCTGGCTGCCATGACCGGGAACTATCCTGCCTGCTTCTTGTCAACTACGTGAGGCGGCTGCACCATACGACCAGTCATCGGTTTACGCTCAGCTTAATGTTTCTCCTTGCACCACAAGGGACCTAAAATACATCCAGTCTCTAAAGCAGTTTTAAATGAAAATAATCAGCTATAAAATAGAAAAGTCTCCTTTTCAGTCTACTGAGCTATAATTCTCTTTATCTGGGGGTAAAATACATTGCTGATACATTATACCATGCATCAGTTAAATTATTAAGTAGTCTTAGCGTTGTGAACTGTTGGGAGAGACCATGACCAACAGGTATAGCTGCCTTCAGCCTCTCAATGCACATCATGTTTGACACTCACATGTCTGTGTATGCACATATTAAAATTAAACCATGCTACCTTGCAGCTTTTCAACCTCACAGGGACCCTCCCACTCTTCTTCCCTCCCTCCCTCTTTCCTTCCTCCCTCCTTCCTTCCTCCTCCTTTCCACAGGGTCTTACCATATATTCTATTCAAGATTTACATAAGGCAAAAGGTGTTGATATTTTAAATATAACAGGAAGTTGGTTGACACAATGTATGGTCTTCCTAGAACAAGAAATGAGAACAGCAGGCATTGGTAGCTTAAGTGGACAGCCTTGGGGCACCAGTGTAACCAGAGCATCTGCAGTGATAGGTGCTCAGGCGGCTGACAACATGAGGACTGGAGCTCGAGAACAGAATGAAAGCCCAGAAGATACACTCCCAGCTCCTAGGTGGGTGCAGCAGGGCACACATGTCATCTAAGCTGTGTAATGGGATCTCAGCACTGGGATTGAGGTCCACCAGTGTGGAAAGTCTGCCAGACTCTTCTCCACAGAAGAGGAGTGGCCCAGGCCTGTCGTCCTCCAGTGATGGGCAGCCTAAAACTGGGTTGGCCTTGGGTCAAGTGTGGGGCCAGGAGGAAAGTCACACCAGACCCTAAAAATTACCAACGAAAAGCAGAGCTGGAGGAGAGGCTCAGTGCTATTGCGTCGGCCTAGCAAGTGTGAGACCCTTTATTCACATCATTCCCACCCCATGAAACCACAGCAAACAGAAGTTACAACAGAGCAGTGGACAAGATGCGATTAAATGCTTTGACTTTCATCTTTTAAAACATGGCTTATTTCAAATATCTTTTCTACGTTGATAGTCTATGTTTCAATTGCCAACACTTCAGCGGATGGTGGAATGACCATGGAAAACTGTGAAGTTTCTATGGGATAACATGTACAGTTTGACTCAGTTAATGAAACCCTGCGTCACTCACAAGCTCACATGCTTACTGAAATGACCAGGTGGGTTTGCTGATGTTGGGTTGACCAATGAACAGATCTGATCAGTGCCACTTGTTTTTCTTGGACACAGATGCAAAATCTTGGAGATTTAAAGAAGTGAGAACATAGAAAGATGTCATATTTTAGACACTGCCTCAAATATATTTCTACTTGCTTTTCCTAGTAATATTCATCTTCTAATGAAATTTAACTTCCATTTTTTACTTACTTCAAGAGAGTGAAAGATGAAGGAATTAGAAGGATGACAGATTATTGATAGAACTCCCCTTTCTCCTAAAAAGAATGTGAAGTGACAAAAGAGGTCAAAGACAATATGAAGTGCTTACATGCCTTGGATAAAACACAGAATGGGGTGTGATAGAGTACAGGGGGACTGAATAACAGGAGGCTGGATGCTGACCAGATGCACTGACCACATTAACTGATGATGAACTGAACAATAAATAAATTCCTAAAACCAATGATAATTTTAACATTTTATAAAATAAATAATCTGGAGAGTGATATATCACCAGATAATCTGATTTTGTAAAACATATAGAAGCTAAAAATCTGATTTTACATAAAATACTTGAATTTTTGCTATTTTAATTGAAAAAAGAAAACATCAGTAAGCTGACAAATGAGTCTGAAAGTCCTCTCCACTCATGTTTCTACCAGCTGAAATGGCCGTATTAAAAATAGCTTTAAAACACGCTTTTCTTTTGAGATAGTTGTCATATAAATTAGCATCCCAAAAAGAGGCGATTCTTACTTCTGTAAGTCAGTCTCTAGTGCTGACATCTGGGCCTCCGGCTCCATTTTTCAGTTATCATTTGGTAAAGCTGGGATACCGGATTATAGATACTTTGTATTTAAATCAAGATAAATCTAAGTATAAGTTAGAACAAACATTTTCTCCTTTGCTCTTTGAGGTTGTTGACAAAGGATGAAAAGGACCTAGCATATCTTGTGTGATGGTTGGTCTTAATGTACTGTGCCATTTCTCTTGTCTTTTTTTGCCCTTTGGTTAATCTCATATTGTTACTGTATCTGACTTTGTTACCTGGTATATTGTATATACTTTTATTTGTTTATTTGAAATAGGAAAGGGAAGGGGGAAAATAAGATGAATGGTAGGGGGTGTGGGGAGGAAAATGAGGACAAAACACGAGAAGGGGTATCAATGTGTGAGAAGTAATGCACTTGCTACTTGACAAATATAACCCCTGCATACCTTACCCCCCCACACAAAAAAAAGATGTAAAGGAGAAAAGGACTGAAGCTATATTGGGGTGGAGGTCCCCACTTCTGGGCTGCATGAGGCCCTTGAAATCATCCAGAACCTGGCAGGCAGACAGGAATGGTCTCAGAGGCTGCCTCTGCCCGTTCCCTGCACCCACAGTTTTGTGAAGCTCGCCCTGATGTTCCAGGTGTCCACTGGCCTTCAGCAATATGAAAGTCACCACTCCTAAAGCTGGCAAAGCCTTTGGCCTTCCTGGCTGAGCCACCCCATGGGGTCTCAGAGTTCCCAGCAACAGGAAAACTGTGCTCAGCTGTATGCAATGCAAATGTATTCTTATTCTCAGAATTCTGAGGACACACTATGGATAGTAAGAGAGTGTGGAACCATTGGAACTTTGTGTCTTAAGCTAATATTCCCCACGTTTTGCTTTTGAAACCATATTTCTTAAAACAAACCAACAAAAACCTGAGCCTTTAAAACTTGTCTGTCTTTGGAATTCTAAAGCAAATACAAACAAAAGCAGTGGAAATTTGGGGGAGAATATTGTTTTTAATCTCAGAATTTCAGACATGGAGTTGTAATGTCACTATTGATTCTCCTAGCTTTGCTATAGGATCTTCTGTCTTGTACAGTATGGATGGTGAAATTTTTTCTAGGTAGGTTATTTGTCATGGCAGATGCATTAAGTGTGTGGAACTACTTTGTTTTCAGGTCTGGTAAGAGTAATCTTCACTTTTAGAAAGTATCTTCCCTAAACTGCTTCACGCAGAATTCATCTCCCTCTCAGTCTTACATATTATTAGAAAGCGCTGATTCATCAGTGAAGTGGCTAACCTTAATATTTGTTAGACTGTTGAGGCAGGCTTGTAAATAATTCCTTATTGTTATGTGCTTGTATAAGTAGAACTTGAACTTTGTTATTAATTTTCCCTGTGAGTGGCTATTAATCTCCAGAAACACATCATTTTTTCAAGCTGTGATTATTCTAAAGACAAGCGAATTTGTCATCTGTGAGCAATGAAAACTTGATGACATTCTGAACAATACATTTTTTGCATTGTTTATGATGCACTGAACCCATAAACTATCATGTTGAATTGAAGACTCTTCGTACAACTACTTAAGAATAATTGTCAATTAAAAGTATCTAAATTCAAATGTAACCCTTACATAGAAAAGGACAAACCATTCAAACTTCTCAGGTAACTACTGAGAAGCTACTGCCGACTATACTTTGCTATTAACTTTTGCAGCCAACAAAATGGACTAAGTGAACTGTTTTTTTTTTTATCTTATCTTTCTTTCCTATGAAAGAATAATAATTTGCTTATTCTGAGCAAAGGAGTACTTTATTTCATTTTATTTTTGTGTTGACCGTGGGTGGTGATTGAACTCAGGGGCTGGGTGCTGTCTGTGAGCTATTTCATTCAAGGCACTCGATTGCTTTGAGTCGCAGCAGTACTTCCCATTTTCTGGTGATTAATTGGATTTGAGTCTGAAGGAGTTTCCTGCTTGGACTGGCTTTGAACTGCAACCCTCAGATCTCAGCCTCCCAGTACCTAGAATGACAGGTGTGAGCCACCAGTGCCGAGCTAAGCCAAGGGACTACTAAGAAGATGGTTAATTCGGCATATGCACTATCAGATTTAGTAAATCCTAACTTTAGTCTGGATTGACAGTCGTATCATTTTCATTCCTCACAGCTAAAAATGCATAGCTCATGGCTCAACTTTCCCATCTTAGAATTCTCATGCCATTGTTCTGTCAAGTTTTGCAGCAAGTTTTATCCTATTTCTATTCTAGATATGTGCTCTAGAACTTAAAACCATAACTAGCATGGCTGGGTTGATAGGTATACAGTACAATGGCAGACCTTTATCCCTTCCTCAAACTCACATTGTTCATGTAGCAGCAGAGTATCCTAAATTTCTAATTAGGGAGCAGTTTTCAGGCACTCTGATCTCACGTTGATTGTTCTGGAAACTTTATAATGCCTGGGGAAAGAAGTAAACAGTAGACTAAAGACAATACGTTCCTCCCCATTACAGTGAACAATGACAGTTCACATGTCATGTTTTGAATTCTTTTCGGAGGACTAATTACACTGTCTTTCCAAGCAGGTGGCCCCTGGCTGTAATCTTAGCTTCCTGGGAGGCTGAAAACTAGAAGACAGAGGTTCAAAGCTACCCTGAGCAGAAAAGTCTGTTGATACTCTGTCTTCAAAAATAACCAACAAAATGCTGGACTAGAGGTGTGGCTCAAGTTGTGCAAGGAGGGCTATGAGCAAGAAAGCCCAGCTCAGGCCAGGGGACAGTGTTCAGAATTTACAACAGCACTGTGGCTCAAGTGGCAGAGCACTAACTTTGAGCTGAAGAGCTCTGACACAGAACCCAGGCTCAGAGTTCAGGCCCCATGACAGACGAGAAGGAGGGAGAGGAGATAGAGGAGGAGGAGGAGGAGGAGGAGGAGGAGGAGGAGGAGGAGGAGGAGGAGGAGGAGAACTTTACAACAACGTTGTTATAGATGTAGACTTACATTCTGCCCACTTGGGGCTGGGAGCTGCAGTGGATGTGGAGCCCAAGAGCCCACGTGGGCATAGGCCTGTGCCAAGTGAATTTGCCTCTTCCTCCCTCTCCTAAAATGACACACAAATGTGCTGCAGAGTGGTTTATTGGGCCTCGTCTGACTCTGCTCCAACCCCCAAGGTAAGAGCTGCTTCACTTTCTTCATGTTTGCCTGGCTATTGTTCATATCCATCCCCCCCCCTCCCCCCCGACTGGCCTGGGGACCGCTCACGGATCCCTGGCGTGGAGGGGGCTCACCTGTTCTCCCATCCGAAGCCACGGCATAGGAGTTCTGTCTGCAGTCGATGATGCAGCCGCAGGGAAAGTGCGCCCAGCTTCTGGACAGGACAAACACCGGTGTCACGGCGGAGGCCAGCAGGGTCAGCAGGAAACTGAGCATCTCCAGAGGAGGGCTGCGAGCCCCTGCCACGTGCTGGACCAGCATGTGCACCTGCGGAGGCAGAGCAGTCAGGCCCGGCCAGAGCCCAGGCCCTTCCCCGGCCCTGGCTCTGGGAGCCAGCGTAGCTGTGCCCCTGCTCCTGACCCCAGGTCCGTTAACTCTGTCACCAAGGAGGCCCAGCGCATAGCTGGATCACCCGGGGAGGAACTACAGCATGCTTCTCCAGATATCCCTCTGGCCCCCCATCTCCACCCAGACAACCCCGCGCTGCGGTCACTTCTCCCTGGACTGGCTTCTGTGGCTGAAAGGGAGGAGGTGCTTTATATCCTGTTGGCTTCTCTACACCTTTCCCCATGATCCTTGCTAGAGATGGGGACAACAGGCAGAACCAGAACGGAGCTGTGCGTGTGTGTGTGTGTGTGTGTGTGCTGGTCCTAGGGTTTGAACTCTGGGCTTGGGCACTGTCCCTGAGCTTTTTGCACAAGGTTGGTGCTCTACCACTTAGGCCACAGCTCCACTTCCAGCTTTTGGTGGTTCGTCGGAGTCTCAGACCTTCCTGCCCAGGCTGACTTGGAGCTGCAATCCTTAGACCTCAGCCTCCTGAGTCCCGAGGCACCAGCGCCTGGCTCCGTGAGGACATTAAAAGATCAAGTCTCGCTCCTGCAGCCAACCTCGTTATTTGTCTGGTGTTCCCACAGGTCTTCGTGAGAAAGCCCCCACTCGCACGAGGGATCCTGGTTTGCGGAAAGGGAAGGAGTCCCCGCGCCGTGCCTGTGCCCGCGCCCATCAGCACGCCTGTGCCCACAAGTGCTCGCACTCCCGTCCTTTTCCACACTCGCAGATTGTCCTGCGAGGGACAAGCAGACTCAACCACACTGATTAAGTCTCCCCGGACTTCTCCGAGCGCCTCTCGCCCTGGCCCGTGAAGGGTCGCGGGGCGCTCAGGCCAGGGTCCTCGCCGCCTGTCCACCCTACGCGCCCCAGCTCGGCGACCTGCGGCTGCGCCCTTACCATCATGGGCAGCCACAGGACAGCTTTGATCAGCGCCAGGATCAGGGCGAAGCGTCTCTGCGCCACGCTGCGTGCGAAGCTCCGGCTTTCCCACGGATTCCGGTGCGCGCGGGCTCCGGCCTGAGGGGCATCTGGAGGGCCAGGTCCCGCGGTAACGGCCCGCTCGTCCCCAGGAGATGGAGCCTCCGGGGACCCCAGGGCGGAGTCGGCTCTGTGCCCAGCTGGAGGAGACCCCGGGGCGGAGGCCCCGCCGGCGATCGTCCGGTACTGGGCGAGGGCTCGGGGCGGCGCCTCGGAGCACAGCAGCTGCAGGGCGAGCGGGCCGGCCAGGCCGGCCAGCGGGGCTAGGGCCGTGGCATACACGGCGCAGAGCAGCAGCCCGGCGGGCCCCGACACCAGGCAACCCCAGGCAGTGCGTTCGAAGGCGCCCCAGCCGCCTAGCGGCAGCGCGGCGAGCGCCAGGCTGGCCGCCCCCACGCCCAGCGCCGCGCCCAGCGCCCGGCCGCGTCCTCGGCAGCCCGCTGGAGTCCCGGCCGCCCGGCGCAGGCTCACAAAGTTGTAGCCGACCAGAATCGCCGCCTTCAAGTTGCCGGAGAGGCCCTGGCCGGTGTAGAGGAGCGCGGCGGCGGCGCACAGGGGCCAGGGGTGGCCGGCGGCGCCCCGGGTCCATTGCAGGCGCAGAAAGAGCGTGGCCGCCAGGGCTCCCACGAGGTCGTCCACCGCCCAGGCGGCCACCAGCGCCGGCACCGTGCCGCGGCGTGGCATCGGCAGAAGGGAAGCCAGGGAGAACACGCCGCCTGCCAACGCCGCCAGCGCCAGGGCGCTTGTCAGGCAGAAGAGGTAGACGTTGAGCGAGCCCTGCGCGCCGGGCTGGCCGGTGGCGTTGAGCTTCTCTGGCCACAGGTTGGAGTCGTTGGTGGAGTTGTCCAGAAGAGACGACATGGTCCGACGTCTGCATTTATGCTCCCGTCCAGCGGCGTCCGGGGCTGCGCGGCGCGGCGAGGCTCTCCGGACGGACGAGATGGCGACCCCGTGCGACCCCGCGCACCTGAGGCCGCCGGCGGGCGGGTCCCCTCCGGTCCCCTCGCTCAACCCATGCTTAAGAACACACTTCCATTTCAGACACCAACAGGACACTTCTCAGCCGAGGAAACAACCCCAAACTCCCTTCCGCCACCGCCACCAAAGGCGGTGCCGCCACCGCCGCAGCGCGCAGCCCAGAGCAAGGCGTCCTTGGCTGCTGGGCTCCTGGAGAAGCACAAGCAGCGCGCAGCTGGCTGCAGCCGAACTGTGTGCGCCTTTAAGATGCACTTGGTGCCAGAGCTGGTTCAAGAGCAGGTGGGTTTGAGAGAGAGAGAGAGAGAGAGAGAGAGAGAGAGAGAGAGAGAGAGAGAGAGAGAGAGAGAGAGAGAGAGAGAGAGAGAGAGAGAGAGAGAGAGAGAGTTAGTTTTATGAGAGAGCGCCCAGGCTATCTCCCAACTGTGATCCTGGCTGCAGAAAGGGAGGAGTCAGCTCTGAGCAGGGAGAAAGGGAGGGGAGTTTAGAGGATGAAGGAAATGATTTCTAACTCCCCAGCCTGCTTCCCGGCTTGGCAACAGCCTTCTGGCTCAGCTTTCCCTTTGGATTTTGGCACAGAAACCTGTCCAGACCCGCGTCGGCCTTAGAGAGGTCTGAGCCGTGGCTCCGTGGCTCCGTGGCTCCGTGCACTGCTCTGGGTTTCGGGGCTGCGTCCACCGTGTTTGTTTGAGAGGATGGGATTTGCCGGAGTTTCTTTCATGAGCTCATTGCACAGCTAGCTTGCTCGTTTGTGGAAGCTGAAAAGCCGAGGCCAAGGCGGTTGTGGCGAGGTGGGCCGTGGGCAAGGAAGTTAGATGGACGGGTGACAGTTAGATGGACTGGTGACAGATGCCCAGAGGTGTAGCAGCGATGGGTGAGGATTATTGCAGACTTCCTGTGTCCACGAGCATAGCCTGCCATTTCCAAGCACATCGATACAAAACTAAGCCGGGAACCGGTAAGTACCCAGGTGTGACCAGGACACACTGCCTTCAGGCCTGAATGAATGACTATCCTCCGCCAATACATTCAGCGATGATACGTCAATTCAAAGTTTTTAAAATTGATTTTTTATTGTACCGGATAGAGAGGGGTTACAGTTACATTTGCCAGGCAGTAGATTCATTACTTCTCACACATTTGATGCCCCTTCTCATATTTTTGTCCCCATTTCCCTCCCCGTCCCCTCCCAAGCTCAAAGCGTCTTAAACAGTGTTTTAATGACGTGTTCAAGAATGTCCCCACGGCCCTCCTTACAGTACAGAATCAGACTGCTCTGTGTCAGACATTGAGAAAGGCAACCGCCATTTGAATGAATGTCATTTTTAGTCGTTCTTGAGGTCAGAAAAGGGACAGTCGCCCCACAAACACACGTTTACCAGACTATTCAGGGCGCTGTAGACGCTGGTTATGTCTTTGAATTCGGTTTGGCAAGACTGGTAGCTTAGCAAGAGACCTCGCCTAGCTCCTCGGTTTCTTGCGGAGGGGTATTTTCTGCCCCGGATTCCTCCCCGGCTCTGTGCGGGGGGTCTCCAGTGGAAACGGGGAGAGCAAAGGGACCAAGCAGAACCGAGGTCGTGCCCTAGGGCTCTGGAATCACCGGAGCCGCGGTAGGAGCCCGAATCTGTGCAGGTGCAAAAGGGCTGCGTTAGGCCTTGCCTCCTCGCAGCGGAGTGTGGCCCAGAGGTTCTAGGCCGCTGGCCTGCTGGTTGAGTTTTACCCTGCATTGGGCTGCCGGAAGCCGAGTCCAAACCCAGCGGGGCACGTTCACGCCCTCTGCGCCCAGGAAGGCTCCGGGTACCGCTGTAGGCGCGAGAAGCTTCTGGCTGCAATGTCATTAAAGATTGACGCGAAAGCCCCGGAGCAGACTGTCTTTGAGATAAGCAGAGGCGAGCCATTTTGTCAGGGTGAAGATATTCTTCATCATGGTAGTTTCTCTTAGATTTTCAGTTGGGTCGCACAAGTCTACGGTTGGCAAGCTGTATTGAGTGGAGTTGAACAGTAGCTAGTAGAGTTTAAGCGCAGGCCTAGAACATTCCCATCTCATTACCACCCTTTATGGATTTTCTAGTGAACCTTGCTCTGGTCTGTAGCACAGAAGAGAAGAATGCAATGCTTTGCACACTTCCAAAGCTGGGGCATGGAACCGAAGCCAGAAAGGGGCCAGGAAAGATGTCTGAATTCCATTCCACTCCTGCTGCTAGGTAACTCAAGTAAAAACCCTTATCTTTTCTCTTGGTGTCTGTGTCTGTATTAGAAGGTGTTTGACTGGGTTATTTTTAGAGACCTTCCTGATTCTAAATTGCATGCTATTTTTTTAAGGGTTTGAATTAACTGTATCTTGATTTCTTTGTCTGACGACTTCAGGACAATGCACACTGTGATCTAGTAGCACGTGGAAGTGTGTGTGCATGCCATGCATGAACTCTCATGCTACCCTTCCTTTGCCACCAGGAGCTAGAAACCTCTGTTGATGTGTCTATGGGGTGAGACTCAAACAGTCTGCATGCCAGGCCAACACAGACACAGACAGGCTGATTAATGAATCTCAGACACAGACAGGGAACACAGGTGTCCAGGGTTCATCTTTACTCTGTGGCAGACCAGATTTTCACACGTTCTGTCACCACAGCAGGTCTTGTAATCATTCTCTCCGTGTTTGCATCATCTTCAGTTTCCTGCTGGGGGATTCAAAGATGCACAAGCTTGTGTCCCTGCTCCTTTCTGAATAACATCTGTGAAATACCTCATTTCTTTCTTTTTTTATTTTTTGCCAGTCCTGGGCTTGAGCTCAGGGCCTGAGCACTGTCCTTAGACTTTCTCAAGGCTAGAGCTCTACCACTTGAGCCTCAGCACCACTTCCAGCTTTTTTCTATGTATGTGGTACCGAGGAATCGAACCGGGTCTTTGTGCATGCTAGGCAAGCTCTCTACCACTAGGCCAAACTCCTGGCCCGAAATACCTCATTTCTAAAAGTGTATTTATTCTACTAGTCTTTATAACTCATTGCATCTGTCTACTATCTATCATCTGTAGATCCGTCAGCTATCTCTCAATTTCTCTGTCTTTCAGGTTTTGAACTTATATTGCTGTACTCTGAGTGCTGGTGAGTGTTATCATCACACCCAGCTCATCCTTTACTCATTTGTTTTCTTATTTTTTATTCATTGCATTTTTATTCATTTTCTTTCTACTCATTTTAGTATTTCTTATTCATTTTAGTATTTAGTCTTTATTCATTATGTCCTGAAAAATAATATATCTATATATGTATTCATTTCAAATGTAAGGGTTTCATGATTTTATACATTACATATATACCAGTGCTGTACATATATTATCGAACACAAAGGCTTCAATTGTAAATCTATAAAACTTTAATATTTCTAAAAATGTAGCTCTGTGATGCCCAAATATTTTAGAACAATAAAGACTTTTATTAACTCCTTTTCATGGTTTAAGTGAAAGAGTTCATAAATTTCTCAATGCAATATGTAATATATAGAATATTATATATCAAATACATAAAGCACAGTAAAATTTTATAAGTAATGAACCATCAAATTTATAGTGCCATATGTAATATGGCATATTTATATATTGCAAATGATAACATAAAATATACACACAGTACATATATCATTGTATATAATGAGTACATGTAATTGTGTATAATATGTAATA
Source organism: Megascapheus bottae (assembly GCF_031878675.1). Taxonomy (NCBI): domain Eukaryota; kingdom Metazoa; phylum Chordata; class Mammalia; order Rodentia; family Geomyidae; genus Megascapheus; species Megascapheus bottae. Next base: position 15,095,121 of record NC_143509.1, read on the forward strand.
GTATATGTACATACCCTTCATTGGTGGATAGAGTTCCCAGATAGTGATTGTTGAATTGTATCATAAGAACTCAGATGCTCTGATTTATTGTCTTGTTTTTCATTTTCTTGTTTGGACCCTATCATTTCTTGTACTGTCTAATAACTGCGAGGAAGGAGACAATTTAACTTGGCTCCACACCAGACAGACAAATTAGGTAAATATACATTCTAGGGACCCAACAGATTCCTCTGCCAATCTGAAGGCAGCCAGAGCTGCCTGGGAATCTCTTCAATAGGGTCCTAAGAGGAGATTTGAGATGAGTTTTTGGGTTGTTCCATGGATAAGACAAATGAAAATCAGGCATTTTAGAGCACTTGTAATGCTTATATGTGAATTATGTGAATGTAGCAGTGGTTGCTACTTATTGGATTTTACTCATTCCAGACACAGATCACTGAACATGCTTGCTATGTAATTTCCACTCAGCCATCTATTTAAGATAATTATCTGGTGGGGAGTTTTTATGGAGACAGGGAGCTGTGTGAAGCTATTGTGTGCATGGGGAGTAACTGAATGCCATTCATAGAATAAAATATAAATGCTACTGAGTTCTCATAAGCATAGTTGTGTATCATGAACATTTTGCCCATCCACTCAACACCCGAGGGCCTAAAATTCAGAAATGCATGTTAGTGGTTACACAAAACAGCATAGCTCCCATTCTTCTGAATCTTACAGTCAAATCATTAGAACTACTGTCTTTCTTAAATTTTTCAGAATAACCTTTCACCCCAGGGATTCAATGCAGCAAATGGTTAGTGCTTGGAATGATTAATGTTCAAATGAAAAACAAATTAGTCAAGCCTTAAATTAGTAATGAAGTAATTCCGGGGAAATCCCTCTACCCTACGTTCATGAGCCCACTTGGGCCACAAAGCTTCAAAGACATTATTTCAGCATCTCATTATCCCAAGGATAAAATAGCATTGCAACTTATTACTATCAGTATAAATGATATTCATTTCTGGAGGTATTTTTAATCCACTGGGGATTCTACCTATGAGAATAGTTCTTTTGCCAACTTAAGCCAGCTTTCTCTTTATCTGAGTGGTCCAGACATGTGACAATGGTCTTCTCTCATGTGACATTCCTTTCTCTGTCTCAGTCCCAGGCCAGTGTGGGCTTGAGTGCTGTTCCCCTTTAGATAAAGTTTTTCTTAGAGTTTTCACAAGGGCCTCAGCCTCTGTTTCTGTCATTGGCCAGAGCTGGTTTTGAGCACCCAGACTTCACCATCAGCAATCTCAAAGAGGGCTACTGTTTTCAGAAGGGGTCCCAGTCATGTGATCAAGTATAGCTTCTGGTTATGCTCAGAGCTACAGCCTTACTTCCTGCAGAGCTTCTGGCCCTGGGGAAGCCTCCTCCACCTGTCCTCAGGACCATGATGATGGGAAAGACATTTTCTCATTAAGGTCCTAGCTTCCCTCACCAGGTGAAAGCAATGCTGGCCTTGAAAGGTTTCTTGGTTTTATGATAGGGACTGGAAAACTGCAAGTCCGTGAAGTTTTCAGGACACACAGCCACAGCCACAGCCAGCCAGGGCGTCTTCACATGGCAGCTTTCCATTTCTGGAGCAGAATTGAATTCTGAGTAGTTCTGGAAGAGACTTAGGAGCCAGGAAACCAAAAGGATTTGCTATTTAGTCTCTTTTTCAGAAAAATATTGATTTAAAAAGCAGCATTTCAATAAAATGTATCTCTTATTGGTAGAATGTTCAGGCTATAAAGAGACATCCTACATGTTTAGCTATAAATGATAAATAATTATGAATAGTAACATCAATGACAAAAAGAGCCACAGAATCTAACATTTATTTCTTAGAATGGGGCTGACATTCTCAGATTCACTTTCTTTTTTGTTTGTTTATTTTGTTTGTTTGTTTGTTTTGCCAGTGCTGGGGCTTGAACTCAGCATCTGGGCACTGGCCTTGGACACTTTTTGCTCAAGGCTAGAGCTCCCCAACTTGAGCCACAGCACCACTTGTGGCTTTTCCTGTGTGTTTGGTACTGAGGAATCAAACCCAGGGCTTCGTGCATGCTGGTCAAGCACTCTGCCACTAGGCCACACTCCTGGCTCAGATTCACCTTTTTTAGTTAATCTATTCCCATATGGATTAAATGATTTAATCTCACAGTCTTGCTGCCTGCATGTCAGGTTTAGCCCATTTTATAGACAAAGCCACAAAGGAAGGGAGAAACTAACCCTACCTTGAGTCCCACTGCCAGTTAGCAAAGGGACAAGAGTTTGATCTTGGTTGCAAGGAGGCAGGCTGTGATTACAGTGGCAGATGGGCACATATTTCATTTTTCTGTCTATTCTCTAAATCGCTTGCTTTGCCAAAGTCCTGCCTGCATCAATAAATCAGAGGAATTACTGGAGAAGAGAATGGAGACCCCACACATTTCTTACACCCTAAATCAGTCACAGGAGGATGTAAATAACTTTCTGCTTCCTCTATTCATTTGGCATCACCGAGCTCCAGAGGTGTCACAGAATTACCTCTGTAGCTCTCACGTCCCCAGGGGTAAGTACAGTTTCCCTGAAGCCGAGACATTAGCACAGGAGGGCAAATCACTGAGACGAGAGTCAACTGCCCACATGGACAAAGCTGCCGCACTCTGTGTTCTAATTCCTGACTCCTGCCAGGCTATGTGCCTCTGGATTCTGCAGAAGAGACACCTCAGTTTTGGAGTGTATTTGAGTGCAGGAGCTTTACAAATCTTGAATGTGCAGACTCAGAAATAAAAACCCCACCAAGGGGAAAAGTGGCATTGGTTCTCTAGGTGCTGGGCTGGCATGCTGGGATCTGGCAGCCTGAGGGTGACTTCTGGCTCTCCTCCTTCCTCAAGGCTCTGTCCCATCCCTGCCTCAGTCATGGCCTTCACACACAACCTCCAACAATTAGCTATGTTTTGTTCTTAAGAGACACTCGGGGTAAGCCCGCGCTTACTTACAAAGCAATCTCTACCAGGCTGTGAATTCATCTAAGAGAGATCAGACATGGAAGGAGAAGCTAGTGGACGCAGAAATTGCTATTGTTTTGGTGTTTGGGATTGAGTGGCGGGCCTGGCATGCTCAGTACACACTCTGCCTCCTCATTCCAGAAAGTGATTATCTGAATCACTCTGTGGATGATTTTTCCTTGTTTTTCTGAGAAAAAAACAAAGGCATAGCCTGCTGTGGTCCAGTGTTTCTGAAGAGTTACAGAAGAGAATCATTTCATGAACAATCAGTTCTAGAGTTACTCTTACCTTGAGAGAACTGTGCCACAACTTTAGTCACTGACATCCATCTCTGTGCAGATACAGGTGTGGTTCAAGCTGCAGAGCACTAGCCTCCAGCAAAAAGCCAAGGAAAAGGCATGAGGCCCCGAGTTCAAGTCCCAGTACTAGCACCAAACCCATTTCTATCTTCTTAGAAATGAATTTTCAAATGACAGTTGACTATGATTATAGATAAACTAATTTATGTGCCTATAAAAAGGTATTCCATGCAAGTATCTGGTGCCAGAAGGTATGGTGTCAGACGCTCAAGCTGTGTCAGATGCTCAGGCTAGACAGCAGAGACGTGAAATCCAAGGATTTTCAGACTGGGTGCTGGTGGCTCACATGAAATTGTCACTGCTGAGGAGGCCAGCACTTCCTGTCAGTGGGGTCATATAGACCTTCCTTTTATAGCTACCATGCATAACTGAGCAAATGACCTCACACTACAGCATGAGATGCAGTGCCCACCTCTGCACTGCAAGGCTTCTGTTCCATGGAATTATACACACTGCATTTGTTTACCTACTGGCAGACAGGTGGGTAGTTTTTATCTCTACTGCAAGCACAGTGACATCATGAAAACACATGTACGGGCATTTTAGAAACAACGTATTTCAGGTATATTTTCTGCATTTATTTATTTATTTATTTATTTATTTATTTATTTATTTATTTATTTATAGTTGTGGGGCTTGAACTTCAGGCCTGGGTGCTGTCCCTGACCTCTTCAGCTTAAGGCTAGTGCTCTACTGCGTGAGACGGAGCCACAGCGCCACTTCCAAATAAAACTGTGTAGAGATTGAGACTCTGTGTGTCCCATTCCAGCACACAGTGTGAGTTGTGTACTGACTGGACCTGACTGCTGAGGAATCAATGCATGACCTTAACCTTCTGTACTGTTGAAAAACAGGCAACATTGGGAGAGATGAGCAGCAAGTATATGTGGAAATAAACCAACTTTCAGCCACTAGAAACAAATCTCATGTTTAGACCACTGGCCTACCATCAATCTTGACAGAGGCATGCTATTTCATAGGGCTTTAGAGATCCTGACAACTTGAAAAATGTTCACTCCAGGAGTAACCAGAATAAAAACCTGGTTTCTGCCTTTGTTCTGTGGTCCTGAGGCTCAGGAGAAGCTATGCAGGGAGTTAGCCCTGATGGAGACCCTGGAGTTTTGCCTGTGTTTGGAGATCTTACTGTAGCCTGAAAGGCAATGATAAAGTTTCTGAAGCTAACTGTGGGCCTTGTGGGGGGACTTTTCTATGCAATACAATTTCACTTATGCATAATCAGACAGAGCTCATGGGAGGTTGAGGGAGCTTGACAGGAAACACTGATAAAGTAATGTGTTTGTGCAAAGAGCTAGACCAGAGGCTGAGATGTTATCAAATGAAAGACACAATTCCACCACTGGCATCTAGTGTGACACCAGTCTCTGTCTGTCTGCCTCTCTGTCTGTCTATACACACACACACACACACACACACACACACACACACACACACAGGTACATATATAATCTAAATACATTAAACATATCACTGCACTCTTTTTTTGTGGGGGGGGTCATGGGACTTGAACTCTGGGCCTAGGCATTGTCCCTGAGCTCTTCAGCTCAAGGCTATCCTTGAGCCACAGTCCCACCTCTGGTTTTCTAGTGGTTAATTGGAGAAAAGAATCTCACGGCTTTATAGTGTCCAGGCTGGCTTTGAACCTTGATTCTCAGATCTCAGCCTCCTGAGTAGCCGGGATGACAGGTGTGAGCCACCAGACCCTCTAATCTATTACATCCGTCAGTAGCTGAATCTTGTTTGCTAGTCTATTGGTTTGTGGTTTGATTTTAAGCCTGCAGAGTTATCTGCCCCTAGATGATGAGAAAGGGCTTTTAGGTTTTGCTGGTAGATTTTCAAGAATTGTATAGGGCCTTATCATATTCTCAAAAACCCTTTCAGGACTCTCAGGCTAGTTATAGCTACTACAGAATAGTAGTACATAATTGACCCAGTACATAAAACTATATTTGTGATAATTAATCTGAATTATGTACATGTGCCTGTCACTGTGAATAAAGACTAAAGCACAGGATGAATTTAGAAATCAGACAGCATTATTGCATGCGAAGTGAGAAGGAAGGCTTCTGTAATAGCTTAATAAATTAACAAGAAACCATTCCATTTGTCCTCTAGAGTGCTTCACTCCTCAATCAGCCCGTGGAATCAGTGCCTGGCATCACCGCGGGGTGTGTGTGGGGTGACCCCTGTAATTATCAGGCAGTGGCTTAATTTTAGAGAGAAGAAAAATCAAGGCACAGAGAGGTCCAGAGTGTGCTAATGGCAGAGCTGGCCTCAATTCCAAGTCCATCATGTTTTCCATAATGCTTTAATTTCTCGGCAAACATTTGAAGATTATGAAGTTCTCTGTTCTGCTTGGCTGATGGAAAGTCCATAATGACTTTCTGAGGCTTTAGGTCTTTGCCCCTCTTCTCCTAGTGACTCCACACCTCATTTCCCTGCCCTGGTCTCCCCTGACTTGTGGATCCTTCTGCAGGCTCAGATCTACCAGAATGTTTGCTAATCCAAAGTAAGGTATGTTATACAGAGATGACTTGCTTGTCTTCTCTCTGGGAGCTCCTTGGTTTAAAATGACACCCCAAAATTCTTCTCTACCTCTTGGAAGATAGCATATAAAGTATCATGTCTTATATAAGATAAAAATAAGAAATTTAAGCAAATAGTTATCCAAAATGTATTTATTTAGCTAATATTTATTGAGCAATTATCATGGCCTAAGTGGAAAGAGTTCCAGAAAGTTTTTTTTTTTTTCCAGTCCTGGGCTTGAGCTCAGGGCTCAAGTCCTTGGACTTTCTTGAGGCTAGAGCTCTACCACTTGAGCCTCAGTACCACTTCTAGCTTTTTTTTCTATGTATGTGGTACTGAGGAATCGAACCTGGGTCTTCATGCATGCTAGGCAAATACTCTACTGCTAGGCCAAACTCCCTGCCTCCAGAAAGTTTTTTAAGAATCTTACAGTTATTTACTTACTCCATCTTCTGCCAACACTAAGAATATTGTTCTTCCCATCGGAAGAGGAGGAAACTGCTGGGAATACAATAGCCACAGGATAGTGTATGAGAGAGCCAGGCTCTGAACACAGGTGGTCTGGACTTTAGAGACTGATGTGGGTACCCACCACCTGAGTGTCTAGGAAGCATCAATGATTCCACTCTAGTAAGAGCGGGGTGAGGAGGAAGGACATTAAAGTATTTGGAGATCTTTGCTTTAGAAAGATTTGGACATTAACAAGATTGTTAAGACTTGGGCCAGGAGTGTGGGCCTAGTGGTAGAGTGGGTTCGATTCCTCGGTACCACATACATAGAAAAAAAAACTGGAAGTGGTGCTGAGGCTCAAGTGGTAGAGCTCTAGCCTTGAGAAAATCCAAGGACAGTGCTCAGGCCCTGAGCTCAAGCCCAGGACTGGCAAAAAAAAAACCCAAAAAATAAAAAACAAAAAAACAAAACCACAGTCCACACAACAGCTGTAGAACACACAGTGTTCTCAGCAGCCCAGGAACTCTCTCCAAAATAGATAGTATATTAGTCACAAATTATATGATAGTCCAAATAATGAATAGCAAGCCTAATAAAGAATATCAGGAGAAAACTAGAAGTCCACATCAAGAAAAGCTGCAGGAGATATAGAAAACACTGAACATTGTACTTTTAAATGATCGGTGAGTCACAAAAGAAATCATAAAAGAAATAAAAAATGTTCTAAAGCCAAGTAAATATAAAAGCACCAATTACCAGAATCTGTTGAGTACTGCAAAGTGGTTCTAGAGGGAAGCTTGTAATGATGAGTTTTTATGTTAAAAGAATAAGAGCAATGTCAAAGAATGATGTACTTCACAGCCTTCATACAAGTGCAAACCAAATCACAAAATAGCAGAATGAAAAAAAATAATAAAGATTAGAGCCAAAATCACTGTGATGGAAGCCAACCAAAGGATCAACACAAAGGACCAATAACACAAAGAGTCAGTTCCTTGGGGGGCAACTAAATTAAGAAAAACAAAGATAATCTTTATTAAATGAAAGAAAGAGAACACCAAAATTAATAAAAATTAGTGATGAAAAAGGGGATATTAAGATGGATTCTACTGAAATCCAGATGAATGTTAGGGACTTGTTTGAAAAATTGCATAGCAATAAACTGGAAAATCTGTAAGAAATATTTAAGTTTCTAGACACATATGACCTTCCAAAACTGAGGCAAGTGGAAATAAAAAATGAAAATAGATCAATCATAAACAATGTTTGAGATACTAATGAGGTCACCCAGCTAATCAGGATTTGCTGTTCCATCTTTAAAAATGAATACCAATGTTTCTCAAGCTATTTTATGAAATAGAAATTAAAAAAAAAGCTTCAGAGCTCCTTCTACATATCCAATATAAGATTGCAACAGAATAAGTATGAACAAATTTTCTTGAACTGCAAGTTCTTAGAATTCATGAAAGCCTTTAAAAGATCACATAGAATAAAAAAGTTTTGGTCCCAAAATGCAAGGATGCAAGGAATGCAAGGATGGTTCAATATATGCTTATCAATAAACTTAGAATGAGTGTAGCATACTAACAAAAACAAAGTAATATGATCATCTGAACTGATACAGAAAAAGTCTTTGACACAATCTACCAACCCCGAGGAAACTAGAAACAGGAGGAACATGCTTCCAAACATTAAAGGCTCTAATTGACAAACCAGTAAGAACCTACAAAATCATTTCCTCTAAAATCAGGAGCAAAACAAGGGTATCCAGACTCTGAGACATTACCTGGATAACGTGATCATCTTTTGGTCCATCTGACTTTGTTTATACTTTCTGATTCAGATTGCTTTCTGAAAGAAATTGAGAACCCTGGAAATCTTAACCATGTAAAGCAAGTCAATATAGTTCCCAGAACAGAAAGTAGAAACCATCATATGAACATAACTTGAAAATACCTGAGTTTTAAATTTTTTTCACCATAGACATAGCTCTTATATTTTATAAGCACAACAAATTGTGGCCTTGCAGTAAAGAGATGCATTTGTAATGATTGCCAATATGCTAATCCAAATCATTATGTTAGAAACTTGATGGTGATGTTTTACTCAGTTGTAAATAATTTGTGTATTCTCAAACTGAGTTTGGGCAAAAGATAAATAATCAAAATGTAAATAGTATACATTTTTTGACCTGTGGTGTGTCTTCATTACAAAAATTAATCATTGTTATTTATTTATATTTATCCAGATGTTCTCATAGACAGTTAACATGGATTTAAAATGTAACTTAAATTTATTAATGCCTATGTCACAAAATTGGTATTTGAATCCAGAATTTTAGCCACACACTATGCTAAAACCAGAAGCCTGCAGTTCCCCTGCCCATCGTAGTCACATCATCTTTCCCCTATTCACCAGCATTAGTCCTCTAGCAGTGGGAATACCCTGATTCCTCGGAGAGTGACCTGCTATGTCCTGTGATGAGCTCGTGCTCCCAGCCTCAAATTTGGTCCATGTAAAATAAGAAGCAAAGTTGTTGAAGGCGGCTCATCTAAGGGCAAGCTGGGGGTGTGTTCACCACCCCTACAGCATGCTGTAACATGCACCAGGAACCTGAGGCCTTCCCCATCTCAGATCTACTATTCCCAGTGTGTTCCTGTCTCCTACAGCCAGGTCCTCATGGTCTTAAGACACTATCCTGTACTGAGCTATTATACAACCATCTACCTGCACGGGAGTAAACACTTGTGTAAGATTGATTTATTTTCTCATAAAAGATTGACTCCAACTGCTTTATAGGTTCATTCCTAAACCAGCTCTGGGTAATGCAGATGAGATTTCTACTAGGAACTGACATTCTACTTGACTCTAATATTACCTTGATATTTTCACCACCCATCTTCATTAGGAAAACAGCTGAACTTTCAGCATGATATGGAATTGTTTCTTACTTTCCATCAACTTGATGCTAGATTCTTCAGTTACACTCTCATTGGAGAAGCAATGAAATGCTAATGGTTAAGAAGAGAGTTCCTGCTCTCCACATTTCCTCTCTGCATTTGTCAGCAGCTCCTCACTCTCCTCAGCTCTGTAGAAGGGATTATAAGTAGATTCACACCATGGGGTTAGAGGGAAGCGGGTGGGGGTGGGGGGAGTGGGGGGGGAGTTAAGGGAGAATGTTTGGAGCAATGTCTGGGACATGGTCATCAAATCCTGCCTTGTTAGCTAAGGCTGAAGCAGGAGAGTGGGCCTGGAGAGCTGGCAGTAGCTCAGCTTTCCACCTTCCAGAAGGATTCTACTTGCCTTTCTGTTCTACTCATTGTGGACGACTCATTGCTTAAACAGATTTTAAAAAGTCCGCATATTGGACAGATCGGATGAAGTCATTCATTGTTTATAAGCTCATGTCAGTTTTATGAATCAGGGGTCATAGAATAACTTTTCTTTTTAATGCCCTCTAATATTCTTAGAACTGTGATTCTAACCATAAGATTTTGCTGAAAGGAAGTCAACAGGGTCAAGAACTTTAAAAACAGTTTTATTATGAAAATTTTAGATCTAAATTCACAAGGAGAAAGGGATGGCCTAACTTCAGCAATGTCAGATTCTGGTCTAATGTATTTCCGCATGCTTCACTAATTCCTTTTGAACTATTTATTTATTCATTTATTTATTTTAATTTCTTCCAGTCCTAGACTTGAGCTCAGGGTCTTTATGCTCAAGGCTAGAGCCACAGTGCCACGTCCAGTGTTGAACTGAGACCCTCAGAGCTCAGTCTCCTGAGGAGCTGGGATCACCTCAGGAGCCACCTACTACCGCCTCACCAGTACCTTGAAGCAAAGTCTACATGTCACATATCCTTTGTATGAAAGCATTTCGGTATGTTTTCCTCCATGACAAAAATCTCTTTTCCCAAAAGCAGAACCTCTAACATTCAGAGGATTTGAAACCTCCCTGTGCAGCTCTGTCATTTTAGAGTCAGTAACCAAGGCATGCGAGAGGAAGAGCACAGGACTGGAGGACGGGCAGCCGAGGAGCCTGGAGGAGGAGCACACGAGTGGAGGCCTGCAGCCTGGTCGTGGCTCCTGTGGAGTCAGAGCCGAGATGGCCTGCTGAGCCCTGCAGCCCTGGTCCCACGCAGGAACGGTCCTGGGTAGTGTGGTGGGCCCCCTCACCACGCGGACCAGGTCCTGGGCGGGTTGGTGGGCCCCCTCTCCACGCGGGACTTGGTCTTGGGTGGGGTGGTGGGTCCCTCTCCCACGCAGGCCCGATCCTGGGCGAGGGGGGGGCTTTCTCTTCCACGCGGAAGCGTGGCTTTGGAGGAGGCGCCCCAGCCTCATCCCAGGAGCAGGGCTGGGCGTGTTGAGCCCCAGCTTCTGGGAACCAAGCTCCAGGGCTGCACAGCTGCTAGGATGCCTGAGAAGGGGCGGCCGCGGCGCCTGGATGGGACCCTGCAGGCTTTCAGCAGGTGGGAGGCTGCTTCTGAAAAGCCTGGTCTGTGCTTTTCCTGAAGCATTGTTGATGTAGTCGAAACGTGCCCGTTTCGCCTGTGAATGCTTTCAGATCACAATAGCATACGTTTCCACCACAACGTGGCAATCTGTACAACAGACATAATTATGCTGCATGAGTTATGATACTTAATATCCGAAAAGGAAAGTGAAGACACGCACATATCACTGTAAGAATCTATCCTTCATCCATCTGAAGAGGCAGTGCTGCCAGGTCCATGGAAACACTTTAGGAAGGAGCTGGTACTTCCTTCGGCACCTCACCAGTGACGCCTGTCTATTGGCCCACAATTAGGACACAAGGAAAGTCTTCCCTTGATGTGCTAAACAACCTTGGGTTTGACTGATAGAAAAAGTCCCATAGGGCAATTCTGTAGGGCAGGTCCAGAATGGCATCACAAACATATTTTCAAACCAGAGCCGGCTTTCTATGATGAAAGAACATTGCTTCATGTGACTGAATAAAATCAGTTTTTAAAGAAACTTTTACCAGAACTAATTTGAACAGGACTTCTATAGACCATAGAAATTTTAGAAGGAAATGTTCTGCTTTGCAAAAGCATTTGTTATAAATGATAATCAAAAGCTTTCTTTGAAAGCCATTGTTTTGATCATTATTTATGAGATCTTGCTCATTATTTATGAGATTTTGATGTTGAGTTCAGACAAAAATGCCATTTTTAACCTTCTAAAATGTACTTAGTAATGGTTCTTTCAATACCATCAATTAAGATTTTTTTATTAACAATAGTTTATCTGATTATTCGGGGTTCACTTTCTCAGGAAGATCTTTTATTTTATTTTATTTTTTTATGTGCGAATGGGTGGAGGGGCTGGGGACAGGGAGCTTGCCATTTATTATACTAGCTCTTAAGACTGCCATGAAAATTGCCCCAAACGTGGCAGCATGTAAAGCAGGTCTGGAAGCTGAAGGGTACCTGGAGCAGCCTTCCAGGCTGAGCTTCCAGCTCCCGTGGCTGTGAGGTTGGCCTGAGCCACATCACCCCACTTTCATCTGCATCTCTGCATGTGCATCCTCAGTGTACCCCTGCGAGGAGAGTCATCATTGATTCATCAAGTAGTTCATTCTTCCTGGTTCATCTCATTTGAGATTCTTATTTAGCTGCATCTTCAAAGCTCTCTTCTCAATTGTGGTCACAGTAGAAAGTTCTGAAGAGGAGGAAACAGAGCTCTGCCTGGAGGCCACTGTCACCCCACACATGGCACACACTTTACAGCAACTTAGCATGCAGAGTTCAAGAATGGTCTTTGGGATCTGAAAGCTGTGGGCTCAACTTTTGGCTCCCAAACCTATTACCCATGACATTTGGCAAACGACTTCACTATTCTAAACAAATTGCACATAGGAGGAAACTGTACTGACTCTATATTGGTAACTGGACATCTTCGTTTTTGCAGATTATTTGACCTTTTGCCTTGGGTCTGTGGTATTATGTTAAGACTACCACATTGAACAAAAGAATTGATCTTGAGGCTGGGAAGCAAGTGAGGAAGAGGAAGAAGCAGAAGTGCCACTGTCTCCTGGAGGGACCTGTTCACGATGGCCAGAAGTCCTCCCACTACACCCAGCCTCACGCAGGTTCCACGGCCTCTTGACAATGGTGCTGAGCTAGGAACCAGGCCCACCTGGGCCTTTGGGGGACACTTCAGGCTCAAGCAGCAGCAGCCCCCAGGTCAGGAGTGACCTGGAGCTGGGGGTTCTAGAGATGTTTTCTGGATTGTGTTAAATGGCGCAGAGCAAATTCCAGAAGTATCTCAGGTAAACAGAGTCTATACTTTCTGGTTTGATTTGGAAATATATAGGTCTGTGGACAAGGTGAAACAGTTTGAGGGATGTTTCTGGTGATCAGAGGCGTAAGAGTTGGGGGTTATACAAAACTGATGCTCTTGCTTAGATTTTTCTGTAAACATTGAATATGGTTGTGCAATGCAGTGGATTATTCTTGCAGCAAACAAATAAACAAAAAAACAAAACCAACCAACCAACCAACCAAACACACAGAAACAACTATAAGAAACAAAAAACAAAGACAAACCTATGGCTTAGAGGTACACTTGTGAGAACATTTCCCAGGTGTGTTAAAAATTCATTCCTATGGCAGAATACTTGGCAGGAAAGAGAGGAAAGGCTTATTCTGACTGCCTTTCTGATTCGTGATCAGATTCACAATTTCACAATCAGATTCACTCTAGGCCAGGGTGAGGCAGAGCATCACAACAGAGTGGGACAGGACTGCCCCAGTTGGGAGAGAAAAAGGAAAGAGAGGGAGAGAGGAAGAGAGACCGAGACAGAAGAGACACAGTACCAAGTGTACTTGTCAGACAACTTCCCAGGTATTTTATTTCAAGTCCACGGCTGTGGTGAAGTACCTGACAGAGGATTTGCTCCAGGCCCTACTTTCTAAAGTGTTGAGGATTTCCTCAGACACTGTCATTTGGGAACCATACAGTTGCAATGGCATGAGTTGTTTATGAGAGCGGGGACTTCATATCTAAGCCATAATGAGAGCCTGATCATAATTGGCTTCTGTGGGGCACAAGACTGTGTCCCCTAAGGCATTGCCACAGTTTACAGCTTTCAACCCAGACTGAACTTCCAAAGGCAGTCACTCCCTGGAGTGTGTGGATTTGTGGGAAATGTAAAGGATTCACAGGAAGTTCTTATCTGTGTACAGATTATTTTCCCTATGAAAAGTCAGGAAAAGCAATAAGAAAAACAGAGGAGGCGCTGATCATTTTCAGTTGGTGACAGTTGCTGTCACGGTGGAGGTAGATCTGAGCAGGGACTTCCGCCCAGTTGACAGCAGCTGTGAAACACCCTCCCCAACCTGGAACCACCACAAAGATGCACCCTGCAGCTGAGATCAAAGCCCCTCAGCCACTTCCATGCTTAGCATCTTCCCATGTTTTTCAGGTAGGTTTTTAAACTCGGGCATGCAATGAACCCCAAGTGCCCGTTCTAGTGACATGTGGCTTGAGGAGAGTCCGTTTTTCCAATAACACTCGGTGTTCACTGTGGCTGGAATGCAGAGGAAACCTTGACAAGTGTTTTTGGGTTTTTTGGGGGGTTTGTTTTCTTGCTTGTTTTTCCTGTGTTTGTGGCACCAAGGAATTGAACTCAGTCCTCGTGCATGCTAGGCAAGCACTCTACCACTTGGCCACACTTCTGCCCTGAGTTCACCTTTTGTGAAGCCTGTCTCCTCTTGCGTTGTTCTCTCCTGGTTTTCCTTCCATCCCCACCCTTAGACTATCCAGTTCCTTTTTCACATGGTATCTAGTGAGCACCTCTGCCCTCTGTATTCGTCCACCCTTGTATCACGTTTTATGTGTCCTCCTTTACCCTCCCAAATGCGAACAAGCTGACAAGGAAGATGAAAGGAAAAGAAAACAGCAGCAGCAACAATGGCAACTGAAGTGTTTCTTGTTTCCTGTTCTTGGAGTTCATGTCATGGAATAATATTTTACATGATCAGCTGCACACGGCCATGGAGCCTTGTCCACCAGCAGTGTCCACCACTGCTATGCATGGCCTCCTCTGGCCTCATGTGTGAATGACCAGAACCCTACCTAGTTATCATGTCCCAGTGTGTGGGCAGAGCCAGAGAGACCTAAGCTGCATGGTTTCCTCATTTGTGGTAACTAGAATGTGCCTATAAATCTACAAATAAACACTGAAAAATTAAAATGATTGTATATGTATATAATACACATAGTACCTGATTATAAATGAAGTTGCCTGGGAACACAAACAAATCTCCATCACCCTGTTTTTGCATTACAATTGCAGCAGTAAGTCACTGTGACAGAGGCCACAGAAAGCTCAAGATTTTACTATCTTCCCTTTTCAGAAGAGGTTTACCAACTGGCAGCGTAAACTGTAGGATAAGATTAGAATAACATATCTTTAGCATATCTACCCAATCTCTTCCCAGCTTTTCGAAGCCACCCTACTGCCACACGCACAGCTGGTTCTCTTGCCAAATCCAATTTTTTTGTGTATGCCTATTACCTAGAAAAGCTTCTATTTATCTTACCTTGCTGCCTAACTCAACTCCCTTTGTCTCTGAGGTCTTCTTACCGGGTTCCCGGTGATCCTGGGTAGGCCTGAGCATGTGCATCTCTCCCTCGTTTCCACATGATTCTGTTGGGGTCAGTGCTTGAATATCAAGGCTACTCTGTTGACTTGAACTAGTGACTCAGCTCCATGCTCTTGTTTAATCTTGCCCCAACACCAGAAAGCCTTCATGTGACAAGTCTTTGACTGACTTGCAGAACCCGGTACTTCCTGGCTTCTGCTTTTTGTGCCCCAGGATAGGCAAGGAAAAAAAAAACATGCACAGGTGCACAGTAAGGCTCTTCTCATTGCCAGCATGCCAAGTGGTGACTAGTACCAGGAAATGTTATATTCTGATTTTCTAAGTGTGTGGAAACAGCCACCTTCCTGGATTTGAAGACTGGTTATTGACACTTAACAATATATTGACACTTAAGCAATATATTGCTTAAGTATCATCTATTAAACAAAAATTTAAAGGAGTTATTGGCATATTTTTGTAGAATAGTTGCAAGTGAAATGAGCTAGTGTGTGAAGTGTTTATTAGAGTACGTGGAACACTGACTGTATCTTTGAGATTGTCTTGGCCAACACTATTTTGTCTGTGTTTGAGTTTCATTTGCATTAGTACCCTATAATCCCAGGACTTGCAGCTAGAATTGTATTTAGAATTAGGAGTTATCAGAAATTCCTCTAACAGATTACTCTTGTGATGAGATGTTTTTATCCTCTTCTATTTTGAGTATATTTTTGTTCATTATTCTTACATCAAAAGCATCTTTCCTTTGTTGAGTTTCAAACTTCCTTTCTGACATATGCATTTAAGATGATAATTTCCTTCAACAATTGTTTATTTATATCAAACTCTAATACCTAATATTTTGTTATGAATTTACTATAGCCCAGACAAAATGATTTCACAATGTTTATTGAAATTCATTATTTGATGCAGAGTTATTTAGTATTGATAAATTTTTAAACATAGAAGTATTTTCTATTATATTCTTTTGTTGATTTCCAGTTTAATTACATAGAAGCCAGATTTTCAACCCCTGAAGCCTGACTTATGGATGAGTTTGTGGGCAATTTGTACAAAAGATCTGCCTGATTATGACCTGCTTTCCTTGGCTACTGTACTTCCTTGTTTGGTTTAATTTATTCTGCATGTATTTTTTTTGTTGCTGTGGGGCCTTGAACTCAGGGCCTGAGCACTGTCCACTGAGCCACAGCACCATTTCTGGCTTTTTCTTATGTATGTGGTACTAGAGAATCAAACCCAGGGCTTCATGCATGCTAGGCAAGTACTCTACCACTAGGCCAAACTTTCAGCCCTATTCTGCATGTCTTAAAAGCATTTCTATCAATGATGTCCTGTCTCTGGTCTTACCAAGTGCTGGGCAGATGGGCTGCTGTTTTTGTGCTCATTTTGGACCTGCCTTCATTGTTGTAGTTTGATCAATGTCCATACAAGTCTGGAAACCTTCCAGCTTGGTGGTGAATTGAGCATTTTATTTATCTCTATGTCTAGGAATGGTTTTGGCCTCAGTGTCTTCATGATACAACACTTGAGGGTACGCAGTCTTTCTGGATGCTGTGTGCTGGTGTGTGGTTTTGCCCTTTGTTCCTCTCAGTTACCACATCTGTAATATGTTAGCCTCTTGTGAACGAGGCCTACAGAGGGCATCTGGACGGTTCCCCAAAGGCTTGTGGTTTAAAGACTTGAGGCTTCCGAGCATGGCACCAGTGGAGTTCCTGGGTCATGCTGGGGCTCAGCCCTCTTTGTCTCCCCTCCCTTGTTCCCTCTCAGCTGCCAGGTGCGTGCTGGTGGCACAGGGTCAGCCACCCTGTGGTTGTTCCTGGGAGGTGACACAGCACAGAGTGCAGGTGTGGAAGCTGCTGTCTTATGGAGAAGAGCAGGCAGCTAAGAGAGGTTGCGGATAACTCCCAGTCCCTTCTCCAGAGGCAAAGATCGGGAGAAGCTTATTTCCAGGTCAGCACGAGCAAGTAAACACTGGAGACAACCCATCTGAACCAAAGAGCCAGGCCTGGGGGTGTGCCTGTAATTCTGCACAGCCGATAGGGGACACAAAGCTGCCCCAGGTTCAGAGTGCAAGCCTCTACCTGAAAATTAAAGTCAAAATGGACTGGGGCCGTGGCCCACCTGGTAGTGCTCCTGCCTGAATTCAAATCCCAAAGTTGAGAGTACGCATTTTACTAGAAGAGAAGCAGGGGAGTTCAGCAGGTTCTGGCTTGAAGTGGAAGAGTTTCTCTGACTCTGTCTCTGCCTTCCCCCCCTGCTTCTCTCTTTCTCTGTTTCCCCCTCACTCATTGCTTATAGTGTTCTCAGAAAAAGGCAAGGCAAGGCATCAGGTGAGAGAGTGAGAAAGGGCAAGGAGATAATGGAAATTGGAGAGTAAGAGCCAAGGTGTAAATTGGTTTTCTAGAAGAGGAAGAAAGCTAATTTTCCAGGAGAATGGAGCAAAATTGCAGGGCAACATGGTGAACGCCCACGTGTATCTTCAGATTTAAAGGGAGACCACAGTGACATGTCTTTCCTCTGCTCTGGTCATCTGAAGGGTAAAAACTGGTAGCGAGCTGGAGTCAGGGTTTCCAGAAAGGGAGATGAAGGGAAGAAGAGCCAGGCCATAGGTGGAGATGGGCGGAGTGGGGAGGGAGGTGTTGCAGTGAGTGGGGGGTGCAAGCCCCCCTGCTTTCAGGAGGAGGATGAATTGGTAGAGTTATGGATACCACAAAGAATGTAATTGGGGAGAGGGGACAAACGAATAAACCAATCTTGGAAAGAAAAGCTAACAAGACTAATGAGGTAGCGGCTGGAGACACTTTGAAGCTCTAAGTGTTTGATTGTCACCATTCCACGAAGGCTGAGTTTAGAGACAAGCTTAACTGTGGTCGTTGTGGTTGGCGTCCTGGGAAATCTTTTAATTCTGTTAAGTAAGATAAAGCAGAAAACTAAGTGTCATTGGATTGCTTTTGTCTTGCCTAGATACAATCCATGTGTGGTGAGGATAAAGAAATTAGACTATGGTTCAGCTCACCATACTCGTTCATCCACGCGTCCATGCACCCAGTCAGAAAAGTCTACCGAACCGTGCCACTGATCTGGGCCCTGTCACACAGTGCATGACAAACCCTAGGTTCAGCTCACGGGCTCTAGGGACCACAGACAGCAAGGGTGGGTAGGGCTGGGTGACAGCCTGGAGTGGGCGGGGCTTCCGTGGACATCCCGGAGTGGGCGGGGCTGAGGAGTGACAGCAGGCGTGGGCGGGGCTGAGGAGTGACAGCAGGTGTGGGCGGGACTGAGGAGTGACAGCCTGGAGTGGGCGGGGCCTCCGTGGACATCCTGGAGTGGGCGGGGCTGAGGAATGACAGCCGCAGTGGGCGGGGCTGAGGAGTGACAGCAGGCGTGGGCGGGGCTGAGGAGTGACAGCCCAGAGAGGACAGGGCCTCCGTGGACAGTGGCCTCCATGCTTGCTAGGGAAGCTCCCGCAGACCTTTGCCCGGTTCGGAGGGGAAGCCAGGCCTGGATGGCCTCCGAGTTCTCCGTCCCTTCAGCATCCACATGTGGCAGTAGCCTCGCCAGGGTGGATTCGCAGGTGACGACCTCCCTCTCCCTGCCTCGCCACCACACCTGCACGCCGAGCCCAGCAGAGCCTTGAGCCTCTCAACGTCACCCGTACGAGTAGATCACCTCCACTCACCTTGGTTATCGGATGCTCACTCATGACTCCACTCATCAGAAGGGAGGATGTGGTAGTCTTTCCTGGAAACTTCCACGAGGATGACAGTCCCTTGGCTGGAGTTTCCTTTTCTTTTTAAATTGTTATTTTATTTTTATTTTTTGCTTGAGCTCAGGGCCTGAGCCCTGTCCTTGGATTTTTCTCAAGGCTAGAGCTCTACCACTTGAGCCACGGCTCTACTTCTGGCTTTTTTGAGTATGTGGTACCAAGGAATCGAACCCAGAGCTTTGTGCATGCTAGGCAAGTGTTCTACCACTAGGCCATGCTCCCGTCCCTGGAGTTTTCTTTCCTTGTGCATCTTGCATTTTGTTATGGAAAAAGTGACACTCTAGAGAAGTCTGCCAATAATTTCATATTTGCAGGTCATTCTGCCTAGATAGCCAATGATATTTTTCATCTTCATTAAGATTCTGATAATTGTTTTTGCTCCAGTACTGGGGCTTGAACTGATTTCCATGACATTTTTGATCAAGGCTAGTGCTCTACCACTTTAGTCATACTCTACTTCTAGTTTTCTTGGTGATTAATTGGAGATAAGAGTCTCACAGACCTCCCGGCCTAGGATGATTTTGAACTGCCATCCTCAGTAGCTAGTATTACAGACATGAGCCACCAGTGCCCAGCTTCAATATTGCATTTTTTGAACCTATCAAATATTTATCACTTTCTTCCAAATTCTTTTGTATATTCCTAATTTCTACTTGATTTACAGATTTCCCTCATAAAGTGATTTTTACATCTTTGGTCCCTTTTGTGGTCCATCTGACTCACTCTTAGTTTTATTTATGTTGTTTCCAAACTCTGTCATTTCATCTCTAATAATTTATATTTTCCTCTGACTGTTCTTCTACAATTTTCTTAATGTCTTCTAGCTCTGTCTAAAATAGAAAACCAATAATTTGGCTTGTCTGCAAGCATGTCTTCCTAACACTCAAGAAAATTTACCTCTAGCACTCTTCAGTTTCTGTCTCAAAAAAAAAATCTTGTAAAACCTTTTCATAGGCTTGGAGCTCAATATTTAATATTGGAAGGGGTTTGTGAAGTTCTACCTTCTATCTCTTCATTATTTTTGGATAGTGATCCAGAATATGACAACTTGCCTTCCCAATGTCTCAGTCCCTCCTCTTCTTTGCCTCTGGATCCTCCACATCCTTTGCCCCTTCTGTGACTGTTGGCTTGGTTTCACTCTGTTCCCAGCAGCTCCTTGGAAGGCAGCCTCTCTGAATAGGGAGCCACACTAGTCACTCCAGCATAGCCTTAGTGCAGGTGGGACTGGAGTCTGAACTGAGGGCATCATTCCTGCTAGGCAGCTACAACCCCTCCCCTGCCCTTCCCCCGCACCCTTTCTGCACTGGCTGCTCTGCGGTAGGGCCTCTCTTTCCCCCAGGTTAGCCTGGGCCAAAGTCCTCCTGCTTATGAGACCCACCATGCTCAGCCAACTTCTTCTGTCAGGATTGGTCTTGTGAACATTTTTGCCCCGCCCAAGTCTGAATCCATGATCTCACTCATCTCAGCCTCCCAGCTAGCTAGGATAGCAGTTGTGAGCCACTGCACCTGGCTCAGAGGCTAGAATTTCACCTACTCTGTGGCCTCTGTCCATTCATCCAGCAAAAAATGGAGGCAGTCTCTTCCAGGTCCAACCTCCCATGCTTGCCACAGTTGGGTTGAGGAGTCTTATTCTTAATCCCTGCCCTGTTGTTCCCTGTGGCCTTTCCTGCTCAAATGTGAGTACTGGCAGTCCATAGCTATGGGTGGCTTTGTTAAGGACCTGACGGGACCTGGAGGTCAGACCCTAGGGGGATGCTGTGCCCTGTTTGCATGGCCCATCCCAGGCTCACTGCCCCCATCTGCTCCCCAGAGTCTCTGTACACTGGATTCTGCTACAGATTTATATCAGATGTCAAGTTTTAATAAAAAAATGTAGGAGAGAGAACATTGTCTCCGTTACTTCTTATTAAATTGTAAATTTGAGAACACTGGATTTCATGTGGAGAGTAAAGTTTGATAGTGATCTCAGAAAATCTCTGGGATCCTGAAACATTTTTTTATATAAAAAAAATCAGAAAAATACATTAAACCCACTCATGAAGAGTGCTTCTTTTTAGCTGGGTAATAGATGCCTTGGCATGTTGTCATGCAAGCATCCAAAGACTAAGATAATTATTTGGAGACTGCCAACTTCTAATTTTTAACAATTCAGTTGAAAATAAACGTATTTTTAACCCAGTCACAGATAATTTTAGAGGGAAATGTACAGGAGTTGTCTTAAGGATGTTCTTTTCAAAAGTCAGGGTATCCATGAGACAGTAGCTCTTGGGGACTGAAATTGCCTTCTGGAGGAGAGGAGGGTACAGCATGGAAGGCATCCCCATCTTTCTCAGTCATCAGATTGTCATTTAGGAAATGACTAATATTACTACCAGAATTATCCCTCATCACCGAGAACGCTTCCAGGAGAGCCAGAGAGGGCAAGGAGAAGGTGATGGAGTCATGAGATAAGCCCCAGGCCTGATGTCATCATTATGACCTCCATGATATTAGCATTTTGCTTAATTCCTTTGAGCCTTGAATAGGTTACCTGTAAAAAGTCACGTGAAACTAGCTGCAAAGAAAAAAAAACCTGCAGACCATTTAATGTTATTGGTATTGTTATAAATGCAAATTTTATTTCTAGAAAGTGGCTTAATCCAGGAACACTGCATCTCACAAGTGGCCCCTCTGAGATATGACTTTGCATGCTAGGCTGACCATCTAGCATTGAACTTATGATGTTCCCGCCTCAGTCTCTTGAGTAGCTGGAACTGTAGACCTACCATTTTACCCAGATTCTAATCTTTTTTTTTTTTACTTTTAAGAACAACCATTTATTTAACTGGGGGTAACATAGATTGTACAGGTGGAAATATAAATTTTTTAAATATATTTTTTATTGTAATAAATACAAGGGTTACATGATATTTGCCAGATAGAAGGTGCATTAATTCACTTACATTGATACCCTTTCATATGTCTTGGTACCCATTACCCTCCCCCACCCCCCATCCCCTCCACCCCCCCTCTTGGTTTTCCCCCCTTCCCTCTCAAATTTCAAATAACCAAATACAAATAAATTCAATGTATCAGATAACAAAGTGAGATACTTGTAACAATATGAGATACCCAAGGGACAGCAAAGGAGATGAGAGATAACATAGTAGATTAAGGACAACAATCATTATAAGGCTTTTGTTTCAATATCCTGGAGGTCCTTTCAATTAGCTTCATACTATATAGATTTTGCTCTATTGCAGACCTCTGCTAGGAGAACGCAAGGTTTCTACTGATTATGACAAATGAGGGAAACCACTGAGCCTAAGTTCCTTTGAGTCTGGCTTACTTCATTTAATAGGATTTTTTCTACGTCTTTCCATTTCCTAACAAATGGGTCCATGTCGTTTTTTCTGACAGCAGCATAGAATTCCATTGTGTACAAATACCACAACTTGTTGATCCACTCATCAACTGAGGGACATCTAGGTTGGTTCCATATCTTTGCTATGGTGAATAATGCTGCAATGAACATTGTTGTGCTAGTGGATTTAGTATGCCCTAGATTCTGGATGATTGGGTAAATGCCAAGTAGTGGAATTGCTGGGTCATAGGGGAGTTCTATGTTTAGCCTTTTGAGGCACTGCCATACTGCTTTCCATAGTGGTTGAATGAGTTTTCACTCCCAACAACAGTGTAGTAGTGATCCCTCTTGGCCACATCCCCTCCAGCATCTGTTATTATTCGTTTTCCTGATCCTGGCCATTCTAACTGGAGTGAGGTGGAATCTTAGGGTTGTTTTGATTTGCATTTCTTTTATGACCAGAGATGTTGAGCATTTCTTCATGTGTCTATAGGCCATTTTTGTTTCTTCTTCAGAGAAGACTCTCTTTAAGTCTTTGGCCCATTTTTTAATGGGATGGTTGTTACTTTGGAGGTTAGTTTTGGAGTGATTCAATTTTTTGAGTTGTTGATATATTTTAGATATGAGGCCTTTGTCCGTTGTTTGGTTGGTGAAGATCTTCTCCCACTCTGTAGGCTTCCTGATTAGTTTACTAGCTATGTCCTTTGCCATACAAAAGCTCCGCAGTTTAATGCAGTCCCACTTATCCAGCCTTTCTCTGATTTGTTGTGATTCTTGGTCCTTATTAAGAAAGTTTCGACCTGTGCCAAGGAGGCCTAGTGTATCTCCTATTCCTTCTTGTAAAGTTTTCAGTGTGTCAGCTTTGACCTCCAGGTCTTTGATCCATTTGGAGTTAATTCTACTGCAAGGTCACAAAGAAGGATCCAACTTTAGTTTTCTGCAGGTGCTTAACCAGTTCTGCCAGCACAACTTGTTGAAGAGGCTGTCTTTCTTCCATTCTATTTTTTTGGCTACCTTGTCAAAGATTAGGTGGCCATAGGTCTGTGGTTTAATATCTGGGTCCTCAGTTCTATTCCATTGGTCTTCAGGCCTGTTCCTGTGCCAGTACCAAGCTGTTTTGATAATTATTGCTCTGTAATAGAGTCTAAAGTTTGGAATTGAAATTCCCCCAGCGCTGTTCTTTCTGCTAAGAAGTGTTTTTGCTATATGAGGTCTTTTATTATTCCATATGAAATTTTGGATTGCCTCTTCTATTTCTTTAAAGAATGCCATTGGGATACTGATGGGTATTGCATTGAATTTGTAGATAGCTCTTGGCAAGATTGTCATTTTCACAATATTGATTCTTCCAATCCAGGAGCATGGGAGGTTTTTCCATTTCCTTAGTTCTGCTTTAATTTCCTTTTTTAGGGTTTTAAAGTTTTCATCAAAAAGGTCCTTTACATTCTTAGTTAAGCTAATTCCTAGGTGCTTTATTTTCTTTGAGGCTATTGTGAAAGGAGTTTCTTTCCTGATTATTGCCTCGTTCCTCTCACTGTTGGCGTAAGGAAAGCCAGTTGATTTTTGAGGGTTGATTTTATAGCCTGCTACTCTTCCAAAGTTTTGAATCAGCTCAAGGAGCTTGGGAGTAGAGTCTATAGGATTCTTTAAATACAGAATCATGTCATCTGCAAAGAGGGATAGTTTTATTTCCTCTTTCCCTACTTGGATCCCCTTTATGCTTGCTTCTTGTCTTATTGCACTGGCTAGGAATTCTAGTACTATGTTAAAGAGGAGTGGAGAGAGTGGGCATCCTTGTCTCGTTTCTGATTTTAGAGGGAATGGCTTTAGATTTTCACCATTAAGTGTAATACTAGCAGTAGGTTTCTCATACACAGCCTTTATTACATTGAGGAATGTTCCATGGAATCCTAGTTTCTCCAGAGCTTTTAACATAAAGGGGTGTCAAATGCCTTTTCCACGTCTATTGAGACAATCATGTGATTTTTGTCCTTGCTCCTGTTGATGTGTTGAATTATATTAATTGATTTGCGTATGTTGAACCAGCTTTGCCTCCCCATGATGAATCCAGTTTGATCATAGTGTATATTTTTTTTGATGAGTTGTTGTAGACTGTTGGCCAGTATTTTGTTGAGAAGTTTTACATCGATGTTCATCAAAGATATAGGTCTATAGTTCTCTTTCTTTGATGAATCTCTGTCTGGTTTGGGGATGAGGGTTATACTGGCTTCATAGAATGAGTTTGGTAAGGAACCTTCATTTTCAATTTCGTTGAAGAGCTTGAGGAGTATTGGTGTGAGCTCTGCTTTGAAGACCTTATAGAATTCAGCTGTGAATCCATCTGGCCCCGGGCTTTTCTTAGGTGGAAGTTCTCTAATTGCCATTTCTATTTCAGAGCTTGAAATAGGCCTGTTGAGTTGGCTTGGTTCTTCTTGGTTCAGTGTGGGTATGCTAATATTGGCTAGGAATTCATCCATTTCATCTAGATTCTCAAATTTGTTGGCATAAAGGTTTGAGAAGTATTCCCTCATGATATTCTGGATCTTGGTAATTTCTGTTGTGATATTAACATTTTCATCTGCGATTTTGTTTATTTCGATATGCTCTCTTCTTTTTTTGGTAAGATTTGCTAAGGGTTTGTCAATTTTGTTAATTCTTTCAAAGAACCAACTCCTTGTTTTGTTGATTCTTTCTATAGTTTTTTTGGATTCCAAATCATTTAATTCTGCTTTGATTTTAATAATTTGCTTTCTTCTACTGGGATTAGGGTTGGTTTGTTGCTCTTTTTCCAGGATCTTAAGGTGAGACATTAACTTGTTGGTTTGCGATTTTTTCAACTTGTTGTTGTAGGCACTCAGCGCTATAAATTTTCCTCTGAGTACTGCCTTTGCTGTGTCCCAAAGGAGTTGGTATTTTGTGTGTTCCTTACTGTGAAATTTCATAAACTGTTGGATTTCTGTTCTGATCTCTTCAATGACCCATTGGTGATTCAACAATGTGTTGTTGCTGGGAGGAATATTCTGCAGCTGGGGACGTGGGCTCCAAGGGCAGAGCCGTGCCTTTTTGGTTCTCAGAAGGGGAGCTTGGCTGCTGGTTGGCCCTTCAGATCCCTGCTGTGTTTCCACTGCTTTGTCAGAGTCTGTGACTGTGAGGGGCCCCTCGGTGGTGTCTTGCTCAGGATTCCCAGCTGGAGGATGCCCCGCTCAAGAATTGATGGGGGGCAGATGCTGGCTCCTATTTTCCCGCATCCCCTGCCCACTGTTGTAAGGCAGGGTCCCAACGCCCTCCACTCTCCAGATCCAGTGGCCTGGGAGAGGAGCCTGGTGGGCGGGTGGGAGCTGGGACAGCTCCGCCTCCCCTGGTGGGGTGCTGAGTCTTAGGGTCTGCCCGCTTGTCAGTCTCCAGTCAGAGGGCTGGGGGTTGAGCCCGTTGGGCGGGTGGGAGTTGAGACAGCCCCGCCTCCCTTGGTGGGGCGCTGGGTCTTATGGGTAGCCCGCCTGTCAATCTCCAGTCAATGGCCTGAGGGAGGTGGCTGTTGAGGGGAGGGACAGGATTCTAAATCCCTTGCCCCCCTGCTCCCGCCAGTCTTTTTCGGGCGGGGTGTTGGGGTCTGAGTTAAGTTCTATTGCTTGGCACCCGCTCTGCTTTCCCGATGTGTTTGGGGACGCACTGTATTACTCACGCCTCTGCATCTGTCTGAGGGTGTTCCACGGTGGTGGGGAGTCTTTCACTCCCCTCCGGTCTCCGCCACCGCCTGTGTTCTGCATCTGGGTTCTGCTGCTTGCTGTTCTGGTTCCGCGTCTGGGTTCCGCTGCTTCCGCCGTTCGCTGGCCCGGTTCTGTGCTGGTTTCTGCCGCCATTGGGCTCCCAGCCTGGTGCCCGCCCTCCACTGCTGCCGCTTTTCGTGGATTAGAGCCGGTGCCCGCCCCCACTTTCCCCGCTTTTCGCGGCTTGATCCGGAGCCAGCTACCACTTTTTGTGGCTTTCTGTGGCTTTCGTGGGTTGGATCCGAAGGCGAGAGGTGGGGGAGGGGTCTTCACGTTCCGAATTCTTTGAGAAAGTTGGATGTGAGCTTTATCTGGATTTCTTTTCCAGTTTGAGTCCTTCTCCGTTGCTTTTTGAGTTTGTTGTTGTGGATTTCTTTAGGTAGTTGGCTCGTGGGACTCCTGGTTCTCTCTTTTTGTCAGAGAGAGCTAGGCTGCGTCCCTATTGTCTCGGCGCCATCTTCCTGCCCCTCTGGCTTTAGATTTTCACCATTAAGTGTAATACTAGCTGTGGGTTTCTCATACACAGCTTTTATTATATTGAGGAATGTTCCATGCATTCCTAGTTTCTCCAGGCTTTTAACATAAAGGGGTGTTGGATCTTGTCAAATGCCTTTTCCGCATCTATTGAGACAATCATGTGATTTTTGTCCTTGCTCCTGTTGATGTGTTGAATTATATTAATTGATTTTGTATGTTGAACCAGCTTTGCCTCCCTTTGATGAATCCAGTTTGATCATAGTGTATATTTTTTTTGATGAGTTATTGTAGACGGTTGGCCAGTATTTTGTTGAGAAGTTTTGCATCGATGTTCATCAAAGAAATAGGTCTTTAGTTCTCTTTGATGAATCTCTGTCTGGTTTGGGGATGAGGGTTTTACTGGCTTCTTAGAATGAGTTTGGTAAGGAACCTTCATTTTCAATTTCATTGAAGAGCTTGAGGAGTATTGGTGTGAGCTCTGCTTTGAAGACCTTATAGAATTCAGCTGTGAATCCATCTGGCCCCGGGCTTTTCTTAGGTGGAAGTTCTCTAATTGCCATTTCTATTTCAGAGCTTGAAATAGGCCTGTTGAGTTGGGTTAGTTCTTCTTGGTTCAGTGTGGGTATGTTAATATTGGCTAGGAATTCATCCATTTCATCTAGATTCTCAAATTTGTTAGCATAAAAGTTTGAGAAGTATTCCCTCATGATATTCTGGATCTTGGTAATTTCTGTCGTGATTTTACCATTTTCGTCTGCGATTTGTTTATTTCGATATGCTCTCTTCTTTTTTTGGTAAGATTTGCTAAGGGTTTGTCAATTTTGTTAATTCTTTCAAAGAACCAACTCCTTGTTTTGTTGATTCTTTCTATAGTTTTTTTGGATTCCAAATCATTTAATTCTGCTTTGATTTTAATAATTTGCTTTCTTCTACTGGGATTAGGGTTGGTTTGTTGCTCTTTTTCCAGGATCTTAAGGTGAGACATTAACTTGTTGGTTTGCGATTTTTCCAACTTGTTGTTGTAGGCACTCAGCGCTATAAATTTTCCTCTGAGTACTGCCTTTGCTGTGTCCCAGAGGAGTTGGTGTTTTGTGTTAAATTTCATAAACTGTTGGATTTCTGTTCTGATCTCTTCAATGACCCATTGGTGGTTCAACAATGTGTTGTTTAATCTCCATGAGTTACAAGGTTTTCGTTGGTGGAGATGTGTGTTCAGTTCCAATTTGATGCCTTTGTGGTCTGAGAGCGTGCAGGGAATAATTTCAGTGTTTCTGAATGTGTCCAAGTTTGTTTTATGTCCTAAGATGTGGTCTATTTTGGAAAATGTTCCATGTGCTGCTGAGAAAAACGTATATTGTGTTGTTGCTGGGTGGAATATTCTGCAGATGTCTGTTAGATCTAGTTGGTCTATATAGTTGTTCAGTTCTAAGGTTTCTCTGTTGAGTTTTTGCCTTATTGATCTGTCCATAGGTGAGAGTGGTGTGTTAAAGTCACGGACAATCACTGTGTTTCGATCTATGTATGGTTTCAGTGTAAGCAAAGTTTGCTTGATGAAGTTTGGAGCTCCGGGATTGGGTGTGTAAATATTTAGGATCGTTATGTCTTCCTGGAGGAAAGATCCCTTTAGTAGTATGTAGTAACCTTCTTTGTCTTTTCTTACTAATTTTAGTTTGAAGTCTATTTTATCTGATATGAGGATGGCAACTCCAGCCTGTTTATGGGGGCCATTAGCTTGATAGAGTTTATTCCAACCTCTCACTTTCAAAAGATGATTGTTTTTTTGGGTAAGATGTGTCTCTTGAAGACAGCAGAACGATGGCTCTTGCTTTTTGGTCCAACTAGACAGCCTATGCCATTTAATTGGAGAGTTAAGTCCATTGATATTGAGAGTTAGGATTGAGAGATATTTATTAGGTCCTACCATTTTTAAAAGCTTTTATTAGGGCCTGTGTCTTGACAGTTCTTGTGGTCCTTAGATGGTATGGTGTTTCTTTCCCTATATTGCATTTATTTTGGTTTTCTATGTATAGAATATCTTTCAGGATTCTCTGTAGTGTTGATTTTGTTGCTACATATTGTTGCAGCTTTCCCCTGGAATGGAATGTTTTTATTGTTCCCTCAGTTATGAATGAGAGCTTAGCTGGGTACAGTATTCTTGGTTGGTAGTTATTTGACTTCAGGGCATGACATATTTGCTTCCAGTCACTTCTTGCTTGCATGGTCTCTGCTGAGAAATCTGGGGTTATTCTGATTGGTTTGCCTTTATAGGTGATTGATCCTTTCTCCCTGGCTGCCTTTAGGATCCTTTCTTTGGTTTCTATTGATCCAGTTCGGATCACAATGTGGCAGTGGGATGTTCTTTTCTGGACAGGTCTGTTTGGGGTTCTAAAAGCTTCTTGTATCTGGATGGGCCTGCCCTTCTGGATATTTGGGAAATTCTCTGAGATGATTCCCTGAAGTATATTTCCAATACCATTGACCTCTTTCTCCAGACCCTCCTCAATACCAATTAACCTTAAATTAGGCTTCCCAACTGTATCTTGGACCTCCTGAAGCGCTCTCTCATAGTTCCTAGATTTGGATTGACTCGTTTTTTGTTCTTTCTCTATAATAACTAAATTATCTTCAGCCCTGGAAATTCTCTGCTCTGCATTGTCTAACGTGCTATCAAAGCTATCTACTTTATTTTTCATCTCCCTTGCTGCTAATTGCTCATTTTTGATGCCTTGCATCTCTTCTTTTAGATCATGTATGGATTTCTGTAGCTCCTTGATTTCCATTTGAGTGGTTAGCTCAGTAGCTTTATTTTCTTTGGACATTTGCTGGAGTTTGGTCACTTTTTTATTTGTGGATTCTATGAATTCATCCATCTTTCTTTGAAAAACCTTTATTATGGCCTCCTTTATGGCTTCTTCTTTTTCACTTATCACCTTGTTTATGGTTTCCTCTTGTTCAGCTATGGCTTCCTCCCTTATCTCTTTCTTTATATTTTCACATTTTTCATTAATGATGTTTATCAATTGCATTTGTATAGCACTTGGAAGACTCTCCTCTAGGTTTGCCAGTGACTGTTCCATTGGCTGTTTACATTGGGTGAGGGGGTGGGGGATTTTGTTTCTTGATTTGACATTTTTCTTGAGTTTCTTGTTCTGCCCATTTGAAAATGGGAGCAAGATTAATACTAAACACGATTATAGTTTTTCAGATATAACTAACTAGACCTCTGTAGCTGGCAGACACTAAATGTTCACAATTTTTGATTGGTGTTATCACTCTTTCTTTTTGTGTACTTACAGACCAGTCTAATACAACCACTGAAAAGCGATTTATACCCAAAACAATACGCTTCTCAATCCAATCTCTATTGTTTTTAAGTACCTCTGAGCCTAGAGAATAATTAAACACCTAGATATACAGTATTGCTCAACAGCCATCAAGTGTTGATCCATGCATTATAAGGGTTGAAAGATGAGCAGAGGACCAGAGTTAGAAAAATAGAATAAAAGAGGTCAGGGGAGGTACAAGAGGATTAACGCAGGAGTGTAAGAATATTGTAGTAATGAAGAAAATGTATAGCATAAGGATAACTGACCTAAGTTGGTAAGTAGATAGCGTATTTGAGTACAAAGTTTGGAAAGTATTAGAATAAAACTTATGTGTTGCTGCACGACTAGCTCTTAGCCCAACCAGTGGCCTCACAGTGGACCGTGGGATGGATCTATGAGCGTCAGCCTGAGCGCGCTAGGCAGACTTTTTCCTGTGCTGCTTCCTGGGGCGGCCCCCAGCCAAGTGTCTGGGGATTGAGAGTTTCAGGAGCTCTCAGCAGGACCAGCAGGAGACTGC
The DNA here is from genome assembly GCF_031878675.1 of Megascapheus bottae. Taxonomy (NCBI): domain Eukaryota; kingdom Metazoa; phylum Chordata; class Mammalia; order Rodentia; family Geomyidae; genus Megascapheus; species Megascapheus bottae. The sequence goes on from NC_143509.1 coordinate 15,125,298, forward strand.
TCTGTTCCCAGGGGTGGGACCCTGCTGAGGACGTGGGCTCCAATGGCGGAGCCACGCCTTTTTGATTCTCAGAGGGAGAGCTGGGCTGCTGGTCGGTCCTTCAGGTCCCTGCTGTGTTTCCACTGCTTTGTCAGAGAGTCTGTGTCTGTGGGGGGCCCCTCAGTACTGTGTTGCTCAGGATTCCCAGCTGGAGGATGCCCCACTCAAGAATTGAGGGGGGGCAGATGCTGGCTCCTATTTTCCTGCACACCCTAACTGCTGTTGTAAGGCAGAGTCCCCGCGCCCTCCACTCTCCAGATCCAGTGGCCTGGGAGAGGAGCTGGGTGGGAGCTGGGACAGCTCCGCCTCCCCTGGTGGGGTGCTGAGTCTTAGGGTCCGCCTGCCTGTCAGTCTCCAGTCAGAGGGCTGGGGGTTGAGCCCGTTGGGCGGGTGGGAGTTGGGACAGCCCCACCTCCCTTGGTAGGGTGCTGGGTCTTATGGGTAGCCCGCCTGTCAATCTCCAGTCAGTGGCCTGAGGGAGGGGGCTGTTGAGGGGAGGGACAGGATTCTAAATTCCTTGCCCCCCTGCTCCTGCCAGTCTTTCTCGGGCGGGGTGGAGGGGTCTGAGTTAAGTTCTGTTGCTTGGCACCAGCTCTGCTTTCCCGTTGGATTTGGGGACCCGCTGTATTACTCACGCCTCTGCGTTCCGTCTGCGGGTGCTCCACGGTGGTGGGGAGTCTTTCACTCCCTTTGGGTCTCCTCTGCCACCTGTGCTCCGCAACTGGGTTCTGCTGCTTGCTGTTCTGGTTCCGTGTCTGGGTTCTGCTGCTTCCAGGGCTTGCTGGCCCGGTCCTGTGCTGGTTTCTGCAATGTTTGGGCTGGCCGGCCCCTCTGCCGCCGCTTTTCGTGGCTTTCCTCGGCTTTCATGGCTTGGATCCGGTGGAGAGAGGTGGGGAAGGGGTCCTCGCATTCCGAATTCTTTGAGAAAGTTGGATGTGAGCTTTATCTGGATTTCTTTTCCGGTTTCAATCGTTCTCCGTTGCTTTTTGAGTTTGTTGTCATGGATTTCTTAGGATAATTGGCTCATGGGACTCCCTGGTTCTCTCTTTTTGTGAGAGAGAGCTAGGCAGCGTCCCTATTGTCTCGGCGCCATCTTCCTTCGGAAATATAAATTAAAACAACTAATGAGTAGTTGTTGCTAGTTATAGTCACAAAGATTTAAGACAGAATACTTTTAGGTTTAACAAAGATGCAGAGAAAAACACTTGTGTACACTGCTGACAACTCTGAGAAAGTCATCTGACTCTGCCTGACCACATACACTTTAGGAAATCTACCACTTCAACAAAACGTGGTATAAGCTGGGCATAAGCCAGGTATAGCTCACACCTGTAATTCCTAGCTACTCAGGAGGCTGAGATCTGAGGATCAAGGTTCAAAGCCAGCCCGGCACAAAAGGACCCAATACTCTTATCTCCAATTAATCTCTAGAAAATGGGAAGTGGGGCTTGGCCCAGCGGTAGGGCAGTAGCCTTAAGCTGAAGAGCTTAGCAACATTGCCCAGGCCAGTTCAAGCCCCCTGACCCACCAAAGAAATGAACAAACAAAAAAGGTATAATCTTTAACCAGAATTATATGGGCAATGGACAAATGTAATCTGAATGTCAACAGGGCAGTAGCTGTGTACATTATGTACAGTATATCCATAGTATGATACATAAATATAGAAAGGCCTACACGTTGGAAAGAAAATTGCTGTGTACCGTATTGACCCATTAAACTCTCCACAGCAACTTACATATATGGATGTTTAGAGAGGATAGGCAAACTAGATGCATCTTAATCTGTCAATATCCTTTAAGCAGATAGGATTCAGAAAAGTTGGGCAAATTAACTTTTTGTTATTAACATTCTGTTTTAGTCTCCTAACCAATAAACAAAAACATATAAAATGAAAACTGGATTTTTATTAAGGCAAAAAAAAGAGATAAGTTGATAGCTCAACAAAGTGGTGAAAACAGAAGCAGAGCAGCAAGCACCTGAAGAAACACAAGAGAACTAGGGATGAAGTATCATGCTTTGTCTGAAAAACAGAAATAGGTAAGAAGGTCTCCAAAATGATCATCATATCTATGTATCTTTACCATATTAAAAAAATCCAGGTACCTTAAAAACAGCCATGTATATGAACATGTGACAATTATATACATTAGTTGGAGTCCTTGGTAACCCAAAAGCAGCATAAAAAACAAAAAGATTTAAAAAATTACCCTTTTACCATGACTTAAAGGTTACCCCAGAATAGAAAGTAACAATATTCAAATGAGTTAGGCTATTAAAAGTAAAAATGGCCTCAATGTTCATTAAAAATCCAGTCAATGTAGTACAGTATGAACAAACGGCACATGGTGCCAATTTTATTTGCATCTATTATTATAGTACTCCAACTCAAGTTACACCTTTATCACAGCCTTGGCTAAACCTGAGAGCCATCCTGATTGACTGGCTAGTTCAGGTTCAAATGAAATTCTGCTTGCTACAAGAGACCATGTACATGACTGTTTCCATTGATAGATTCATGCAGAATAATTGTGTGCCAAGAAAATGCTGCAGCTGGTTGGTGTCACTGCCATGTTTATTGCAAGCAAATATGAAGAAATGTATCCACCGGAAATGGGAGATTTTGCTTTTGTGACTAACAATACTTACACTAAGCACCAAATCAGACAGATGGAAATGAAGATTCTAAGAGCTTTGAACTTTAGTCTGGGCTGCCCTCTACCCCTGCACTTTCTTCGTAGAGCATCGAAAATTGGAGAGGTTGATGTTGAACAGCATACATTGGCCAAATACTATGACTATGTTGGACTATGAAACGGTGCACTTTCCTCCTTCTCAAATTGCAGCAGGAGCTTTTTGCTTAGCACTGAAAATCCTAGATAATGGTGAATGGACACCAACTCTACAGCATTACCTGTCATACCTGAGGACTCTCTTCTTGTGATGCAGCACCTGGCGAAGAACATAGTCCTGATGAATCAGGGGCTTACAAAGCACATGACAATCAAAAACAAGTATGCTACATCTAGGCCTGCTAACACCAGCATTCTACCAGATTCTAATCTTTAGTGGATTCACAGCATAATGTTATAACATCAGTTAAGATATTCCTTTGTTCAGCAATGCTCCGTGGGAATGACACCAGGGGGTCTCCTACCATGTCCCCTGTGTGTGCACACCGATGTCCTCACCCCTGTCCCCTGTGAGTGCACATGAATGTCTGTCCCCTGCCCCCTGTGAGTACATATGGATGTCCATCCCCTGCCCCCTGTGAGTACACATGGATATCTGTCCCCTGCCCCCTGTATGTGCAAACCGATGTCTCCTCCCCTGTCCCCTGTGAGTGCACACGGATGTCCATCCCCTGCCCCCTGTGTGGGCAAACCGATGTCTCCTCCCCTGTCCTGTATATGCAAACCGATGTCCCCTCTCCTGTGCTGTGTGTGCACACCAATGTCCCCTCCCCTGTCCTGTGTGTGCACACAGATGTCCCCTCTCCTGTCCTGTGTGTGCACACCGATGTCCACTCCCCTGCTCCCTGTGTGTGCACACCGATGTCCCCTCCCCTGCCCCCTGTGTGTGAACATCGATGTCCCCTCCCCGGCCCCTGTTGTGTGTACACTGAAGTCCCCTTCCCTGACCTGTGTGTGCACAAAAAGTCCCCCCCCGTCCGGTGTGTGCACACTGATGTCCCCTCCACTGTCCTGTGTTGCCCACTGATGTCCCATCCTCTGTGTATGTACAACGATGTCCCCTCCCCTGTCCTCTGTGTGCACACTGATGTCTCCTTCTCTGCTGCCTGTGTATGTACAACAATGTCCCCTCCCCTGTCCTCTGTGTGCACACCAATGTCCCTCCACTCTCCCCTGTGTGTGCACACTGATGTCCCCTCCGCTGTCTGCGTGTGCACAGCGAAGGCCCCTCCTCTGTCATCTGTGTGTGCACATCGATGTCGCCTCCCCTATACTGTGTGCACATCGATGTCCCCTCCCCGGCTGCCTGTATGTGTGTGTGCACTGATGTCCCCTCCCCTGTCCTGGGTGTGCTCACGGATGTCCCCTCCCCTCCCCCTGTGTGTACACACTGATGTCGCCTTCCCTGGCCCCTGTGTGTGTATACCAATGTCCCATTACCTGCTCCCTGTCTGTGCACACCCATGTCTCCTCCCCTGCCCCCTGTGTATACACCGATGTCCCCTCCCCTGTCCTGTGTGTGCACAACAATGACCCATGCCGAGTCCTGTGTGTGCACACCAATATCCACTCCCCCGTTCTGTGTGTGGACAACGTTGTCCACTCCCTTGTCCTGTGTGTGGGCCCGTTGTCCCTTCGCCTGTCAAGTGTTTGCACACCGATGTCCCCACCCCTGTCCTGTGTGTGCAGCCCAATGTCTGCACCCCTGCTCCCTGTGTGTGCACACTGATGTCCCCCCCCATCCTTGGTGTGCACACTGATGTCCCTCCACTGTCCTGTGTGTGCACAAGGATGTCCCCTCCCGTGTCCTGCATGTGCACACCGATGCCTGCTCCTCTGTACTGTGTGTGCACACCTGGGGACCCTCCACTGTCCTGTGTGTGCACACTGATGTCCCCTCCCCAGTCCTGTGTGTGCACAAGGATGTCCCCTCCCACGTCCTGCGCGTGCACACCAATGCCTGCTCCCTTGTCCTGTGTGTGCACACCTGGGGACCCTCCTCTGTTCTGTGTGTGCACACTGTTGTCCCCTACCATGTCCTGTGTGGGTACATCATTGTTCACTCCCTTGTCCTGGGTGTGTACACCGTTGTCCCCTCGCCTGTCATGTGTGTGCACACCGATGTCCCCTCCCCAGCCCCCTGTGTTTGAGCACTGATGTCCCTTCTCCTGTCCTGTGTGTGCACACCAATGTCCCCTCCTGTGTCCTGTATGTGCACACTGATGTCCCCTGCCCTGTTCTGTGTGTGCACATCGTTGTCCCCTACCGTGTCCTGTGTGGGTACATTGTTGTCCACTCCCTTAGCCTGTGTGTGTACACTGTTGTCCCCTCGCCTCTCATGTGTTTGCACACTAATGTCCCCTCCCCATCTTGTGTTTGCTCACTGGGGTCCTCCCCCTGCCTGTGTGTGCACACCGTTTTCCCCTACCCTCTCCTGTGTGTGCACACCCATGTCTCCTCCCCTGTCTTGTGTGTGAACACCAATGTCTCCTCCCCTTTCCTGTGTGTGCACACCGATGTCCCCTTTCCCGTCCTGTGTGTGTACACCGATATCCTCTCCCCTGCCATGTCTGCAGAGCTTCAAGGTGTTTACAGGGGATGGTGAGCTAATATGACTGTGTGCATTCGATTTGCTCTCGTGTACAGGACTTGGATGGCACTGGCCGTTCTAATATAGGTTGTGAAGCCACCAGAAACTTTCGGATGCAACCGAGCCCGGTCCTTCCACACCTCACCCTGGCTACTCCTCTCTCTGTCATGGTCAGCCTGAGTTGCCATCAGAACCCACCCAGGGCTGGCCCAGTCCCTGGGCCTCATGTTCCCATTCCTCCTCCTTCCTCACTGGCACTGCACCACAGGAGCTTCCTCTGGTTTGGTCTTTTGCTGGTTAATTGGACTCTCTGGCTTTCTGAGCATAGCTGGAGTGAAGGGGTAAGGCATCCGGACCCTGTGTGAGACGCCCAGCAGTTCCTGAAGTGAGGTGGTGGCCCACTCTGACTGGAGTTCTTGCAGCTCAGAACGTGGGCCTGAGCCACAGGAAGTGTTACCTGCCTCCCAGAATGGGCCTGGGCCAGATCCCCTCGACGAACGTGAGAGACTAAGGGAGGTTCATGAGGCCCCTTAGCATTTAGTGCAAAGATGCTCTTGAGACACAGAGCACAGTTGGGGAGTCACAGGTGAGGGGAGGAGGGCTTGGGGCACAGGGGAGGGAGGAGGATTGGGGTCACAGGTGAGGGGACGGGGAGGGCTGGGGGTGACCACCTTTTATCAGTAATTTCCTTGCACATTGAAGTCCATCCGCTTTGACACAGGCCTTGCCTCTCCCCAGGGCTGACTCCAGCATGGGATTCTTCTGTGTGCTGGCAGCTCCTGTGTTCCATTTTTAAATGAAAATGATTGTGGATGTCGCCAAGGTCAGGAAGTAGGAGGGCAGGTGGGCAACCTGGGTCTTCACGGTGGCCCTTGGGGCCCTTGGGAGGACGGCTTGCTCTCCAGGCTGGCCCTGGACCAAAGATGAGACCCCGCCTCAGAACGAACCCGAGCAGAGGGGAGAGGAACGGGAAGCTCCGAGTTCAAACCCCCTCACAACTGAAAAGATATTTGAAACCCTTCCTTAAGAAAAATATGGAAATGGCTGCGTCTGAAGCCTGCCCTGTGGCAGAGGTAAAGACCTCTGCCATGTCAACCTGGGGATTGTATGGCAGTCCCATCTTCCTCCTCCTCCTCCTCATTCTCCTCCTTCTTCTTCCTTTTCCCCCTCCCCTCCTCCCACATCCCTGCAGTCGGAGGAGGGCCAGGTGAGGTGTTGCCTGGGGTGGGAAGGGACTGGCAGAGCTAGCTCTGCTGGCTCTCCTCTGAAGGTGATGCCATTGCCTTAGGGACAGGAGATGTGGGAGCTTCCAGGGCTTCCTACAGTGTGGGTAACTGAGCCTCACAACTTGGTGATGGGGTCAGATTTGAAATGCTGTTTGGCCATAGATCTCATGTTTAGCTCTTGTTTTGGTGTTGGTTTCCAGAAAGACACTGGGAGTCACTTTTCTTAGCCAGCAGGAACCTTGGTGACATTTCTAAAGGACATGGTGAAGCCTTCCAGCTCCAGCTCTGTGGAGCCTGGTTCTCAGAGCCAGCATCCATGTATCAGGAACCCTACAGAATGACCATTCTAAGACATGGTTCTGCAAGACTCTGCAGGTTGCTCTGATGCTTGGTTTTGTTTAGGGGCTACATCTATGATTCTGAGTTGCCATCTGAGGGAGCCCTCATGGAGTTCCTGTGACTAAGAATGTCAGCAGAGACCTGGCACCTCAGAGTGACTTGAGAGTTGGGTCAGTCGCACTGCACATAAAGTAAGGACAAGAGAAGAACCATGTGCTCTCTGAATGGCACAGAAGCATTCGCACATATTTTATATATGTGTGATAAGTGGCACTTGTGTGCCTAAAAGGAGCAAGTGCACCCTATAGAAAGTAAATCAGAGGCTTACAGCTCAAATTCAGGTAATGATAGCTCACTGAGCTTCTGCACAAAGAGGCAGAGAGTTGGGGAGAATGGGACTAAAGCATGGCTCTGACTATAGACAGGCCAGACAGCTTAGGATTATCTGAAGGAAGAATTTCTGATAGAAATGGTCATTGGCTCTGGGATTTGATAACAAGATCTATTCTCTATCCCTAAGTATTGTGTGAACCAATTAGCTATTAATTCTGCATCTATGAACAATGATACATGTCTTAGATGTGTCACCTCACTGTGCACAATGGGCTAAATAGACGTTTGCGGATGAGACACTGCCTGTCACTGCATGGCAGCAGTGAAGGGGTGTCTGAAGAGTTCTGTTAAGTGAAGGACACAGAATGGGGGTGGCGTGGTGAAGATACATCTCACTTGAATCAACACAGCAGCTTCAGCTCCGCTAGAGGAAATAAATAAATCAACACTAATTTCCTTTCCCCATTGTTCAAAGGGTTAGTCAAACTACTGTGTAAGTTGTTCACGCATATTTCTGCTAGCTTTCCCATCATATCATCTTGTAAAGTATTTTTAAACAAATGAATACACATCATGTTTCATTAACAGCTCTTTTTTCCTTCCGGCTGTGTGAGCTAGATGGAGCTCTGATGAATAAAGTATGATGGAGGAGTTAAGATATTAATGTCAGATTGTGAATAATAGGGAAGCTTCCTTGTGAAATCCTGAGAATCAAGCTGGGGACCAGTGACTGATAACCCTCTTGCAGCAAATGAAACCGCTGTGGTAATGGATGGTGAAGTCATTCTCTGTTTTCATGGAAGAATTTCAACTCCGTGATTCCTGGCCTTTTCAACAGCAGCTAAATTTAACCAGACCCATTCAATGCACAAAACAACATTTGTATTTATTTCTTGACAAATGGATGTTGCTCACTACATGTTAGATCCTGTGCTGGGTTCTATTCATAAAGATTAAGGTGGGTGACACACATCATTATTATTCACAAGAACCTTCCACAAAGAATCAGTGCCTGGCTGTTCAGGCCACCAGCCGGGGCCAAGTTTGTGGCTCAGACCCTCCATCTAAACGGAGCCTCGCCAGCTCTAATAACACCCTGCTGTGGTGACAGAATCGCTCCGGAATGTACACTTTATCCGCATCCTGCAGTCCACCTGCGACTTGAGCTAGCAGGGCAGCACCCACAGCTGAACCCCGTCCTTCAGCCCTGGACTCCCACTGCTGATCCAAGGAGACCCCCAGGAGCTCCTGCCCTGCATGAAGGCTCCTGGCGGGTGCTGTTGGGCTTCATCCAGGGAAGGGAGCCCACCCACATGGGTGCCAACAAAGCACAGGAGGGCAGCCTCACCAGCAGGAGGCAGACTCCATCCCCAGTGAAAACCCCAGCTAGATCCCTGAGTCAGCCCGCACAGCTACCCTGTCTGCCACACAGAGGCAGAGAGAAAGGTCAAGAATGGCAGATCTTCTTGTGTGAAGAAATCCCTGCAGTCACTCTTCAGTTCCTTAACTGTAGAAAATCGGAGTCTCCTCTGTTTAGTGATTGGTCTGTTTTTCTTTTACTTTTCTTCCATTATCAAATCAGATTTCAACTACATATGTCAGAGCACTTTTACCCACGGCTGTCTGTTCTCTTGTTTGTTATGACCTTGGGTTTTTTATCCTAATGTAGCTAGCTCTCACCATGTGGAGCAAAGTTTCTTTTGTTACATTTTCAATGGGAACCATGATTCTTGTAAGAAAGGACTCATTTTCTGGCATTCATTCATTAGGATGGAGCATTGAAATTCACAAAACTGACTAATCTACTGATTAATCATACAACCACAGCTTGCATTTTCTAAAGAAAACTGTACCAATAAAAATTAGTTTATCAGAAAAAGAATGAGAGCTCAATATAAATCTATTTAAATGGCCCACATTCTCACACAGAGCAGAAATAGTTCTGAGAGCAACAGGATAATAAAGATTCACTGTACCTAAGTCACGTGCCATGCTTTTCAAAACATTTCCAAATGCACCCGGGCTGTGGTGACAATATTCAGAAGTACACTGTGGCATTCACTAGGATTTGGCATTTGAAATATTTGTTTTGGCATTCACCAGCCAACGAGCTGTTGGCCCAGAGTTGGCTATGAAAGCCACTCACACTGCTAGTGCCTTGTGAACAGCCACGCCTTTGGCCAAGATGATGCACGGCAGTGGTGACCACGTGGTGTCAGGTGGGGTGCTGCAGGGGCGGAGGGGCAGCGTCCTCAGGAGAACACCAGGGCTCCACAGGGGACCAGTTCAGTGTGGGAGGAGGCAGAAAAGCCTGCCTCAGGAGCCTGCAGGAGGAAAGGGGGGTATAGGAGCTGTCCATACAGACTGGACAGCCTCCCTGCTCTTTTCCTGTCCCTGGCTTCCTAGTGCTTGATGGGCTCCACCTCACTCTCTGGATAGTTGCATAGCCTGGCAGCTGTCCCCCACAACCACACGGTGACTTCTGCCTTCCTCCCCCTCCAACCCAGGAGCCATGGCCTGACCTCCACAGCAAGCTCAGGACACAATCTTGTTTGGGACTCTGTTTCTGTCTCTAACACACACACACACACACACACACACACACACACACACACACACACACACACACCGATTTACTTCACAATCCTTACTGTTTACTTTGGCTTCTTCCTAGGAAATTTCTGGAATTAGACCTGATTAGACCCGGAGTGATAGAGTGAAGTCAACCCCACCATCTTCCATAATTAGTGACCTTTAGTGTAGGTATTATGATATCCTGTATTACCTTAACTAGCGATGAAACAGTTAAGAAAAATAAAACGTAAAGGCACTTAAGAGTTTTGTGTATGAATAAAATACTTGGGTTCTAAGAAGGATGTGTAGAATTGGAGTTTTTAAAAACTTTTAGTGGGGGCCAGGAGTTTTAGCCTAGTGGCAGAGTGCTTGCCTAGCATGAACGAAGACCCTGATTCAATTCTTCAGTACACATACATAGAAAAAAAAACCAAACAAACCCAGAAATGGTGCTGTGGCTCAAGTGGTAGAGCTCTAGCCTTGAGAAAGCCCAAGTACAGTACCCAGGCCCTGAGTTCAAGCCACAGGACTGGCAAAAAAATTCAGTGTATTTTCAACAATACTGTATATTGGCTTAGTGCATGCAAATCCTTTCTATTATAATGATGCATTCCTTACAACAACCCCATAATCAAGGACATGTTAGAATGCTAGACAGAGATGACATAGATATGCTATCTGATCTATGTGATTCACAATATAAATATGGTATACATGACATATGAACATATGTACAGACATACAAAAACATGTACATGCATGCCTGATACATGTGACTCTCTGTTTGTACATCTGGGTATCTGTTAGGTCTAGCATCCACATATGAGAAAATAGGCAGGCTCCTTCTGAAGTTAGCCTGTCTTTTCTAACACCATGAGCTCCAGGTCTGTCCATTTCCCTGAATGTGAGTACATTTTAAAAATCATTGTTTATCAGTTCTAACTCTCCATTGTGGATATACCACATCCAGTCAACAAACATCGGAGGTGTAAGGTCCACCCCAAGAAGTCAGTTCTGGACCCCCCCTTCCCTGAGGTTGAATCCCGCACTGCCCCCCCCACCCCGGCTCCCATCACTGTGGGAGGGTCCAGGTTCTCAGGTCACATCCGCATCCAGTGTGGCCACCCCACCACTCCCCTGGCTGCACTGGTTATACTTTGTCCCCACCCCTTCTCTACATAAGCAGCCAAGGGGCTGCTCAGCCCTTCAGCGATGCGTCTCCACCACCCATGGCGGGGGGTGGGGTACAGTTCAGAATAAAAACTTTTTCCTTCCTGCCTGAATACTGCGTGGCATTCTCTTTCCATCTGCCCACCTTGACTTAAACCTAACAGGAGACCTTTCTAATCTTCCTGTATATCAGATGTTCTTAAGTTTTGAATCTAATCATATAAATATTGTGTGTAATTACCCTCATTTTATAACTCAAAAAATCTGAAAGCAAAGCATGACTGTGTTTAGAATCCTATTTGCTTTACTGTTTAGTTACATCATGATTTGACATAAAGTGCTCCATGGCAATATTGCATAAAACTATTTATTGAACTTGTAAACAAACCTATTGTATTGATTCACTTCCTATTTACTTATAAAGAGTTGAAAATTGAGATGATTTGTTTTTCCAAGGATTTCACAATTTGTAAAAATTGAACTTAAATGAATTTCATACCTGATGAAACAAATAATTTATATATTTCATTTTTAAAAATTACCAAAATAAATAGAAGTTTCCCTGTCTATAAAACTGAATTAATTTTGGATACTTTTCCTGATCAATAATTGGTGTGTTTTCGGTTTGTTTTCCCTTTTACAACTGGATAATGCAAAGAGAAGAGTTCTGAATTTGTGTGCTTGGCTCCATTTTAACAATGACAGGTATGTAAGGCCCTGTCACTGTGCTTGGGTCTACCAAGCCAAGCTTCTGGATTTTTAAAGCCTTACTGGCAGTGAAATTTCCAAGTTAAATTGAATTCTGGAAAGTTTCCAGTGAGTTGCTCATGCTGCTTTCCAAAAATGTTGTTGCCCTCATGGAAAGAATCTTGAATTACATTAAAATGACTTTAAAAAGTCTAAACCCAGCCAGGCTTGGTGGCTCCCGCCTGTGATCCTAGCTACTCAGGAGGCTGAGATCTAAGGATCAAGGTTCAAAGCCAGCCCAGGCACAAAAGGACCTGAGACTCTAATCTCCAATTAACTTCCAGGAAATGGGAAGTGGGGATTGACTAGGGTAGGGTGGTAACCTTGAGCTGCAGAGCTCAGGGACAATGCCCAGGCCCAGGGATAGGGCGGTAACCTTGAGCTAAAGGGTTCAGGGACAGTGCTCAGGCAGAGTTCAAGCTCCATGACCCACAAAAATAAGTAAATAAATAAATAAATAAATAAATAAATAAGGGCCAGGAGTTTGGCCTAGTGGCAGAGTCCTTGCTTAGCATGCACGGAGGCCCAGGTTCGATTCCTCAGTACCACATACATAGAAAAAAGCCAAAAGTGGTGCTGTGGCTCAAGTGGTAGAGATCTAGCCTTGAGAAAGCCCAAGGATAGTGCTCAGGCCCTGAGCTCAAGCCCAGGACTGGCAAAATAAATAAAAGGTCTAAACCCAGTACAAATAGGAAAGTGATTGTCCTTCCATTCCTGCCGGTGGCTCTCAGCTGGTATCTGAGGACCACTTGGTTGGTCCACTGGCCCATGGCTCTGGACCCTCCAACGGAGAAGCAGTTCCACACTGGGACACCCTCCATCTGTCTTTCTTAGCCACAGACCCTTTAGTGAAAGATTCTCTCCAACTCTAAAGCAGATCTGTGTTCCACTTGCCCTCTTCATGTGGAGAGCAGAGGCAAGCCTTCACTGAATTGCCTGGTATATCTTGACTAGCAGAGTCACCTCCATGCAAGTTTCTCACAATCGTTTCATAATGAAACAACACAGGAGTCTTGCCTTCTGTTGAGCTGGCCTTGAATTACAAACAGGCAGTCAAGTGGTCATTTAGCAATTGTGAGCTAAAGGAAAACCCCTGTCCTAGGAAGATGGCACTACAGGGACAAACATGGAGCCAGTACTCACTGAATCTTGTGGGTTTGGAAGGTGCATGCAGATGCAGTTTCACCAATTAGTACACTAGATATCTTTGTGAGTAATGCATGGCTTTTCTTTTCCCTAAACTGCCATGGCAGATGACAGACTGAACTGGCATGAGACAAGAGACAGTACTTAGAAAACTGGTGTCCCACTGGAAGGAAAAGCTGAACAAAACGGGCTTTCAGGGGGCAATAGGATAATAAGAGAAACAGTCACACATTTTTAGAGTTTTAACGCATGTTGATATTTGGCATTCTTCATTTGCTTTCATGCTTGCTGTACTGTCATATTAATGCTGCACATTAAAGATGAGGTCCCTCCTCTGTCCTGCTCACACATCCCCCCAGACCCTTCCCGCCTGGTTCCCCTCCCATGTACCCTTCTGTGAACTCCACATCATGTCCCTTCCTCTTTCCTCCCCACATTGCATCCTTATCTCCCCCCACCATGTCCGGTCTTCAGCCTCCCACAGTGTCTGCTCCCCTACCAAGACACTTGGATCCCTCCTCTGTCCCACACCTGGTTCCATCCTTAGCCCCCACAGCAATCCTTCACTTACCTTGCTCTCTCCCACTTCTTCCCCCTCCAACCATTCCTCTCCCACACCCATCACTGCTCCCTATCCCCTGAAGAAATGAAGTACATATCAACATAGTATCAGGTGTGAGTCACTGAAGCCTTGATTCTCTCTTGGTCTGGCGTTTTCTGTGATTTCCCCCTTCCCTTACCCAAATCAGATATAATCACACCATTCTTGGTGAGCTCATTTATAAGGAGGACAAACCCAACTGGGCCCTGAACTAGACCACCCCAGTCATCTTTGGAGGACATGGTTAGAAGCCAGTCCCAGAAAACACAAGTAAAGGAGTAGTGGCCAGGTAATGCTTAACCACACTGATTGTATGCAAATGGTTTGCCTGCAGCAAACACCAGGCGTGGACACACCCTGTCTAGACCCACCCTACTGTAGACACACCCTCATCTAGACACACCCTTCTTAAAACCCACCCTTCTCAAGACCCACCCTTCTCTAGACCCAACCCTTCCTAGACCCACCCTTTTGGCCCCACCCACTCAGCCTATAAAAGTTGTGGAAGCCACAGCATTTTGCCTTTGTAGAAGATCCCGCTGCAGCAAGAGGGCCATCTGGCTTGGAGCTGGCCTACCTGTGCTGAGAATCACAACGGGAGGACCTGCTCTTTGGATTTCGCTCTTGGAAAGATGGAAGCTGAGCTGGCCCGAGCCTTCCAGGAGGAGGTGAGATGCTCCATCTGTATGGACACCCTGATGGACCCGGTCACCATCAACTGTGGCCACACATTCTGTCGCCCATGTCTCCGCCTGGCCTGGGAAGAAGCCACGACTCCGGCAAGGTGCCCTGCCTGCAGGGTGCCCTCCCAGCAAGGAGAACTCAAATCCAACGTGGTTCTGAGAAGCATGGTCTCCCTCATCCGAAAAGCCAGTCTCCAACGATTCCTGAGCTCAGAGGAACAGCAGTGTGGGATCCACCGGGAGACCAAGCAGATGTTTTGTGAGGAGGACAAGAACCTGCTCTGTCAGCTCTGCTCCCAGGCTCCGGAGCACAGTGCTCATAGACACCCACTGGTGGAGAGGGTGGCAGAGGAGAAACGGGAGTTGATCTTACAACACATGGAAGCTTTGTGGAAGAAGAAAGAAGAAAACCAGAGGAATGTGGCCAATGAGAGGGAGGTCATGGACCGGTGGGTTTGGTTTGTGAATCTACACAGAGCAATGACCAAGAAATTTTATGCCGTGCACTACCCTGGGCTCCAGGAGGAGGAAGGAAAGATTTTAGACTTGCTTCTCAACCAAGGGAGAACAGGTTTAGCCTATCTCCAGACAGTACAGGGGCACTTGCTCCAGAAAGAGGGTGACCTAAGGAAAGTGTATCGGGAGATGATAAGATGCTACCAACAGCCAGATGTGGAGCTCCTCCAGGACTTCAAAGTCACCTTGGATCGGTGTGAGTGTGCCTTGCTCTTCATGCCCCCGGCCATGGAGCCGAGGCTCAGCCCTCCTCCCCTTCCTGGGCTGGTAGAGAACCTCAACCAGTACCGAGTGAATATGATCTTTGGTCCCTGGGTTGAGAGACCTCCTCTGCTGCCTGGTCACCTAAATACATCTGGATGGGCCCAGGAACATGCAGCTCTCCGGGAGGAAGGATCCAGCTGCTGTGCTGCTCTTGGTGCCCAAGTCTTCAGCTCCGGGAAACATTACTGGGAGATCAGCGTGGATGACTTTTCCTACTGGGCTGTGGGAGTCTGCAGGAATTCTGAAGGATTCCCTACAGAAGAATCTGAGGGCCTTGTCCTCCTCCTCTCGGTTCAAGGGAAGAGAGCTGGCGCCATCTTTACTACTACACCACTGCTTCATCACTACCTAGAGAAGCCTCTGGGTCGGGTGGGGGTCTTTCTGGATCTGGACAATGGAACTGCGAGTTTTGTCAATGTGGCTAGGAATTCCCTTATCTGGAGATACCCCACTGGCTCCTTCCATGCTCCTGTCAGGCCTTTCATTTCCAGGGGCCACCCATTCGTTTAAGTGAAGCGCCTTTCCAAGTGTCCAGAACACTCTAGACAGCAGGAACGAGGACCGATCTGTGCGACACCCTTTGGTCCACCCTGGAGAAGGCTGGGTCTGCCATCGTGCTCTAATGATAGTTGAATGAGAAGACAGACTGGCTCAGGGGCCATTCTGCCATGCCCCACATCTCTGTAGCCCCTATCCCATGTCCTGTCTCCTGGCTGGTCTCCAGTCACCATGGCATCCCACCTCTGTTCTCCTTGGAGGCTGAACAGGTTTTTGGTGTCCAACCCACCACAACCTGAGAGAAGACTTTTAAAGGTCAGCAAACCAAGAAATGGAGATTTGGGGCATCAAGGGCCCGAAGGTCCTTCCTCAGGCTCCACGTGTTATCCCTCCAGGCCTTGTTTCCTCCTGCTCCCTCCCCTTGCATCCCCCTTCCTTCTTACTTCCCCCAAAATAATAAAGTTCATTTTAAGCATAATGCCCAGTGAGTGTGACTGATGCCTTGATTCCGCGTGTGTCCTGCCGTTTCTGTGCTGTCCCCCGTCCCTTCTCCAAATGACAGAAACTTCCAAGCAGGTGTTTTGTGAGGTGCACAAGAGCCTGCTATGTCAGCAGTGTTCCCATGCTGGGGACTGAAGGGCTGTGCGAGGGTGGCTGCAGAGAAACAGGAGGCCATCTTCTAGCACACAGAAGCTTCGTGGGAGAAGAAAGAAGTAACTCCTAGAAAGAAAAATAGGGAGAGGGGCATCGTCGACTGGTGGATATTGAATATGAATCTATGTAGAGCAGTGACCGAGGAATTTTATGCTACCCCAGTGCTCCCCAGTCTACTGGAGGAAGATAGACAACATTCAGAAATACTTCTCAACGAAGGGAGAATGGTTTTAGCACAACTCCAGACAATGGTGGGCCCTGGCTTCAGAAAAAGTATAATCTCAGTAAAGTGTATCTGGAGGGGATGACAGTGTACCCAAAGCTGGTTGTGTCTTCTTCTCTGCATCCCTTCTGTCTTCTCTTCCCACTACTATGTCTCCTTCTCTTACCTCCTCCTTGTATTTTCTTCTTCTGCTCACAGGGCTTCATCTGTATTTTTCTGCAATTATTATAGCTCATGTCTTCCCTTGTTTCATGATATTTATGTGACTATCTTCATACACTTGTCTCCAGAAGACCTGTGGTTCTTGCTATGTATTTCAGTGTGCCACTCATCCCCTCGTTTCTTACCTATCAGTTGTGACACTCTTTATTCATCACCTCCATTCTTACCTTTCACCTGTGACACTCTTTACCCATTACCTCCCACAAACGCTAAGAATTTGTTTAATCTGTCCCAGCTTCCTAGATGCTGTGGCCCAGTGAGTCATATCTGCTGTGGTCTGCTGGGCACTTCTTTGGATCCGACTCTGAGAGCCTGCCAGTTCCCGGGTCTGCTTTGCTAATGCCGGCATAACATACAGATCCAACTGTTCTCAGAGGATTGCCAGCATCAACAGAAACAGCCAGATATCATCCATTCTTGATGAATGCTTACAACTCTACTCATTGGAATCCACTTCTCTGCAGGGGAGATGATTTCTGATTGGTGTCTGAGCATCTGTCATATCTTTCTGGTTAGTTGGAAGGATCACAACTGACTTCCCTTGGGACACACTTTCAGTCTCACTACAGTCAGAGAGTAGGGTGCTGAGTGGCTGCTGGCTAAGCTGCTGGACCCTGCATGTTAAAGCCAAGCTGGTCACGGCATGGCTTCTCCTTGTAAACCTCTGCATGGTGGTCAGGACCAGGTGTGTTTTGATACACTTCCTTCTCTTTGTCTTCCCCAGAAAGGACTCCTCTGCTGAAGGTAAGCAAGGAAAACAGATGATGCTAAGTGCAGATTCTTTGGCACAGCAGAGAGTTCCTCATGGGGCTGGCCTTCTTAGTGTGTGTAAAAGCACAGTGCTGGGGAGATGGAAGCCCATGTATGCTTGGCCTTCTTAGCCTCTGGGAACCATTTTGCCTATTTTTTATTGTAATTAATCGAAGGGTTACATTATATTCACCAGATAGAAGGTGCATTACTTCACTTACATTGACACCCTTTCTCATGTCTTGGTCCCTATTTCCCTTCCCCCACCCCCACACCTCATCTTGTTTTCCCTCTTCCCTATCCAATTTCAAATAACCAAACACACATATATCCAATATATCAGATAACAAAGTGAAATACTGTAACAATATGAGATAACCAAGGGACAGCAAAAGAGATAAGAGATAACATAGCATATTAAGGACAACAATCACTCATTATATATATGGCTTTTGTTTCTATATCCTAGAGGTCCTTTCATTTAGCGTCATACCGTATGGCCTATGTATCTAGGTTTTGCTCTATTGCAAATCTCTGCTTGGAGAGAGAGGGAAACTATTGAGTCTATGTTCCTTTGAGTCTGGCTTACTTCACTTAATATGATTTTTTCTAAGTCTTTCCATTCCCTTACAAATGTGGTGATATCATTCTTTGTGACAGCAGCATAGAATTCCATTGTGTACAAATACCACAACTTGTTGATCCACTCATCAACTGAGGGACATTTGAGTTGGTTCTATATCTTTGCTATGGTAAATATTTCCACAATGAACATCATTGTGCTAGTGGATTTAGTATGCCCTTGTTTCTGACGATTGGGTAAATTCCAAGTAGTGGAATTGCTGGGTCATAGGGGAGTTCTATGTTTAGTTTTTTGAGGCACTGCCACACTGCTTTCCATAGTGGTTGAACGAGTTTGCACTCCCACCAACAGTGTAGTAGTGATCCCTCCTTGCCACATCCCCTCTAGCATCTGTTGTTACTAGTTTTTTTGATCCTGGACATTCTAACTGGAGTGAAGTGGAATCTTAGAGTTGTTTTGATTTGTATTTCTTTTATGACCAGAGATGTAGAGCATTTCTTCATGTGTCTACAGGCCATTTTTGTTTCTTCTTCAGAGGAGACTCTCTTTAAGTCTTTGGCCCATCTTTTAATGGGATGGTTGTTACTTTGGAGATTAGTTTTGGAGTGATTCAGTTTTTTGAGCTGCTGCTATATTTTAGATATGAGGCTTTTGTTCGTTGTATGGTTAGTGAAGATTTTCTCCCACTCTGTAGGCTTCCTAATTAATTTACTAGCTTTGTCCTTTGCCGTACAGAAGCTTTGCAGTTTAATGCAGTCCCACTTATCCATGGCCAGATGGATTCACAGCTGAATTCTATAAGGTCTTCAAAGCAGAGCTCACACCAATACTCCTCAAGCTCTTCAATGAAATTGAAAACAAGGCTCTTTGCCAAATTCATTCTATGAAGCAAGTATAACCCTCATCCCCAAACCAGACAGAGATCCATCAAAGAAAGAGAACTACAGAGCCATTTCTTTGA
Source organism: Megascapheus bottae (assembly GCF_031878675.1). Taxonomy (NCBI): domain Eukaryota; kingdom Metazoa; phylum Chordata; class Mammalia; order Rodentia; family Geomyidae; genus Megascapheus; species Megascapheus bottae. The sequence continues at coordinate 15,144,110 of NC_143509.1, forward strand.
TGAATATTGATGCAAAACTTCTCAACAAAATACTGGCCAACCGTCTACAACAACTCATCCAAAAAATTACACACTGCGATCAAACAGGATTCATCACAGGGAGGCAAATCTGGTTCAACATACGCAAATCAATTAATATAATTCAACACATCAACAGGAGTAAGGACAAAAATCACATTGTCTCAATAGATGCAGAAAAGGCATTTGACATGATCAACACTCCTTTATGCTGGGAGCACTTTTGACGTCCCTCTCTTGGCTCACGCTCAGTCATGTGTCTCAAAGACATTTCTTCTCAGAGCTGGTTTATCTCCCATCTCATGTTTCCATGGGAATGGCAGAGTCGGGCTGCAGCCCGAGAGGGTCACGTGCGTAGCGCCCTGTGGTCACCACACACTCCAGGATCCGGCCCTTCCAGGACACACTCGTTGCCCCATCACAGCACACCCTTGTGTTACTCAGGTTTAGAAATCTTCAGGTGCTGACTGCCCTGATCTGGGAGGCTCCAGGGAATGTCATGGGGAGGACAGCTCGCCTCCTTCTCCCTCCTCCACTACCATCTGGTGTGAAGACTGGATGGGTGCGAAATTATTTCCCTCACCTTGGTGTCTGCCTCTTTTATCTGGTCTTGGGAAAAGCCAGAAAGTCTCCTACCTTTCCCACTGGAAGAGAAACACATGAAGGCTGCTCTTGCAAGACTTGGGCTCTTGTTATATGTCTTCTTCTCTTTGCTGCCTGGTCCTCTTGTGAGGACTGCAGGAACCATTTCTGTGGTAGCACTTGCTCAAAGGACTCCTTCCGTGTCCACATCTCAGTGCTGGCTTCCAGCACAAGTCCACTCTTCCATTCTGTCATCATCCTCATTCATTTCCTTATTATCAGTGACTGAAAGCTTCTCCTATCAGCACTGCCCTCGGAGCGTCAGGTGACAGTTTCCTTGGTAATTACTGAATTCAGGAATCTTTACTTCTCATTTTTCTAGTGACTGCCATCTTTGGAAATTTAGAGGATTTTCACCCATGGTAGGGTCACACCATTATAAACTCATGAAAGTTAAAAATACCACACTGGGTCCAGGCAACCCAGTGACTCACACTTGTAGTCCTGGCTACTCAGGAGACTGAGATCTGAGGATTGTGGTTCAAAGGCAGCCTAGCCAGGGAAGTCCATGAGATTCTTATCTCTACTTAATTACGAGAAATCATGAAGGGGCCTTGTAGCTCAAGCATTAGCCTTGGGAATAGATACTCAGGGACAGCACCTGGGATACCAAGCCTCAGGACTAACACACAGGCAGAGAAACACACACACACACACACACACACACACACACACACACACACACACACACCTCACTGGAAGTGCTCTTAGTAAACCTAACATAGCAAACGTGATCCACTGGGTTGCCATACTCTGCAGATGATGGACATTCAGGTTGTGATCCCGGTTGACTGAGGCCCCCACCCACCCCACCGAGGGCTGCAGCTCAGCCTGGTTAGAGGGAGTTTGCTGTGCATCACTGCCAGCCTGGGAAAAGCCCAGCATGTTAAATGTGAAGGGTGGATAGGATCGACAAGGGCCACACAGGGCAGAGCCAGATTGGGGTGCACTGGAAGCAAACACAAATGTTTCAGAATAAAACCCTTGTACAACCAGCAGCAGCTAAAAAAATATTTTCCAAAGCTAAACAATCATATGCCATATCATTCTGCAATTTTGCTATTTGCTATTTATTTAAGAAAAATGCAAGCCAGTATCCACCAGAGGCTTGCACATGAACACTTCTACATCTCCATTCTCATAACCCTGGAGTGGGGTGATCCAGTTTCCTCTGCGTAGCAAATGGAGGAACAGACTGGGTGACCCTCTCATGGGGCACGGGCCCCCCCTCCGCTGAAGATGGAACATGCGGGCGGCATTGCAGAAACTAAGGACTGGGCTTTGTGAGGTCAGGCACACAGCTGGTCACAACTGCAGTGAGCATTATGTGAAAGTCTTTGGGGGACATGGGCCTGTGTTGATGTAAAGGATGGCACAGTAAACAGTTTACATTTGCTGATCACATAAGGTCTCTGTCTTTTCCCTCTCCCTAATTCGGCCCTTCTCTTTCCCTCCTTTCCTCTTTTTTTTTGCCAGTCCTGGGCTTGAGCTCAGGGCCTGAGCACTGTCCTTGGACTTTCTCAAGGCTAGAGCTCTACCACTTGAGCCTCAGCACCACTTCCGGCTTTTTTTCTATATGTGGTGCCGAGGAATCGAACCCGGGTCTTCATGCATGCTAGGCAAGCACTTTAACCACTAGGTCAAACTCCCAGCCCTCCTTTCTTCTTTTTTATCTCTCCTCTTTTTCTTTCTTCTTGTTCTTTCTCTTCTTCTTTCTCTTCTTCCTCCTCCCCCCTTTCCATGCCCCTGTTTTTACAGTTATTATCTGTTGACTTTGGCTTTGACAGTCCTAATGACTTTCTGAGGGTTTTGAGAGATGGCTAAAAATTGCATGCTTTAGTCTTGGGCAGAAGGGACAGCAGGGAACAGCAGGAGCTGACTGTAGGACGGGTGGTAGAGCAGTGTGGTCACTGCTGCTGCTGTGGATGCAGGGAAAAGTGACCGTGTTTGGGAGTCTCTGAGTTCTCTCCTGCTGTCTTGTGTGAGATCGCGTTCTCCACTCTACTAGGTCTGTCACTGGAAATTCCGTGGCTCCTCTGGAGGACTTGTGGTCTTTCTTTGTTGACTTAGGCCTGGCTTCAGATGTTGGCTGTGGGATTTCAGATGTGGGGACATGAGAGGTTTCTACTGTGATGCTCTGTGGCACTGTGGCAGGAAAGCTGTCTCTCACCTGCAGAGGTCCTCTGCAGGTCCTCAAGGTGAGAACCTTGAGGTCTCTAAACCCCAGGTCCTCAGAAGTCTTCTCTCCCACCCCACCTTTATCCCACCGTTCCGGGACTCACAAGTCCCTTGGCAGCTCTATTTTTGGAACTAAGTCCTGAAATCTTCAGTTCCATTTCTGACCTCCAGGCTGAGTCTTGGAGAAAGATCTATACCAGTTATTTATGCTAGGAGAAGCCAAACTGCATGGGAATTGTGAATACCATCAAACTTTGGCTAGCAAATACAAATAGCTTGAAGTCTGGAGAAGAGAGAGGAGAGGAGAAGGGAGGAGAGGAGAGGAGAGGAGAGGAACTGTACTCATGTCACCTTTCTGTGATGAAGATCTTTAAAATAATCACAATCTGACTAATCTGAAGAAGATACATATTTTATATGTTCTATTATGTAGCTAAAAGTTTATCTTTATAAAAAGTTTTCAAATTCATTGACTGAACTATGGATTTTATAAAAGAATAACTTTGGTTTTATTTACTGGGCATTTGTTCTTTTTTTTTCTTCACTGTTGGAGATCAAATCTAAGGCCCTGCCCATATCAGACAGTCAGACAAACCCTGTGTTGCTATGCTATGCTCCTAGCCTGAGCTAACTTATTGATTTTGTTGCTGTTTGGAAACACGAGGAAACATCTGTCAGAACTGTGGCTCTTCTTGGTTTTATTGCTCCATTAAAAGATGGTAACAAGCTCGAGGCATAACTCAGAGGCAGAGGATCTGCCTAGCAAGCACAAAGCTCAGGTTCACATCCAAGCAAACCCAGATAAAAGGATAGAAAAAGGGAAACGAATTTTTAAAAAAGATAAGAGAGTAAATTGCAAGTTTGCACTGTTAGGCAGCACAGACTTTCCTAGGTGCTTTTAGCTAAATTTTGTAGGAATTTGGAGGCAGAACAGATAGTAAGTTATTCTCAGTGCCTGTCCAGTTTGTGTAAATATGACTGAGTAATAGGTAAGTCTTATTTTGCAAACACCTGTTTATCAGACACAGGCTCAGTTCGGTTGAAGAGCCTCTAATTTGTGTCTGTGACTTTCCTTATAAATTTGCTTCAGTTTAGCTCAGGACTAACAGCATCCTGTATGAGTAGTATTGGTTTTGTTGTGGAATGATGGTCACACTGAAACAGTAAACAGAGGCACCGCTGTCTGGGGAGGAGGAAAGGAAATGCAGTCTCTGGTGTCAGCCCATCAGTGGGGCAGGACCTCAGTGCCCATGGTGAGCTCAGGGGGGGTCTTCCACGGAAACCAGCTACCCCTGGGGCAGCCCCAGGGCTGAAGGGGATTCTTCCATTGGACAGGGCCATTGCTAGGAGTGGAGCTGTCCGGTTCCATGTTGGAACTGTCTTGTCTCCACAGGTGATGGCATCTGAGGTCACTTGGCCTCAGGTCACTGCTACTGTGGGCGCAGGGAGGGGACATGATAAATTGTGACCAAAAAATGATGGTGATTCATGATCCACTGGTACATAGAGGTTTTGTTTACATGTACTCATCTTCCAATGGAATCATTTTCTAAACTTAGTTTCAGCAATCAAGTTCCCAGAACTAATACATTCATCTTGGCGATGTCAAAATCATTAATAATAACAAAATCTGTGTACACGGTATGCTGAGTAATCTATAATTCCGTTAAAAGCTGAGTGGTGTGTACACATCGCAGTTGGTGGTGGTGCGTCAATGTATAAGTACCTGAATGTCATTGGTGGATTTTTGTTTTATAGAAAACCGAAGCCTCCTTAAAAAAAATATGTCTTGAGAATTCATTCTTCCTCTCAGTATGAGTACATATAACAGGAAAGAACATGGAATGGTTAAACTCTATGGCATTACATCCTACAGAATTGTTCAGAATGAGAAATAATTTTGATCTTTCGTTTGAATTATGAAAGTATAACACTAAAGAGAGCATGGAAGCCTGAGCCTTGGCAGTGTTTCTGGCCACAGGGGAGTTTTGCCTGTGACATCGGATCATCCAGGAAAAATCCAGATAGCTTTTCCTGGTAAGGTTTAAAAAAAATCTGTCGATTCATGTGATTTATCTTCTTATCCCTCATAATCCATGAAATTAAATTTAGAAAATGGCTGATATACATGTTTCAATGTCTGACGGCTTTTTTCCCCAGAAAGCATCATAAATACTCAGAAAATAATAAGCATTTGAAATTACTAATGACTCTTGAGCAAAGGTCTTGATTCAGGTTTGTAGTACCCTAAGTGTAATCCTAAATAAAATGTTGTATTTTCTTGTTGATGTAAGGTATTTAATAAGAGACCAGACCTTACAAATCAATAAGCCTGGATTTAATATAAATACATGTTGTATATGATATATATATAATTTGAAATAGTCTATTTCTAAAATTGTTCGTGGGTGTCATGGTTCTTGGGAGAGCACTGCAGACTTGGAATCGTTTTCTCAGTGGTTCATGGATTCTGAAAGCCCAGGGTGCTATTATCAGGACCAGCGGCTGTCGGTGTCTCACAGAGATTTACTGCTTCTGCCAGAGCACAAAGCAAATGCAGCCATGTCCAGATTTATTGACAGAATCCTCGTGCCCACAGAGCAACTGCTGAATATTTACACAAAGAAGGGTTTGGAAACTCAGAACAAGACTTCTCTGGAACTGACTTTAGAATTTATGTTTTCACAAGTTTTTCAGTTTTAAAATCCTGAAGTGCAATGCATACACACTTGCTGCAGGAATGGGGTTGTCGAGGCTCTCGTCTGGGCCTCCCCACAATGGCCCAGGCCAGTTGCCACTGCCTGCGTGCTCAGCAGGCAGCCATGTTGAGTTTCTCTCTGGTATTTACTATCTTCTCAGTGCCCGTGCCACAGTGGGGAAATCCACACCCCGGAGGACATCAGCCTGAGCTCAGTCCAGGAAAAAAAGCAAAGGCTCAGGCGCAGACAGTATGACTTCTCAATAGCCACACATGTGGAGCCAGCTTCCTTATGGTACCAGTGGTCAGACATTTGTCTGCTCTTGCAATGCTTTTCATCCACTTCACAGACCTGCCATCTTCTCCCAAAGTCAGCCTAACTGCAGGCAAGAAGCAACAGGAGTTCTCAGAAATCAAACACATGGTCTGAGTGACTGCCAGAGGTACAATATTTTTATATTCTGGAATTGTAGAAATTGCCCTCCTTTTACTGGGTTTATTATAAACATGACACATATAACAAAATACATAAGCCTATATTGCTTCCTATTTATTAAATCATAAGCATGATTGTTCTAAAGTCTGTTAGTAGATAACTCAGACATACTGTTTTTATCCTATGAATTCTTGTACTCTTTACCTCTGAAAAATATGGACTAAAATAAATCTCTTCAACAACTGATCAAAAAGGCTATTTTTCAACTGTGAGTGTCTCCAATTCTTCCTTATGTAACAAATGTATAACCGTTTTCTGAGTTGAATCTTGACTCTATAATTAAAATTAGCATCAATAAATTAAGATGTATTGACTGGACATCCAGGCTTAGGCATATGATCTCCTTCAGAGCACACAGAAAGTTGGAAATATGACACAGCAGAGGGAGAGGCAGAAGTGCTCTTAGCATCGACTCAGATTGACCAACCAGGGCCTGAGGAGCCCTTGACTCACTGGGAAGTCAGGCCACCCAATGGCTCCCCACCACTGTGAGGCTCTGCACAGAGCAGGCCCTGAGTGGAAGAAGGGCAGAAGGCCCTGAGGAGGGGGCCTTGGCACCTAGGCCTGTGGAGTGGCAGGATTTGGACCACCACCAGCCTGCCACCAAAAGTGTTCCAGCCTTGTTCATTATAGGAAGTAGCAGACGGGAGACAGGCAGCAGCCTGTCTTTCAACCTCCTGGGGCCATCCACAGTTCAACCACCAGAGGTGTGGTGACATCGTCCCATTTCTAGTAGTGACTTTAGACATCCTTACTTTGTTTTATTTATATATTTTTGCCAGTCCTGGGACTTGAACTCAGGGCCTGAGCACTGTCCTTGGGCTCTCTCAAGGCTAGAGCTCTACCACTTGAAACACAGCACCATTTCTGGCTTTTTCTATGTCTACGTGGTACAAAATCAAACCCGGGTCTTCGTGCATGCTAGGTAAGCACTCTACCACTAGGCCAAACTCCTGGTCCCACCATCCTTATTATAAACCTCTGTATTTAACCTTAGGAAGTACAAGAGTTGACTGAAAGAAATCAGGAGACAAAGGCCTCTGTGGAGCAGCACAATTTGTAATGAGTGGGAACAACTTTGAAATAGGTTTACAACTCACTCTTCTCTGGTAGGCTTCATTCCTGGCCCAGGCTGTAGCTGCCTGACCTTGCTGACATATATCCACATGCAGAGACACAGGGGCAGTGAACTCTTCTGTGAGGTCCAGGCTCAAGTCTGAAGAAATGGCTTTGACTCTTTCAAAGAGAGGATGAGACTGAGATTAAGAGACGTGGATGAGGTTGACCCTGGAAATAAGGAGCACATTTTGTAGAACTTGACACGTAAGTGTTTTAGTAAGTATCTAGGTAACTGTGCTTTTATTTTGATGTGACAATTAAATGATGGAGCCATCTGGCTAGCAAGCTGCTCTGTCATCCAGTGAGCAGGCAACAGAGACCCCACATCGACTAGATCCTGTTTCCTGTTTCCTGTTCTCGTCTTTGGAATTGACTTGATGACTGTCAACTAACTGTGCTCAAAACCAGTGGATTTCTACCCCTGGTTGACTGCTGTTGCTTCTAATCTTTGATGTTCTGAGACTCTCCATGGTTCTGTGATGAGTTTCAACTCAGGAAGAGGCTGCTGAGTTGCCTCTGGAAGACCAGTGGACTTGTGCAATCTCCTGCCTGCAGAGGAATTGGGTCATGGACAGAAGCAATACTCCAGCAAGCACAATAGGAAAAGTGACTGACTCAGAAATCCTTCTTTTGGTAAAGGAGATTATTTGTGCATTAAAGAAAATTTAAGTCCCAAGTCTCAGGTAATGAGAAATATCGGCTCAAATGTCCCACTTGACGAGACATCAAGTAACAGAATTGATTTTAATCTCCTGGTCATGTTTCACAACAGCTCTTCTTCTCTGTTCTGATTTCAAGAATAAAATTAACTGTGCTCATATTTATGTACACATGTTTGACAGTTGTGTGTCAAGTGTGTGTGTGTGTATGTGTATATATATATATGTATATGGGTATATATATATATGGTTTAGCTTTCTTTTTAATACAAAGCAAATGTGTTTTAATGATGATTGTACAGGATCACTGAGGATGTTTTTCCATCAATTTTTCTGTCTTTGGTAATCAGTGGCTTCAAGGACAGCCGTTGGCTGGATGGGCTCAGGCTCCACTCAAAGTGTTATGAATCTCCAGGGCTTGGCCTTGGCAGCCCACAGTTTACATGGCAACAAGCCAAAGCAGAAGCAATAAATAAGAAAAAGCGTGTACTTGTGTGTCTGTGTGGGAGATTCAGTCCTTACTAATTGTAAACTGTGTCCCCTGATGTACCTAACCATTGTCACAGGATAAGGCACAATCACAAACTCTAGAGGTACCTGGTGGGTGAAATGATGGAACATGTTATTCAGTTGTGGTTTCATCTCCATGGAAACACAAATCCATGCCTTTTCTGAATTTACCTTTTAGGAAAAATGAGATGTATTCATATGATTATCTGCTTACAGATTTGCTGATGAAAACCAACCTGTAAATAAGGGATTTTTTTTTTCATCTTTTTTTCTACTAAGTCTCTGGCGATCCATTCTCCCACAGCTAGAATGCTGGAAGTCTGTGTGGCACTAAGATGAGTGCAAGTGCAACCCTCTCACTTTGGCTGCTCCCATGAGCCTCCCCGAGGTCTGAATGGAGCTTGGGTAATGGCGTGCTGGGCTTGAAAGCTTCCTCAGAGATAAATCATTGTGCGGGAAAATGTGTCTGTCCATTTCTGAAGCATTAAAGCCCATTCAGAAGCCTCCAAATGAAAGTGCTCTCATTCTGGTGCTAGCTGAGAAGATGGTGTGGAGGGGGCACTTTGTGGGAGCCCCGCTGGGCATGCCTCCAGAAACCAGGTGGCCATTTCATACATGCACACTTTCTTCCAAAAACAGGGCTTGCAGGTCAGGGCAGCCTGGCTCTTCAGTGCCACGAGAACTAGGACAGTGCTATTAAAAGCCTGTATTTCTTCTTAGAAGTATATTTAAGCATATTTTGCATAAAGAAAAACTCAGTGTTGGCCATTTGATATTTCATTCATTCACTTATTCATTCACACAGAGACTGGGAAATGGAAGAATCAATCATTTTGAATGGAGAAATTAAACAAGTGAAATTCACCCAAAAGGGCTTCGATACATATTAGAACCATTTTCAAAGTGTATTAAACTTTATACATTAATAAAAGTTAAAGAAAACATAGTGACTCTGTTTTCTAGAAAAATAGTTTTCATCTGCCAAGAATGGTTTCCCACTGGCATGAATGCTTTCTGGTTTCCTCAAGGAAACATCCTGAAAGAACTCATGCTTCCTTTTAATTATTTTTTTAAAGTTTACCAACTTGGACAAAAACATGTGTCTTCCCAAATCCTTGTGTCTTGTGTTTGTAACAACAGGAGAATGTAAGTACGTCAGGGAAACATTTTCTTCTTCAACCTCCCAGCACCCACTGCTGACTGGTATTGTATGCCTACCACACAGAAGGGCTCTGGGGTGCCTCAGTCTTTAAGCACACGGAAACTGCGTTTCCTTCTGGTGCACTACCCGAATACTCATGGAGTATGTGTGCACCCGGAATTTCAGCAGGATGGCCTCTTCGTCCTATGGGAGGTGGCATCACGCAGGCTGGCTTTCATAGGGAAAAAGCTGAGAGCCTGGAGAGATTGAGACTTCACACTGCTGCAGACTAGAGTAAACCCAGTGGCTAGGGAATTGTAGATTATTCCCCTTCATTTTATCCATTGCCTGCTTGATCTCAGAACAGGAGGAGACGCCTGACAACCATGGGGAAGCAGAAGACCTCTGGGGAAATGGGAACCCACACTTCTGTCCCAATCATTTGTGAGGAAGAGAGTCTTGCCACAAAGTCAATCTAAAACACAAAGTCTGTGAACTAAGGCAGGGTTTGCTGAACAGCCAGGAGCACTGAAATGCCTGAAGGCCATACAGACCCGAGGCCTGAACAGACGGGAATTCCCAGAGAGCTCTGGGCCTGACAAAAATGTGGCACAGTACAGGCCCACCACTGCACAGCCTGCCACTGTCCAGCCTCAGCACTGCTGCCCCTCTACTATCCAGTCTACCTACTGCCAGCCCCGCCACACCTTCTGCCCTCTGGTTCCTGTGGGGGTCTCCAGTGACTAGATCCCAGTTCAAACCTGGAGACAGTGGGGCTCTACTAAAACAACTTTAGAGCACCAGGCAGAACAGAGAGGTCACGGGAAAGATCCAGAAGTGTGGTGGTGGAGGTGATCCACACAGGTCCAGCCTGTGTACATGGCACATGACCAGAGCCACACAGTTCTCTTGCTTGTGCAACTGCTTAGGGGACAGATGGGGAGGGTCACCATGAGTGGATTCTGAAGCCAGACCGGAATCAGAAAGTTCTCCCTCCCCCCCACCCCAGCTCTGATACAGATGGCTTGAGGAAGGATGGGGCCAGCTGGAGTGAGGAGAAGGTGCACAGCCTGGCTATCAGCCTCAGTGTCCACTTGTGTGGTCCAGCCTTCCAGGATGGTTAAGGGAGTTGATGTTCATCAGACATGGTGGGGTGGGGTGGGGGAGATGATCCGGCTGCACGTGACTGGACAGGCTCCTGAGCCTTCCGTAAGATGTCCCTGAACTCCAAGTCTAATCACCTTTGTGTCACCCAGTTTCACCTTCTTCGTTCACCAAATTAAAGCTCAGACTACTTTTTATGTGGATGTTTTTAAAGGATTATTTATTTCGTCATAAAAATAGCACAAGTGTACTGGAGAAACCTGATGATAGGAATTTAAAATAAAAATCCTCCCCAAGACAGCTCAGAGTAGCAATCAAGATGATTCCTGCGCCATCCCAGCCCCTCTGCCATGAGTCCCGTAGGTGAGCCTTGGAGAAAGGTGGGATGATGGGGGCGCTGGGCCGTACGCTGGGAAAGGACCATGGTTGCTCTGAGGAGGGTGCTGTGAGAAGAGCCAGTCTTTCCCTCCTGGACAAGCAGGGACCCTCTTGTCCCCGCTCCACAGATGCGGCAGTGACTCACAGAGCCACCCAGAAGCTGCTGCCCTCCGCCCAGAGCCCGGACCACACCAGCCCCTCTTCATACCAGCCTCCCACACATCAACTCTGACAAAAAAAAAACCCCAGTGCAGTAAGCATGCATTCCGATTGCTTTCACTTTGCACAGATCTACGTAAACAAATAAAATCTACCCATGTTATTTCCTCTAGATAAATAAAGAATGATGGCTTAGACTATGCATCCTGGTTTGATGGCTGGGTTTTCACTGAGAACTATCTTTCCTTCTCCTGTAGATTGGCAGCGTCTACTTTGTTTGCCTGAGACCCATGGCCAGGCATTTCACACTCATATCCAGGATAAGCATTTTGGATGACTGAGAACACTTTTCAGTGATTCATGGCACTGAACCCAAACCGCCTATCACTGGTTCTTCTGGTGGCTTCAGTTTTTATGGTTGCATAGGAAAACCCTTGTTTGACCCTACTTTTATCAAAATTTGAATGAGGATTGGCTCTTAGGAGTTAGTTGCAACCACATATGTTAGTTACTCACCAAAACCTTCTCACAATTCCCGGCAGCGGGTTTTCTTGTCTTACTTTCCATTTCATTGCCATAAATGCAGTTTTCATTCCTACATAGCACTGTATCGGTAGAGTAAATACATTTTATATCATCCATGTCGATCTCAGGATATGTTCTCTGCTCCAGGAGACTTAACTTTTTCTCTAACTTATCATTGACTATATAAACTCCATGATTCTCCCTTGGTATTATCACGTCTGTAATTCTCTTCAACATATTGAAATATTTGGCATATTGCTTGTACTTCCTGCCCTAGCAGGATTAATTTAATTATGATTCTTATTTTTCACATATAATAAGAAATACATTCTAATAAGAAGAAATAAATTCTCAATTTGCTCTTTAGCACCATAATAATCTTTTTATGGAACTAGATTTCAGCTATTCTGCATATCAAAGTACTGGTTCTTATCTGAAACATGAATGTCAGCACATAGTAATTTATAAGAAAATGAAACAAAGGAATCTTCCCCATGTATGGAAATTGATTTCATTTTCTTGTGGCTGCTGAAGCTGCATCTGAGACCAAGGAAGCCGTTACTATGACTGAGAACCATAGCCTCAAATCTCATTGTGTGTGGGGGGGGGTGCCTGTGGAAGGTGAAACATCAGCATCTGATGGGGTCAGAGTTCCGTTCCATGGCAGTTCTGCTTGCCTTTATCTGTGTGATGAGTTGAATGCATGGTCTCTGCAATCCACATCAATCTTGGCCACCGCTAACATTGTACAATGGTTGATGGATGGAATGGTGCACAGATACCTTTGTGTCTGTCCTTGCTCTGAGTTGACCATAATTTATGCTCTTAAAATTCTAAATTAAGCTATAAGAACAAACATTTCTTCCAGGCAAGGATCAATAAAGTATACTTGAAAGCATCTTTAAGGAGAATAAATGAAATTATTCTCAAAGGAAATTCATAATTTGGGTTTATTGCATCATTGAATATTCCTCCTCCTTCAGTTTTCAAGGTGACCTTTTTATTATTCATGAGTTATTATTCAGCTTCTGCATTTATTTGAATTGGCAACAAAAGTCAAGTTCCTTTTGGTTAAGTTCCTTTTTCCAAAGAAAAGAAGGTCTTCAAAATATTAATGGACCAGCTTTTATAATTCCAAAATCCTTATAATCAGATGCATACCCAGCAGATATTGGGTTCTTGCTATATACTGGTACATGGATGGTCTGGGAATTGAAGACATTTTTTTCCTTGAAGAACTTAGAGTGATAGGCCTGGAGTGTGGCCTAGTGGTAGAGAGATTGCCTGGCATGAACCAAGACCCAGGTTCCATTCCTTAGTACCACCTACCTAGAAAAAGCCAGAAGTGAGCCGGGCGTGGTGGCTTACACCTGTAATTCTAGCTACTCAGGAGGCTGAGATCTGAGGATCAAGGTTCAAAGTCACCCTGGGCACAAAAGGACCTGAGACCCTTATCTCTGATTAACATCTAGAAAATTGGAAATGGAGCTTGGCTCAAGGGCAGAGTGGTAGCCTTGAGCTAAAAAACTCAGGTACAGTGCCCAGGCAGAGTTCAAGCCCCATGACAAAAAAAAAAAAAGAAGAAGACAAAGAAAGAAAGGAAAGGGAAAAAATGCCAGAAGCAGTGCTGTGGCCCAAGTGGTAGAACTCTAGCTTTGAGAAAGCTCAAGGCGGTGCTCAGGCTCTGAGTTCAAGCCCCAGGACTGGCAAAAAAAAAAAACCCACAAACTCTTGTAAAAGAAATTAAGTTGCATAAATCTTTTATTGTTTATGAAATACCAAAACTACTTATTCTCAGACCTCAGCCTCCTCTGTTAGGGTCAGAGATGCCAGTAGCTCTGGCATCCAGCATGCACACAGACACAGACATATACACATGCACACACATAAGCTATTACACATACATGCACACATACACACATGCACATACACATGCACATATACATATGCATACATAAACACATGCACACACAAACATAGGCTGTTACACACATACACTCACATACACACATGCACACACACAGGCTGTATGTAGCCTATATATATAGCCTATATATATGTAGATATAGACACATATATGTACCTATATGTGTGTGTGTGAGAACCTTTTAATCTAGCTTCTACGTATGCAAAAAAAAAAAACTTGCATCTTGGTCACTCTTAACTTGAGTTACTTCACTCAGCCTAACTTTTCTTTGTTTTTTCCAGTCCTAAGGCTTGACCTCAGGGCCTAGGGACTATCCTTGAGCCTCTTGGTGCTCAAGGACAGCACTCTACCACTCAAGCCATAGTGCCATCTCTGATTTTTCTGAGCAATTTATTGAAGATAAGAGTCTCACAGACTTTCTTCCTGGGATGACTTTGAACCTCCATTCTCAGATCTCAGCCTCCTGACAGTATAACAGCTAGAATATCGGCGTGAGCCTCCAGGGCTGTCCCCCCAACATGACTTTTTTTTTTGCCAGTTGTGGGGCTTGAACTCAGGGCATGAGCACTGTCCTTGGGCTTTCTCAAGGCTAGAGCTCTACCACTTAAGCCACAGCACCACTTCCAGCTTTTTTCTATGTGTGTGGTACCAAGGAATCGAACCTGGGTCTTCGTGCATGCTAGGCAAGCACTCTTCCACTAGGCCAAACTCCCGGCCCCCCAACATGATTTTTGGAGAACAATGAACCCTGAAAAGAGATCCTGACACATTTTGGAATAGATTCTTATTTACTCCCTATCTCTCTGTGAGCACATGGGCATTTGCTGTCATAGAAATATTAAACAGGGAATGTGTTGTCGTTGCTTTACTCCTCTAACATGTGAACATGATTACAGTAGAACCTGAAAGCTTTGTCTGAATTTACCAGCCTAGAGCAGTGTTTGGCACATTACCAACATGAAATAAACAGCAGGTAAATGAATGAAGAAGCCCACTGAACCCAATGTTTTCCCATCAGAACTAAAGAAAAAGCCATCCATTGAACGGTATAGCTGAAATGTCTTTAGAAATGTTTTTCATTTTCCCATTGACAGCAGGAAGCATGGAAGTCCTTGTGGCAGTTCCCTCTCACTGGAGACCCCGGGAAGCGGGCAGATCAAGCACTCAAGCCCTCTCTGAACATGAATGTGTCACAAACCAGCTATTCAATAGACAAACTCTGTCTCTCTGGCTTCAGTCCTACTTGAAATACTAAGTATGTGCAGGAACATAAATATAAGATATACATATAGATAGAAAACACCTATTCAGAAATCTAAAATTTGGGCTGCTTGAGGTATTCTGTGTAGAGACCTGAAAATAGGAAAGATATGGCCAGACCCTGGCAGCTCACCCCTGGAATCCTAGCTGCTCTGGATGCTGAAATATGAAGATCATGATTCACACTCAATCCAAAGAGGAAAGCCTATGAGATTTTTTAATTTTCAATTAGTGACAAAACAGTGAAAGTAGAGTTATAGCTCAAGAGTGAAAAAGCTTAGGGGCAGCACCCCAAATTCCAGCCCCAAGACCAGATGTACACATACAGAAGATAAAGTGTGCACATCAGTATTGTTCATTATCTTTGAGTACTCATATAAAAGGGTTTTTTAATTCAAATCATGCTTTTACAAATGCCATCAGCTATGCTTCTGTTTTGCGTAGGCCAAGGTGCTTGAAGCGTCCAGAAGACAGGAGTGATAGACGTAGAGTAATTGGGCTTCCGGGATAACAGATGCAGCGATTTCTGCACGTTTCTGCACCTGGGTTCCCAGGTGGACATATGAGTACCGCTGTTCCCGGGGCTCCCGTTCAGACCACACCACATAGGGGAGGGTGGAGCAGGGCAACTTCTCCTGCAGAGCTTGAGAACATTCGCTCAACACAAAGCTAGGCGCTGCCCTATCCAAAGAGCACCCATTCACTATCCCATTCCCACAAGATTTTCTGCCCTTGTGAAACTCAGTTACTTTTACTTGAATGTTGTGAGGACAAAGGTTCCTCTGCATAGCCAGTGAGTTATTTTAAAGGAGCATTGATCATTGTGCCTTTCATTCACAAAGTATTTTTTTCCAGTCCTGGAGCTTGAACTCAGGGCCTGAGCACTGTTCCTTCTGTTTTCTTAAGGCTAGACCTCTACCACTTGAGTCATAGCAACACTTCCAGATTTTTGTATGTGTATGTGGTACCGAGGAGTCAAACCCAGGGCTTCATGTATGCTAGGAGACCAGTAGGCCCCACTACCGACCTTATAGAATAATTTTATCAAAAGGCTCTTGTGGTTCAGCCATGAGGTTTCCTAGGGACCCGGGGTCTGCAGTGCATCCAGGCAGAGTGGTGGACAGCAGTGTGGCACAGCAGCGCCTGTCTCCTGGAATGGGAAACCGTGCTGTGAGAAGGGTAAGTCACCCAGGATGTTGAAGAAGACTCAGGTTTTGAAATAATTCTTCTGAAAAAGTTTTTAAAAGGTAAACAGTTGTAGTATTAGGCTCCACTGTTAGTGAAAAGCTCATGAATACTCACAGAGGAAGAAAATTGGGCCTCTGTGACAGAATAATGACTGGAATTTCTCTGACAGACAACTTTGTTGGTAACCTCGAGTGTCAGCTTTGATTCACAATATTATTCATTCATTAATTTAATAACTTGAATCATTGATCAGATAGAGTATTCTATATTTGCATGTATAAACATTTAAAAATAATATTAGCTGGGCTTAGTGGCTCCTGCCTGTGATCCTAGCTACTCAAGAGGCTGAGATGTTAGGATCAAGGTTCAAAGCCAGCCAGACACAAAAGGACCTGAGACTCTAATCTCCAACTAACCTCTAGAAAATGGGAAGTGTGGCTTGGCTAGGGTAGGGTGGTAACCTTGAGCTGAAGAGCTCTGGGACAGCTCTCAGGCAGAGTTCAAGCCCCATGACCCACAAAAAATAAATAAGGGCCAGGAGTTTGGCCTAGTGGCAGAGTGCTTGCTTAGCATGCACGGAGGCCCAGGTTCGATTCCTCAGTACCACATACATAGAAAAAAGCCAAAAGTGGTGCTGTGGCTCAAGTGGTAGAGATCTAGCCTTGAGAAAGCCCAAAGATAATGCTCAGGCCCTGAGCTCAAGCCCAGGACTGGTAAAATAAATAAATAAGTATAAAGTCTAAACCCAGTACAAATAGGGAAGTGTCTGGACTTCCATTCCTGTCAGTGGCTCTCAGCTGGTATCTGAGGGCCATTTGGTTGGTGCACTAGCCCATGGTTCTCTACCCCACAATGGAGAAGTAGTTCCACACTGGGACACCCCTCCATCTGCATTTCTTAGCCACAGACCCTTTAGTGAAAGATTCTCTCCAACTGTAAAGCAGATGTGTGTTCCACTTGCCAAATTCATGGGGAGGGCACAGACAAGCCTTCACTGAGTTGCCTGGTATATCTTGACTAGCAGAGTCTTCTCCAGCAAGTTTCTCACAATCGTTGTGTAATGAAGCAACACAGGAGCCTTGCCTTATTTTGAGCTGGCCTTGAATTACACACAGGCAAGCAAACGGTCATTTAGCAATTGTGGGCTAAAGGAAAACCTCTGTCCTAGGAAGATGGCACTATAGGGACAAACATGGAGCCAGTGTTGGGAGCCGATTGCAGGGTCAGGCTGGCCAAGAATCTGCATCACTGAGTAAGAACACAGGTTCAAGTCTTCTATGGCTGCCTAGAAAATCCTAGCCTCATTAAATCAGGTTCCAGATAAATGAGTTTCCCCAGAGAGGAATCACAGCCAGGGATGGATACGAGGGAATGCTGCTCTGACCAACCCAAGACAGGGCCTTCAGCTTGATCTGAAGAAGATCCCCATGATGGGTAAGGTAGAGTCAGCGATCCACCCAACCTAAGACAGGCAGATTCGCTTCTTTTAAAATAAAGATGGGGGAGATGTGGGAAGCCAAGTGCAGGGTCAGGCTGGTCCATCCAGCCTAAGACAGGTGGATTCGTTTCTTTTAAAATAAAGACAGGGGAGATGTTGGGAGCCAAGTGCAGGGTCAGGCTGGTCCATGAATCTGCATCACTGAGTAAGATAACCACACAAAGAAATGAGCTGTCATGTATGAACACCATGCCTAACTTTGAGCAATTTATCGTCGTTATGGTGAATCACTTTCTGCTGAGACTTGATTACCATTGGGTACAAATGTGTTATTGCTTTATCACTCTCTGTTGAAACCTACAATGAGAGTAAACACGTGGACATCCCCCGCCCTGTCCACCTTTGTGCTGATAGGATCCTGTACCCTGCATTAGCTGAATCTACTTCCTTAATAAACAAGTTCCTGCCTTGACGAGTTTCCCTGACACATCTGATTGTCTTCTGGAGAGGGAGGGGCGGGCTGGGTACGGGCGGTCAGTCAGCCCTCTCCTTTCTTGTCTTGTCCTGGTAGGCTCATGTTCTCTCTCTATCCCTCCTGCGGGTCGGCGCCCAATGTGGGGCATGAAAAGAGCGCTCATCAAAAGTGAAACCTTCGGCGAGTCGAGACAAGAGAGCTATAAGGAAAGGGTCTCCCCCAAAAGATGGGGCAATCTCACACCAAGCATGAGGACCCAGCACTCAAGGCGTTGATATTTATGCTTAAAAGCAGAAGTTTGGAGATCTCAAATTCCCCAGGCTAAGAAAGTCTGGGAGGCCTTAACACGCTCTGCTCCCTGGTTAATGGCAGCCAATCTTTACTTATGGAATGCTATCAGGATCCAATGATGTGTTTTTCACAGGCCTCCAGCAGGCTGCTATCCCAGCCCCCTTCCAAGAACAGGTGTGGGTTTTGGGACTGGCTGCATGGAAAAAATTGGAAGAAGGCTCCTCAGAGCCTCCAATAGCAGGAATTACTCAAAAGGTTACTGAGGGTCTTGCCACCTTTATAGACAAATAGAGCAGAGCCTCAATGTCCAACATCAGGAACAAGCTCTGGAGAAATAAATTTCAGCCTGCACTCGGCTCCCAACATCTCCCCCATCTTTATTTTAAAAGAAGAGAATCGCCTGTCTTAGGTTGGGTGGACTGCTGACTCTGCCTTACCCGTCAGGGGAACTTCTTCAGATCAAGCTGAAGGCTGCATGTCTTAGGTTGGTCAAAGCAGCATTCCCTCATACCCATCCCTGGCTATGATTCCTCTCTGGGGAAACTCATTTATCTGGAGCCTGATTTAATGAGGCTAGGATTTTCTAGGCAGGCATAGAAGACTTGAACCTTCTCAACAAGTGCAGTCTCTACTCTTGCACATCTGTTACTACTGTCTCCCATGGCTCTAATTTATTCTATCTCACTTTTCAAAAATGACTCTGGTCCCTTTATTTTAAGGGGGTTGATAGGCAAAGATCCATCTTCTGTAATTTCTTCACCTGACTCAGGGGCATTGCATGGTGTTCATACATGACAGCTCATTTCTTTGTGTGGTTATCTTACTCAGTGATACAGATTCATGGGCCAACCTGACTCTGCACTCGGCTCCCAAAATCAGTTCTCACTTATTCTTGTGGGTTTAGAAGGTACATGTGGATGCAGTTTCACCAGTTAGGACACTAGATATCTTTGTAATCCATGACTTTTCCCTAGATTGCCATGGCAGATGACAGACTGAACTGGCATGATTCAAGAGAGAGTACTTAGAAAACTGGAGTCCCACTGGAAGGAAAAGCAGAACTAAATATGATTTCAGGAGACAATAGGATAATAAGAGGAACAGTCACACATTTTTAGAGTTTAAGGTATTTTTCATTTACTTTCATGCTTGCTGTGCTGTCATATTAATGCTGGACATTAAAGATGAGGTCCCTCCTCTGTCCTCCTCACACAACCCCGAAGGCCCTTCCTGCCTGGTCCCCTTCCTGTGTACCCTTTTGTGCACTCCCCATCATGTCCCTTCCTTTTTCCTCCCCACATTGCATCCTTATCTCCCCCCACCATGTCCGGTCTTCAGCCTCCCTCAGTGTCTGCTCCCCTACCAAGACACTTGGATCCCTCCTCTGTCCCACACCTGGTTCCATCCTTAGCCCCCACAGCAATCCTTCACTTACCTTGCTCTCTCCCACTTCTTCCCCCTCCAACCATTCCTCTCCACACTCACTGCTGCTCCCTGTCCCCTGAAGAAATGAAGTACATATCAACATAGTAGCAGGTATGAGTCACTGAAGCCTTGGTTCTCTTTTAGTCTGGAGTTTTCTGTGATTTCCCCCTTCCCTTAACCAAATCAGATATAATCACACCATTCTTGGTGAGCTCATTTATAAGGAGGACAAACCCAACTGGGCCCTGAACTAGACCACCCCAGTCATCTTTGGAGGACATGGTGAGAAGCCAGTCCCAGAAAACAGAATAAAAGAAGTGTTGTCCAGGTAGTGCTTATTTACACTGATTGATATACAAATGGTTTGCCTGCAGCAAACCCCAGGCCCGGACACACCCTTGTCTAGACACACCCTTCTGTGTACACCCCTTCTCTTGATCCAAACTTCTGTGGTTGCAACCACCTGTAGACATACCCTTCTGTAGCCAAACTCTTCTCTAGAGGCTCCTTCAATAGACCCACCCTTTGGCCCCATCCCCTCAGGCTATAACAGATGTGGAATCCTGGGGATTTTGCCTTTGTGCAGCAATAGGACTTGGAGCTGGTCTACCTGTGCTGAGGATCACAGCGGGGCTTGGAGCTGGTCTACCTGTGCTGAGGATCACAGCGGGGCTTGGAGCTGGGCTACCTGTGCTGAGGATCACAGCAGGAGGACCTACTCTTTGGATTTTCGCTCTTAGAAAGATGGAAGCTGAGCTGGCCCGAGCCTTCCAGGAGGAGGTGAGATGTCCCATCTGTATGGACACCCTGATGGACCCAGTCACCATCAATTGCGGCCACACTTTCTGTCACCTGAGTTTCCGCCTTACCTGGGAAGAAGCCATGAGTCCGGTCAGGTGCCCTGCCTGCAGGGAGCCCTCCCAGCAAGGAGAACTCAAAACCAACATTATTCTGAGGAGCATGGTCTCCCTTATCTGAAAAGCCAGTCTCCAGCGATTCCTGAGCGCGGAGGAATAGCAGTGTGGGATTCACTGGGAAACCAAGCAGATGTTTTGTGAGGAGGACAAGAACTTGGTCTGTCAGCTCTGCTCCCAGTTTCCGGAGCACAGTGCTCATAGACACCCACTGGTGGAGAGGGTGGCAAAGGAGAAACGGGAGTAGATATTACTGCACATGGAAGCTTTGTAGAAGAAGAAAGAAGAAAACCAGAGAAATGTGGGTGATAAGAGGAAGGTCTTGGGGCCGGGAGTTTGGCCTAGTGGTAAAGTGCTTGCTTAGCATGCACGAAGACCCAGGTTCGATTTCTCAGTACCATATACATAGAAAAAAGCCGGAAGTGGTGCTGAGGCTCAAGTGGTAGAGCTCTAGTCTTGAGAAAGTCCAAGGACAGAGCTCAGTCCCTGAGCTCAAGCCCAGGACTGGGAAAAAAAAAAAAGAGGAAGGTCTTGGACCAGTGGGTTTGGTTTGTGAATCCACACAGAGCAATGACCAAGGAATTTTATGCCGCACACTATCCTGGACTCCAGGAGGAGGGAGGAAAGCATTTAGACTTGCTTCTCAACCAAGGAAGGGCGGGTTTAGCCTATCTTCAGACAGTACATGGGTACTTGCTCCAGAAACAGGGTCACCTCAGCAAAGTGTACCGGGTGATGATGAGAGCCTACCAACAGCCTGATGTGGAACCCCTCCAGGATGTCAAAGACACCCTGGAGTTGTGTGAGTGGGCCTTGCTCTCTGTGCCCCAGCCCCTGGACCTTCGGCTTTGATCTCCTCCCCTTCCTGGCCTGGTAGAGAACTTCAGCCACTACCGAGTAGAGGTTATATTTGGTCCCTGGATACAGATTACATCTCTGATGCCTGGTCATGTGATGAGCTCTGGATGGGCCCAAGAACTCACAGACCCCAGGAAGGAAGGACATGGCTACTGTGTGGCTCTCGGTACCCCAGTCTTCATCTCCGGGAAACATTCTTGGGAGATCATCATGGATGACTCTTCTTGGGCTGTGGGAGTCTGCAGGAATTCTGCAGGATTCCCTACAGAAGAATCTGAGGGCCTTGTCCTCCTCCTCTCCGTTCAAGGGAAGAGAGCTGGCGCCATCTTTACTACTACACCACTGCTTCATCACTACCTAGAGAAGCCTCTGGGTCGGGTGGGGGTCTTTCTGGATCTGGACAATGGAACCGCGAGTTTTGTCAATGTGGCTAGGAATTCCCTTATCTGGAGATACCCCACTGGCTCCTTCCATGCTCCTGTCAGGCCTTTCATTTCCAGGGGCCACCCATTCGTTTAAGTGAAGCGCCTTTCCAAGTGTCCAGAACACTCTAGACAGCAGGAATGAAGACCAATCTGGGATGTACCCTGTGGCCCACCCTGGAGAAGGCTGGGTCTGCCATCGTGCTCTCATGATGGGTGAATGGGAAGACACTCAGACTGGCTCAGGGGCCATTCTGCCCCACATCTCGGTGGCCCCTGTCCTCTGTCCTGTCTCCTGGCTGGTCTCCAGTCACCGTGGCATCCCACCTCAGTTCTCCTGGGAGCTGAACTGGTTTTTGATGTCCCAACCCATCACAACTTTTGCGAAGACCCTAAAGGTCAGCAGACCAAAGAATGGAGATTTGGGGCACCAAGGGCCTGAAGGTTCTTCCTCAGACTCCAGGTCTTATCCCTTCCCGGGCCCTGTTTCCTCCTACTCCCTCCCATGCGCCCCCACCTTCCCTCTTACTCCCCGCTGACCTCCAAAGTAATAAAGTTCATTTTAAGCATAATGCCCAGTGAGTGTGACTGATGCCTTGATTCCGCGTGTGTCCCTCCGTTTCTGTGCTGTCCCCCGTCCCTTCTCCAAATGACAGAAACTTCCAAGCAGGTGTTTTGTGAGGTGCACAAGAGCCTGCTATGTCAGCAGTGTTCCCATGCTGGGGACTGAAAGGCTTTGCGAGGGTGGCTGCAGAGAAACAGGAGGCCATCTTCTAGCACACGGAAGCTTTATGGGAGAAGAAAGAAGTAACACTGGAAAACAAAAATGGGGGCTGGTGGATTTTGTATATGAATCTATGCAGAGCAGTGACCAAGGTATTTTATGCTATCCCAATGTTTCCCAGTCTGCAGGAACAAGATAGACAACATTCAGAAATACTTCTCAATGAAGGAAGAATGCTTTTAATACAACTCCAGACATTGCAGAGCACAGGCTTCAGAAAAACTGTAATCTCAGTAGAGTGTATCTGGAGCTGATGACAGTGTACCCAAAGCTGATTGTGTTTTCTTCTCTGCCTCCCTTCTGTCCTCTCCTCTCCCCACCACTATGTCTTCTCCTCTGCCCCCCCACCTTGTATTCTCTTCTGCTGACAGGGCTTCAATTGTATTTTTCTGCATCTGGTAGAGCTCATGTCTTCCTTTGTTTCATGATATTTACGTGACTGTCTTCAAACACTTGTCCCCAGAAGACCAGTGGTTCTCTACCTATGTATTTTAGTGTGCTGCTCATCCCCTTCTTTCTTACCTATCAGCTGTGACACTCTTTACCCATTATCTCCCACAAATGTTCAGAATATGTTTAATTCAGTATTTTTTCAAATAAATGAATATGTTTTTTTAAATTCAAAACATCTTTTTACAATTGCCATTGAAGGAGGAATTGACAAGCTAAGAAACTCCCTCTAGGCCCACCTTGTTCCCATCTTGTTCTGGGAAGCGAAGATTTTAGGGTCCAGTGTTTATGGTAAACATCTATTCCAGGAACAAAATTAATGTACATCAATTCCAGTAGCTGGCCTGTTTACAGAGTCCAGTGGTCACCAGGACGCAATAGTTAGTCACCTACACCCAAAACAATCATAAATATACTTATGAATCAACTAAATGTCAAACTAAATGTTATCCAGTCATGAGCCTGTAGCTGTAAATTGTTTGTACATGATTATAAAAGCTATGTAAAATCTTTGGGATCTCTCAGCGTCACTGGCAACGAGTGCGTGGAGGTCCGGGTTCGAACTCATAATAAATGACCCATGCCCCTTTGTTTTGGCCTTGGCCTCTGGTGGTTCTTTCAGGGTCCCAGGAGTTCGGGTACAACATTTGGTGAGTTGGCTGGGAACCCCCAAGCCCACTCAGACACCTGGTCACCGGGTCTTGGTAAGTAGGCCTGCTTCGTTCATCTCTGTGCATTGTATTGTCTGTTAATCTGGGTTGGTTGGCAAGAAGTCCTGGCAGACACGCTAAAGGACAGCAAATGGAGCCAGTGGGATGTTGGGGACCGACTGTGGGGTCAATGACCTTGGACCTGACCTTGGACCTACACAACTGTATACACAAGGAAGTAACTCTTATCATGATGACTTTAAGCAATGTCAATCAGTTCTTATCATGATGACTTTAAGCAATGTCAATCAGTTCTTATCATGATGACTTTAAGCTATGTCAATCAGTTCTTATCATGATGACTTTAAGCAATGTTAATCCTTTCTCAATTATCCTATATGTGATTTGTTTACTATTTTGTATGAATGTAGCCTCTGGCAGTTCCCTAGTTTTAAGAAGAGTATTTAAGGTCGGAACTTAAAATAAACGACACAGTCTTAGGCAGCAGTCTGGAGCTCACAGACTTCTTGGACCGCTGACTTGGGCTGTAGTCCTCCCGAACTCCATCTGTTTGTCTCTCTTCTATTTTTTCCTAGTCCTTGCCCCTATTTCAGGAATCCCAATCCGCGAACCCTGGTTTGCTGCCGGCTGGCCCCGGCAGTGGGAGATGTCCCTTGCACCATTCTGGGGGGCTATTGTTAGGAAGGCAGTGCTGCAACAGTCCCTCTGTCTGATAGTCTCACCCAGGCTGTGTTGGGGAGCTGCTGTTAGGATGGCGGTGCTGTGACCGTCCCCCTGTCTAACAGTTCCCTTCTGGTTACCAGGCTGGGCGAGATGGGTATGTTGTTTGTGTTGTTTGTCTGTTTAAGTGTTCTTTCCTGTTGAATGATGTCTTGTGTCACGTTAACTGCAACAGCTAAAATCTTGAAGGTTTACATCTGGCTGATGCTTCTCTGAGTGACCAGGGAGAGCAGTGAGGGGAAGGACTCAATTTGAGCATGGAAATTACAAAAGTAAAGTAGCTTACACTCTGCAGGGATACTCAGGGCTCCTTAAGTGGAGTTATTCACCCTTGCACTTTCCCCTGGGGAAGCCTCTACTGCCTTGAGCAGGAGGAGGGGGAGGGTGCGGCCTGAGGCAGTCCTCTAGGTCTTTGCTGTTTCCTTTTTAGTTTCTCTTTCAGTTTGGGCACTCCCTGCTGAGATGGGTCAGGCTCAGAGCACCCCCCACCTTGCTCTCCTAATGGCACATGCCCCCAGAGGGCACCTTCAGCCTCCCCACAATTCGGAAGGTTAGGGAGAAATTTTTCTTACCAGGATGATCTGGCCACCCTGATCAAATTCCTTACTGTTAACTTAGACTTGGTCTTGCAACATTTTAAAGGTTCCAAAGAGAAAATTTGGGGTTTACTTAAAGGTCTCCGCTTCTCTGTTAGATGTTTTTATGAATTCTTGTTTTTTTTGTGTCCTTGTCACTAAGCATTTAAAAAAAAAAAAGAAAAAAGCTTCAGCCCTGCTGGGGTAGGTCTGAAGCCTGGTATGGCTCCTCCCACTTAGCTGCGCCATCTGGAGACAATTGGTGGCAGGACACAGGCATCAGTCCTGGTTCCCTTGGGTTTAGATTTGGTCCTGTAAACTGTCATGTGAGATGGCCTAGTCAAGATTGGGAAAATGACTAGAGTCATGCTCTAGGAGGGCTAGATCTGGCACTGGAAAACTCCCATCAGATAATAATTTCAAATAAGTTGCCTTGTAAAAGTGTTGTTTTGAACCTGGTTCTGACCTGCAAGAGTAAGATTGGTAAAACTCTCTTGACACTAAAGCTTTGGGAAAATGAACGGCTGATATTAATTTTGCATGCTTTAAGATCTTTGAGTATGAATGTGTGTGAATGAGTGTGAGGGAACATTTCCAGGTTAAATTGCTTAAAATAATGTGTGAGTTTATACTTGAAAACGCAATTGGGTAAATCTAAGTCTAAACTTTAAGAAAATCATTAGGTTTGAGAGGTTCAAATATCTCAAAAGATCATTGCATTGTTTTAAAGTTTCTTAAATCTGCATTATCTGGTATTGTAAAGCATAGAGTTGTTTACATTGTAAACATTGTATCTTATTTAGCCCAGAGGCATTAGAGGAAGGCTACTAGTTTATCACCAGACTCTAATGGCAGTCTCCAGGCTGCTGCCCACTAATTTGGCCAAGGTATATGCTGTCCTTCAAGGTAAGACAGAAACTCCCTCGGGGTATTTAGAGAGATTAATGGAAGCCTTTAGGCAGTTCGCTCCCATGGATCCAGAGTCCCCGGGAAATCAGGCAGCTGTAGTTATGTCTTTTGTAAATCAATCAGCCCTAGATATTAAGAAAAAGTTACAGAAACTAGAAGACCTGGAAAAAAAAAAGTATTCAAGATCTAGTAAAAATTGCCCAGAGAGTTTTTAACAACAGAGACGCTCCAGAAGAAAGACAGATAAGAGCCACAGAAAGGATGACAGGTGGCTCAGTAATGCCCGGCTCACTCATTATCAAGGACTTAATAAGAAACCCTCTCAAGATTCTCTTCCAGCCTCCAACCGCCCTCAACCCTGCCTCTCTGCTACCCGATCCAGACTTAGCAGCCTCACTCCATGACTGCACCAAGGCCAGCGGCATGCGGGGGCTGCAGTAATCTCTATACAGAGAGAGGGGCCTCCTCACAGCTGAAGAAAAGACTTTCAAAAATAATGAAGATATTCTAGCCCTCTTCACCTCCCCGATCTGGGGCCCAGGGACTAACCACCAACCCCCGAGTACACCAAGGAGGACTTAAAATGGATCGGGAAACTACCTATGGCACAGCCTCTTGAGGGGTGGTGGAGAGACTCCAAGTGTCGTATAGTACTCCCCGAGAAGTTAGGGGACAAGGTGTTGCAGAGAATCCATCTCAGCACTCACTTGGGCACCTGGCGGATGCAAGATTTAATAAGACAAACCAGACTGTGAATTAAGGGAACGGCCGACAAGATTGACCAAATTGTTGCAAGTTGCCAAGTTTGCCAACTCACCAGCACAGGAAGAAATCCGCAAAACCCAAGGACAAGGCGGCGAGGTGACAAGCCAGGAGTCTATTGGAAAGTTGACTTTACTGAGGTAAATCCAGGGAAGTATGGCTATAAGTACTTGCTAGGTTTTGTAGATACCTCTTCAGGCTGAGCGGGGCCTTCCCCACCAAGAGCGAAACAGCGCAGCTGGTGGCCAAGAAGATATTGGGAGACATCCTACCCAGGTATGGTTTTCCAGTGACGATAGGCTCACAGTGAACCTACATTTGTCTTGAAGGTAAGTCAGGGGTTGGCTTCCATACTTGGGGCAGATTGGAAATTACATTGTGCCTACAGACCCCGAAGTTCAGGACAGGAAGAGAGAATGAACAGAACATTAAAGGAGACCCTGACTAAATTGACCATGGAGACTGGCATAAACTGGGAAGCTCTTCTCCCCTACGCTCTGTATGGAGCCCGTAGTTCCCACTTTTAAGCTGGGACTCATCCCCTATAAAATAATGGAAATAATGTTTGGCAGGCCACCTCCCATAATACCTAACCTCAAAGAGAACTTAATTAAGAATAAGAGCAATGATGATTTTGAACTTTTTTTTTTCACTCCAAGCCCTACAAAGGGCTGACCAAAAGTTCTGGCCCAAGCTAAGGGATCTGTATGAGAGGGGACCACCTCCAGTGCCCCACCACTACAGACCAGGTGATTGGGTACTCGTGAAGCACCACAGCAGGAGAATTTGGAGCCACGGTGGAAAGGAGCCTTCCAGATCATTCTGACAATGCCCACCAATCTCAAGGTGGACGAAGTGGCCTCCTGGATCCATTACACCCACGCCAAACCAGTGAACCCATTTTCCGACTTCATCAAGCCCTCAGCAGAAAAGACGTCCTGGAGGATTAATCAGACTAAGAGCAACCCCTTAAAATTAGGTTGCACCACCAAAAACTGTAACCATGCTTGCTTTCCTTTTTGCGACTTCTGTATTTGCTTGATTCAAACCCACATCAGTCCCAGCACATCACATGGGCCATTGTGAACACCACAAATGGGCAAGTTATCAATAACACAACAAGGGAGGAAGTGACACCCTCCACATGGTGGCCAGAGTCAGAGTATGACCTGTGTGATTTGGCCCCTTGCTCTTGCTAATATTGGCCCTGGTTGTAGGTCCCTGTATAATTAATAAATTAGTTGCTTTTGTTAAGGATAGGATTAACACTGTTGAGCTCATGGTAATAAGAACACAGTATCAGTCCCTAGGTGGCCAGGAATTGTGAGAGATTATTCTGATTTATAAAGCTAGATCCAAGACTGGTTCTAAAAGTATCATGTGAGAGGGAGGAATGGAGGAATGGACAAGCTAAGACCCCCTCTAGGCCCACCTTGTTCCCACCTTGTTCTGGGAAGTGAAGACTTTAGGGTCCAGTGGTCATGGTAAACATCTATTCCAGGAAAACAATTAATGTACATAAATTCCAGTAACTGGCCTGTTCACAGGGTCCAGCAGTCACCAGGACCTAACAGTTAGTCACCTACACCCAAAACAATCAGAAATATGCTTATGAATCAAACTAAATGTCAGACTAAATGTTATCCAGTCATGAGCCTGTAGCTGTAAATTGTACATGATTATAAAAGCTATGTAATATCTTTGCTTGGGACCTCTCAGCTTCTCTGGCCATGAGTGCGCAGAGGTCTAGTTTCGAGGTCCTAATAAACAACCCTTGCCCCTTTGCTTTGGCCTTGGCCTCGAGTGGTTCTTTCGGGGTCCCAGTAGTTCGGGTACAACACCAAGAGCTATGCTTATATACTGTATAGGCCAAGATGGTTGAAGCATCCACAAGACAGGACTGATAAATGCAGGGTAATCAGACTTCTGGGATAACTCATGCAGTAACTTCAGCACGTCTCTTCCTCTCGGAGAGTGGGTTCCCAGGTGGGCAGATGGGCACCGCCGTCCCTGGGGCTCCAAATCAGCCCACTCCCTTTGTCCAAAGTTTTCTGTGATTCTCTCTTCCCTTCCGGAAATCAGATATAATGACATCGTTCTTGGTGAGCTCATTTATAAGGAGGACAAACCCAACTAGACCTTGAACTAGACCACCCCAGTCATCTTTGGAGGACATGGTGAGAAGCCAGTCCCAGAAAACACAAGTAAAGGAGTGATGGCCAGGTAATGCTTAACCATATTGCTAGATATGCAAATGATTTGCCTGCAGCAAACCCCAGGCACAGACACACCCTTGTCGAGACCTACACTTCTGTAGTCACACCCTTGTCTAGACACACCCATCTCTAGACCCACCCTTCTGTGGACACAACCTTCTGGATACACCCTTCGGCAGACAACCCTTTTCTGGAGGCACTCTTCAATAGACCCACCCTTCTGGCCACACCCACTCAGCCTATAAAAGATGTGGAAGCCACAGCATTTTGCCTTTGTAGAAGATCCAGATGCAGCAAAAGGACTTTAAAGTGGTCTACTTGTGCTGAGAATCACATCCGAGCTTGGAGCTGCTCTACCTGTGCTGAGGATCACAGCTGGCTTGGAGCTGGTATATCTGTGCTGAGGAACACAGCAGAGGCTAGAGCTGGTCTACCTGTGCTAAGGATTACTGCAAGCTTGGAACTGGTCTATCTGTGCTGAGGATCACAGCAGGAGGACCTGCTCTTTGGATTTCGCTCTTGGAAAGATGGAAGCTGAGCTGGCCCGAGCCTTCCAGGAGGAGGTGAGATGTCCCATCTGTATGGACACCATGATGGACCCGGTCACCATCAATTGCGGCCACACTTTCTGTCGCCCGTGTCTCCGCCTGGCCTGGGAAGAAGCCACGACTCCGGCAAGGTGCCCTGCCTGCAGGGAGCCCTCCCAGCAAGGAGAACTCAAATCCAACGTGGTTCGGAGAAGCATGGTCTCCCTCATCCGAAAAGCCAGTCTCCAACGATTCCTGAGCTCAGAGGAACAGCAGTGTGGGATCCACCGGGAGACCAAGCAGATGTTTTGTGAGGAGGACAAGAACCTGCTCTGTCAACTCTGCTCCCAGGCTCCGGAGCACAGTGCTCATAGACACCCACTGGTGGAGAGGGTGGCAGAGGAGAAACGGGAGTTGATCTTACAACACATGGAAGCTTTGTGGACGAAGAAAGAAGAAAAAAAGAGAGATGTGGCTGACGAGAGAAATATCATAGACCAGTGGGTTTGGTTTGTGAATCTACACAGAGCAATGACCAAGGAATTTT